>NW_026527269.1:300000-600000 GCF_022682495.2 Desmodus rotundus | reverse complement strand
GTTGCCTTGGTTACTGCATTCTAGAATGCGGTGTGTCAGGATCTAGAATCCTGTGGTGCGGTTTCTGAGCACAATGGCCTCCTGAGATAAGCGGTTTCCTAGGATACGGTTTCCAAGGATACGGTTGCCTTGGATACTGCATTCTAGAATGCGGTGTGTCAGGATCTAGAATCTTGTGTTGCGGGTTCTGAGCACAATGGCCTCCGGAGATAAGCGGTTTCCTAGGATAAGGTTTCCAAAGATACGGTTGCCTTGGATACTGCATTCTAGAATACGGTGTGTCAGGATCTGGAATCTTGTGGTGCGGGTTCTGAGCACAATGGCCTCCTGAGATAAGCGGTTTCCTAGGATACGGTTTCCAAGGATACGGTTGCCTTGGTTACTGCATTCTAGAATGCGGTGTGTCAGGATCTAGAATCTTGTGGTGCGGGTTCTGAGCACAATGGCCTCCTGAGATAAGCGGTTTCATAGGATACGGTTTCCAAGGATACGGTTGCCTTGGATACTGCATTCTAGAATGCGGTGTGTCAGGGTCTAGAATCTTCTGGTGCGGGTTCTGAGCACAATGGCCTCCTGAGATAAGCGGTTTCCTAGGATACGGTTTCCAAGGATACGGTTGCCTTGGTTACTGCATTCTAGAATGCGGTGTGTCAGGATCTAGAATCTTGTGGTGCGGGTTCTGAGCACAACGGCCTCCTGAGATAAGCGGTTCATAGGATACGGTTTCCAAGGACACGGTTGCCTTGGTTACTGCATTCTAGAATGCGGTGTGTCAGGATCTAGAATCTTGTGGTGCGGGTTCTGAGCACAATGGCCTCCTGAGAAGAGCGGTTTCCTAGGATACGGTTTCCAAGGATACGGTTGCCTTGGTTACTGCATTCTAGAATGCGGTGTGTCAGGATCTAGAATCTTGTGGTGCGGGTTCTGAGCACAATAGCCTCCTGAGATAAGCGGTTTCCTAGGATACGGTTTCCAAGGATACGGTTGCCTTGGTTACTGCATTCTAGAATGCGGTGTGTCAGAATCTAGAATCTTGTGGTGCGGGTTCTGAGCACAACGGCCTCCTGAGATAAGCGGTTTCCTAGGATACGGTTTCCAAGGATACGGTTGCCTTGGATACTGCATTCTAGAATGCGGTGTGTCAGGGTCTAGAATCTTCTGGTGCGGGTTCTGAGCACAATGGCCTCCTGAGATAAGCGGTTTCCTAGGATACGGTTTCCAAGGACACGGTTGCCTTGGTTACTGCATTCTAGAATGCGGTGTGTCAGAATCTAGAATCTTGTGGTGCGGGTTCTGAGCACAACGGCCTCCTGAGATAAGCGGTTCATAGGATACGGTTTCCAATGATACGGATGCCTTGGATACTGCATTCTAGAATGCTGTGTGTCAGGATCTAGAATCTTGTGGTGCGGGTTCTGAGCACAATGGCCTCCTGAGATAAGCGGTTTCCTAGGATACGGTTTCCAAGGATACGATGGCCTTGGATACTGCATTCTAGAATGCGGTGTGTCAGGGTCTAGAATCTTGTGGTGCGGGTTCTGAGCACAATGGCCTCCTGAGATAAGCGGTTTCCTAGGATACGGTTTCCAAGGATACGGTTGCCTTGGTTACTGCATTCTAGAATGCGGTGTGTCAGGATCTAGAATCTTGTGGTGCGGGTTCTGAGCACAATGGCCTCCTGAGATAAGCGGTTTCATAGGATACGGTTTCCAAGGATACGGTTGGCTTGGATACTGCATTCTAGAATGCGGTGTGTCAGGGTCTAGAATCTTCTGGTGCGGGTTCTGAGCACAATGGCCTCCTGAGATAAGCGGTTTCCTAGGATACGGTTTCCAAGGATACGGTTGCCTTGGTTACTGCATTCTAGAATGCGGTGTGTCAGGATCTAGAATCTTGTGGTGCGGTTTCTGAGCACAATGGCCTCCTGAGATAAGCGGTTTCCTAGGATACGGTTTCCAATATACGGTTGCCTTGGATACTGCATTCTAGAATGCGGTGTGTCAGGATCTAGAATCTTGTGGTGCGGGTTCTGAGCACAATGGCCTCCTGAGATAAGCGGTTTCCTAGGATACGGTTTCCAAGGATACGGTTGCCTTGGATACTGCATTCTAGAATGCGGTGTGTCAGGATCTAGAATCTTGTGGTGCGGGTTCTGAGCACAATGGCATCCTGAGATAAGCGGTTTCCTAGGATAAGGTTTCCAAGGATACGGTTGCCTTGGATACTGCATTCTAGAATGCGGTGTGTCAGGATCTAGAATCTTGTGGTGCGGGTTCTGAGCACAATGGCCTCCGGAGATAAGCGGTTTCCTAGGATAAGGTTTCCAAAGATACGGTTGCCTTGGATACTGCATTCTAGAATACGGTGTGTCAGGATCTGGAATCTTGTGGTTCGGGTTCTGAGCACAATGGCCTCTAGGGTAAGCCGTTTCCTAGGATACGGTTTCCAAGGATACGGTTGCCTTGGTTACTGCATTCTAGAATGCGGTGTGTCAGGATCTAGAATCTTGTGGTGCGGGTTCTGAGCACAATGGCCTCCTGAGATAAGCGGTTTCCTTGGATACGGTTTCCAAGGATACGGTTGCCTTGGATACTGCATTCTAGAATGCGGTGTGTCAGGATCTAGAATCTTGTGGTGCGGGTTCTGAGCACAATGGCCTCCAGAGTAAGCCGTTTCCTAGGATACGGTTTCCAAGGATACGGTTGCCTTGGTTACTGCATTCTAGAATGCGGTGTGTGAGGATCTAGAATCTTGTGCTGCGGCTTCTGAGCACAATACCCTCCTGAGATAAGCGGTTTCCTAGGATACGGTTTCCAAGGATACGGTTGCCTTGGTTACTGCATTCTAGAATGCGGTGTGTCAGGATCTAGAATCTTGTGGTGTGGGTTCTGAGCACAACGGCCTCCTGAGATAAGCGGTTTCCTAGGATAAGGTATGCAAGTATACGGTTGCCTTGGATACTGCATTCTAGAATACGGTGTGTCAGGATCTGGAATCTTGTGTTGCGGGTTCTGAGCACAATGGCCTCCAGAGTAAGCCGTTTCCTAGGATACGGTTTCCAATGATACGGTTGCCTTGGATACTGCATTCGAGAATGCGGTGTGTCAGGATCTAGAATCTTGTGGTGCGGGTTCTGAGCACAACGGCCTCCTGAGATAAGCGGTTTCCTAGGATACCGTTTCCAAGGATACGGTTGCGTTGGATACTGCATTCTAGAATGCGGTGTGTCAGGGTCTAGAATCTTGTGGTGCGGGTTCTGAGCACAATGGCCTCCTGAGATAAGCGGTTTCCTAGGATACGGTTTCCAAGGATACGGTTGCCTTGGATACTGCATTCTAGAATGCGGTGTCTCAGGATCTAGAACCTTGTGGTGCGGGTTCTGAGCACAATGGCCTCCAGAGTAAGCCGTTTCCTAGGATACGGTTTCCAAGGATACGGTTGCCTTGGTTACTGCATTCTAGAATGCGGTGTGTCAGGATCTAGAATCTTGTGGTGCGTGTTCTGAGCACAATGGCCTCCTGAGATAAGCGGTTCCCTCGATACGGTTTCCAAGGATACGGATGCCTTGGATACTGCATTCTAGAATGCGGTGTGTCAGGATCTAGAATCTTGTGGTGCGGGTTCTGAGCACAACGGCCTCCTGAGATAAGCGGTTTCCTAGGATACGGTTTCCAAGGATACCGTTGCCTTGGATACTGCATTCTGGAATGCGGTGTGTCAGGATCTAGAATCTTGTGTTGCGGGTTCTGAGCACAACGGCCTCCTGAGATAAGCGGTTTCCTAGGATACGGTTTCCAAGTATACGGTTGCCTTGGATACTGCATTCTAGAATGCGGTGTGTCAGGATCTCGAATCTTGTGTTGCGGGTTCTGACCACAATGGCCTCCAGAGTAAGCCGTTTCCTAGGATACGGTTTCCAAGGATACGGTGCCTTTGTTACTGCATTCTAGAATGCGGTGTGTCAGGATCTAGAATCTTGTAGTGCGGGTTCTGAGCACAACGGCCTCCTGAGATAAGCGGTTTCCTAGGATACGGTTTCCAAGGATACGGTTGCCTTGGTTACTGCATTCTAGAATGCGGTGTGTCAGGATCTAGAATCTTGTGGTGCGGGTTCTGAGCACAACGGCCTCCTGAGATAAGCGGTTTCCTAGGATACGGTTTCCAAGGATACGGTTGCCTTGGATACTGCATTCTAGAATGCGGTGTGTCAGGATCTTGCATCTTGTGGGACGGTTTCTGAGCTCTATGGTCTCTAGAGTAAGCGGTTTCCTAGGATACGGTTTCCAAGGATACGGTTGCCTTGGATACTGCATTCTAGAATGCGGTGTGTCAGGATCTTGCATCTTGTGGGACGGGTTCTGAGCTCTATGGTCTCTAGAGTAAGCGGTTTCCTAGGATAGGGTTTCCAGGATACAGTTGCCGTGGACACGGTGTTCTAGAATGTGGTGTGTCAGGATCTAGAATATTGTTGGTCGGGTTGAGAGAATAATAGTCTACAGGAATACGCGGTTTCCTAGGATACGGACTCCAAGAATACTGTTGCCTTGCATACGGCGTTCTAGAATGTGGTGTGTCAGGATCTAGAATCTTGGGAACAGATTCTGAAAATAATGGTCTCCAGAGATAAGTGGTTTCTTGTATATGGTTTCCAAGGATACGGTTGCCTTGGATACGGTGTTCTAGAATATGGTGTAACAGGATCTAGAATCTTGTGGGACGGGTTCTGAGCACAATCGTCTCCAGAGTAAGCGGTTTCCTAGGATACGGTTTCCAAGGATACGGTTGCCTTGGATACTGCATTCTAGAATGCGGTGTGTCAGGATCTAGAATCTTGTGTTGCGGGTTCTGAGCACAATGGCCTCCAGGGTAAGCCGTTTCCTAGGATACGGTTTCCAAGGATACGGTGCCTTGGTTACTGCATTCTAGAATGCGGTGTGTCAGGATCTAGAATCTGGTGGTGCGGGTTCTGAGCACAATGGCCTCCTCAGATAAGCGGTTCCCTGGATACGGTTTCCAAGGATACGGTAGCCTTGGATACTGCATTCTAGAATGCGGTGTGTCAGGATCTAGAATCTTGTGGGGCTGGTTCTGAGCAAAATGGCGTCCAATATAAGGGGTTTCCTAGGATACGGTTTCCAATATACGGTTTCCTTGGATACTGGGTACTATAATGTGTTGTGTCAGGATCTAGAATATGGTGCTGCGGGTTCTGAGCACAATGGCCTCCAGATATAAGCGGTTTCCTAGGATACGGTTTCCAAGGATACGGTTGCCTCTTATTCTGCATTCTAGGATGTGGTGTGTCAGAATCTAGAATCTTGAGAGATGGGTTCTAAGGACAATGGTCTACAGATATAAGCGGGTTCCTAGGATTCGGTTTCCAAGGATACGGTTGCCTTGGATACTGCATTCTAGAAAGTGGTGTGTCAGGGTCTAGAATCTTGTGGGACAGGATCTGAGCACAATGGTCTCCAGGGATACGCGGTTTACTAGGATTCGGTCCTAAAGGATACGGTTGCCTTGCATACGGCTTTCTAGATTGTGGAGTTCAGGATCTATAATCTTGTGCGCCGGGTTCTGAGCACACCGGCCTCCTGAGATAAGCGGTTTCCTAGGATACGGTTTCCAAGGATACGGTTGCCTTGGTTACTGCATTCTAGAATGCGGTGTGTCAGGATCTAGAATCTTGTGGTGCCGATTCTGAGCACAACGGCCTCCTGAGACAAGCGGTTTCCTAGGATACGGTTTCCAAGGATACGGTTGCCTTGGTTACTGCATTCTAGAATGCGGTGTGTCAGGATCTAGAATCTTGTGGTGCCGGTTCTGAGCACAACGGCCTCCTGAGATAAGCGGTTTCCTAGGATACGGTTTCCAAGGATACGGTGCCTTGGTTACTGCATTCTAGAATGCGGTGTGTCAGGATCTAGAATCTTGTGGTGCGGGTTCTGAGCACAACGGCCTCCTGAGATAAGCGGTTTCCTAGGATACGGTTTCCAAGGATACGGTTGCCTTGGATACTGCATTCTAGAATGCGGTGTGTCAGGATCTAGAATCTTGTGTTGCGGGTTCTGAGCACAATGGCCTCCAGAGTAAACCGCTTCCTAGGATACCGTTTCCAAGTATACGGTGCCTTGGTTACTGCATTCTAGAATGTGGTGTGTCAGGATCTAGAATCTTGTGGTGCGGGTTCTGAGCACAACGGCCTCCTGAGATAAGCGGTTTCCAAGGATACGGCTTCCAAGGATACGGTTGCCTTGGTTACTGCATTCGAGAATGCGGTTTGTCAGGATCTAGAATCTTGTGTTGCGGGTTCTGAGCACAACGGCCTCCTGAGATAAGCGGTTTCCTAGGATACGGGTTCCAAGGATACGGTTGCCTTGGTTACTGCATTCTAGAATGCGGTGTGTCAGGATCTAGAATCTTGTGGTGCGGGTTCTGAGCACAACGGCCTCCTGAGATAAGCGGTTTCCTAGGATACGGTTTCCAAGGATACGGTTGCCTTGGTTACTGCATTCTAGAATGCGGTGTGTCAGGATCTAGAATCTTGTGGTGCGGGTTCTGAGCAAACGGCCTCCTGAGATAAGCCGTTTCCTAGGATACGGTTTCCAAGGATACGGTGCCTTGGTTACTGCATTCTAGAATGCGGTGTGTCTGGATCTAGAATCTTGTGGTGCGGGTTCAGAGCACAATGGCCTCCTGAGATAAGCGGTTCCCTGGATACGGTTTCCAAGGATACGGTTGCCTTGGATACTGCATTCTAGAATGCGGTGTGTCAGGATCTAGAATCTTGTGGGGCTGGTTCTGAGCACAACGGCCTCCTGAGATAAGCGGTTTCCTAGGATACGGTTTCTAAGGATACGGTAGCCTTGGATACTGCATTCTAGAATGCGGTGTGTCAGGATCTAGAATCTTGTGGGGCTGGTTCTGAGCAAAATGGCGTCCAGATATAAGGGGTTTCCTAGGATACGGTTTCCAAGGATACGGTTTCCTTGGATACTGGGTACTATAATGTGTTGTGTCAGGATCTAGAATATGGTGCTGCGGGTTAAGAGCACAATGGCCTCCAGATATAAGCGGTTTCCTAGGATACGGTTTCCAAGGATACGGTTGCCTTGGTTACTGCATTCTAGAATGCGGTGTGTCAGGATCTAGAATCTTGTGGTGCGGGTTCTGAGCACAACGGCCTCCTGAGATAAGCGGTTTCCTAGGATACGGTTTCCAAGGATACGGTTGCCTTGGATACTGCATTCTAGAATGCGTTGTGTCAGGATCTAGAATCTTGTGTTGCGGGTTCTGAGCACAATGGCCTCCAGAGTAAGCCGCTTCCTAGGATACCGTTTCCAAGGATACGGTGCCTTGGTTACTGTATTCTAGAATGTGGTGTGTCAGGATCTAGAATCTTGTGGTGCGGGTTCTGAGCACAACGGCCTCCTGAGATAAGCGGTTTCCTAGGATTCGGTTTCCAAGGATACGGTTGCCTTGGATACTGCATTCTAGAAAGTGGTGTGTCAGGGTCTAGAATCTTGTGGGACAGGATCTGAGCACAATGGTCTCCAGGGATACGCGGTTTACTAGGATTCGGTCCTCAAGGATACGGTTGCCTTGCATACGGCTTTCTAGATTGTGGAGTTCAGGATCTATAATCTTGTGCGCCGGGTTCTGAGCACACCGGCCTCCTGAGATAAGCGGTTTCCTAGGATACGGTTTCCAAGATTACGGTTGCCTTGGTTACTGCATTCTAGAATGCGGTGTGTCAGGATCTAGAATCTTGTGGTGCCGATTCTGAGCACAACGGCCTCCTGAGATAAGCGGTATCCTAGGATACGGTTTCCAAGGATACGGTTGCCTTGGTTACTGCATTCTAGAATGCGGTGTGTCAGGATCTAGAATCTTGTGGTGCTGGTTCTGAGCACAACGGCCTCCTGAGATAAGCGGTTTCCTAGGATACGGTTTCCAAGGATACGGTGCCTTGGTTACTGCATTCTAGAATGCGGTGTGTCAGGATCTAGAATCTTGTGGTGCGGGTTCTGAGCACAACGGCCTCCTGAGATAAGCGGTTTCCTAGGATACGATTTCCAAGGATACGGTTGCCTTGGTTACTGCATTCTAGAATGCGGTGTGTCAGGATCTAGAATCTTGTGGTGCGGGTTCTGAGCACAACGGCCTCCTGAGATAAGCCGTTTCCTAGGATACGGTTTCCAAGGATACGGTGCCTTGGTTACTGCATTCTAGAATGCGGTGTGTCTGGATCTAGAATCTTGTGGTGCGGGTTCTGAGCACAATGGCCTCCTGAGATAAGCGGTTCCCTGGATACGGTTTCCAAGGATACGGTTGCCTTGGATACTGCATTCTAGAATGCGGTGTGTCAGGATCTAGAATCTTTTGGGGCTGGTTCTGAGCACAACGGCCTCCTGAGATAAGCGGTTTTCTAGGATACGGTTTCTAAGGATACGGTAGCCTTGGATACTGCATTCTAGAATGCGGTGTGTCAGGATCTAGAATCTTGTGGGGCTGGTTCTGAGCAAAATGGCCCCAGATATAAGGGGTTTCCTAGGATACGGTTTCCAAGGATACGGTTTCCTTGGATACTGGGTACTATAATGTGTTGTGTCAGGATCTAGAATATGGTGCTGCCGGTTCTGAGCACAATGGCCTCCAGATATAAGCGGTTTCCTAGGATACGGTTTCCAAGGATACGGTTGCCTCTTATTCTGCATTCTAGAATGTGGTGTGTCAGAATCTAGAATCTTGAGAGATGGGTTCTAAGGACAATGGTCTAGAGATATAAGCGGGTTCCTAGGATTCGGTTTCCAAGGATACGGTTGCCTTGGATACTGCATTCTAGAAAGTGGTGTGTCAGGGTCTAGAATCTTGTGGGACAGGATCTGAGCACAATGGTCTCCAGGGATACGCGGTTTACTAGGATTCGGTCCTCAAGGATACGGTTGCCTTGCATACGGCTTTCTAGATTGTGGAGTTCAGGATCTATAATCTTGTGCGCCGGGTTCTGAGCACACCGGCCTCCTGAGATAAGCGGTTTCCTAGGATACGGTTTCCAAGATTACGGTTGCCTTGGTTACTGCATTCTAGAATGCGGTGTGTCAGGATCTAGAATCTTGTGGTGCCGATTCTGAGCACAACGGCCTCCTGAGATAAGCGGTTTCCTAGGATACGGTTTCCAAGGATACGGTTGCCTTGGTTACTGCATTCTAGAATGCGGTGTGTCAGGATCTAGAATCTTGTGGTGCTGGTTCTGAGCACAACGGCCTCCTGAGATAAGCGGTTTCCTAGGATACGGTTTCCAAGGATACGGTGCCTTGGTTACTGCATTCTAGAATGCGGTGTGTCAGGATCTAGAATCTTGTGGTGCGGGTTCTGAGCACAACGGCCTCCTGAGATAAGCGGTTTCCTAGGATACGATTTCCAAGGATACGGTTGCCTTGGTTACTGCATTCTAGAATGCGGTGTGTCAGGATCTAGAATCTTGTGGTGCGGGTTCTGAGCACAACGGCCTCCTGAGATAAGCCGTTTCCTAGGATACGGTTTCCAAGGATACGGTGCCTTGGTTACTGCATTCTAGAATGCGGTGTGTCTGGATCTAGAATCTTGTGGTGCGGGTTCTGAGCACAATGGCCTCCTGAGATAAGCGGTTCCCTGGATACGGTTTCCAAGGATACGGTTGCCTTGGATACTGCATTCTAGAATGCGGTGTGTCAGGATCTAGAATCTTTTGGGGCTGGTTCTGAGCACAACGGCCTCCTGAGATAAGCGGTTTTCTAGGATACGGTTTCTAAGGATACGGTAGCCTTGGATACTGCATTCTAGAATGCGGTGTGTCAGGATCTAGAATCTTGTGGGGCTGGTTCTGAGCAAAATGGCCCCAGATATAAGGGGTTTCCTAGGATACGGTTTCCAAGGATACGGTTTCCTTGGATACTGGGTACTATAATGTGTTGTGTCAGGATCTAGAATATGGTGCTGCCGGTTCTGAGCACAATGGCCTCCAGATATAAGCGGTTTCCTAGGATACGGTTTCCAAGGATACGGTTGCCTCTTATTCTGCATTCTAGAATGTGGTGTGTCAGAATCTAGAATCTTGAGAGATGGGTTCTAAGGACAATGGTCTAGAGATATAAGCGGGTTCCTAGGATTCGGTTTCCAAGGATACGGTTGCCTTGGATACTGCATTCTAGAAAGTGGTGTGTCAGGGTCTAGAATCTTGTGGGACAGGATCTGAGCACAATGGTCTCCAGGGATACGCGGTTTACTAGGATTCGGTCCTCAAGGATACGGTTGCCTTGCATACGGCTTTCTAGATTGTGGAGTTCAGGATCTATAATCTTGTGCGCCGGGTTCTGAGCACACCGGCCTCCTGAGATAAGCGGTTTCCTAGGATACGGTTTCCAAGATTACGGTTGCCTTGGTTACTGCATTCTAGAATGCGGTGTGTCAGGATCTAGAATCTTGTGGTGCCGATTCTGAGCACAACGGCCTCCTGAGATAAGCGGTTTCCTAGGATACGGTTTCCAAGGATACGGTTGCCTTGGTTACTGCATTCTAGAATGCGGTGTGTCAGGATCTAGAATCTTGTGGTGCTGGTTCTGAGCACAACGGCCTCCTGAGATAAGCGGTTTCCTAGGATACGGTTTCCAAGGATACGGTGCCTTGGTTACTGCATTCTAGAATGCGGTGTGTCAGGATCTAGAATCTTGTGGTGCGGGTTCTGAGCACAACGGCCTCCTGAGATAAGCGGTTTCCTAGGATACGATTTCCAAGGATACGGTTGCCTTGGTTACTGCATTCTAGAATGCGGTGTGTCAGGATCTAGAATCTTGTGGTGCGGGTTCTGAGCACAACGGCCTCCTGAGATAAGCCGTTTCCTAGGATACGGTTTCCAAGGATACGGTGCCTTGGTTACTGCATTCTAGAATGCGGTGTGTCTGGATCTAGAATCTTGTGGTGCGGGTTCTGAGCACAATGGCCTCCTGAGATAAGCGGTTCCCTGGATACGGTTTCCAAGGATACGGTTGCCTTGGATACTGCATTCTAGAATGCGGTGTGTCAGGATCTAGAATCTTTTGGGGCTGGTTCTGAGCACAACGGCCTCCTGAGATAAGCGGTTTTCTAGGATACGGTTTCTAAGGATACGGTAGCCTTGGATACTGCATTCTAGAATGCGGTGTGTCAGGATCTAGAATCTTGTGGGGCTGGTTCTGAGCAAAATGGCCCCAGATATAAGGGGTTTCCTAGGATACGGTTTCCAAGGATACGGTTTCCTTGGATACTGGGTACTATAATGTGTTGTGTCAGGATCTAGAATATGGTGCTGCCGGTTCTGAGCACAATGGCCTCCAGATATAAGCGGTTTCCTAGGATACGGTTTCCAAGGATACGGTTGCCTCTTATTCTGCATTCTAGAATGTGGTGTGTCAGAATCTAGAATCTTGAGAGATGGGTTCTAAGGACAATGGTCTAGAGATATAAGCGGGTTCCTAGGATTCGGTTTCCAAGGATACGGTTGCCTTGGATACTGCATTCTAGAAAGTGGTGTGTCAGGGTCTAGAATCTTGTGGGACAGGATCTGAGCACAATGGTCTCCAGGGATACGCGGTTTACTAGGATTCGGTCCTCAAGGATACGGTTGCCTTGCATACGGCTTTCTAGATTGTGGAGTTCAGGATCTATAATCTTGTGCGCCGGGTTCTGAGCACACCGGCCTCCTGAGATAAGCGGTTTCCTAGGATACGGTTTCCAAGATTACGGTTGCCTTGGTTACTGCATTCTAGAATGCGGTGTGTCAGGATCTAGAATCTTGTGGTGCCGATTCTGAGCACAACGGCCTCCTGAGATAAGCGGTTTCCTAGGATACGGTTTCCAAGGATACGGTTGCCTTGGTTACTGCATTCTAGAATGCGGTGTGTCAGGATCTAGAATCTTGTGGTGCTGGTTCTGAGCACAACGGCCTCCTGAGATAAGCGGTTTCCTAGGATACGGTTTCCAAGGATACGGTGCCTTGGTTACTGCATTCTAGAATGCGGTGTGTCAGGATCTAGAATCTTGTGGTGCGGGTTCTGAGCACAATGGCCCCCTGAGATAAGCGGTTTCCTAGGATACGGTTTCCAAGGATACGGTTGCCTTGGTTACTGCATTCTAGAATGCAGTGTGTCAGGATCTAGAATCTTGTGGTGCGGGTTCTGAGCACAACGGCCTCCTGAGATAAGCGGTTTCCTAGGATACGGTTTTCAAGGATACGGTTGCCTTGGATACTGCATTCTAGAATGCGGTGTGTCAGGATCTAGAATCTTGTGTTGCGGGTTCTGAGCACAATGGCCTCCAGAGTAAGCCGCTTCCTAGGATACCGTTTCCAAGGATACGGTGCCTTGGTTACTGCATTCTAGAATGTGGTGTGTCAGGATCTAGAATCTTGTGGTGCGGGTTCTGAGCACAACGGCCTCCTGAGATAAGCGGTTTCCAAGGATACGGCTTCCAAGGATACGGTTGCCTTGGTTACTGCATTCGAGAATTCGGTTTGTCAGGATCTAGAATCTTGTGGTGCGGGTTCTGAGCACAACGGCCTCCTGAGATAAGCGGTTTCCTAGGATACGGGTTCCAATGATACCGTTGCCTTGGTTACTGCATTCTAGAATGCGGTGTGTCAGGATCTAGAATCTTGTGGTGCGGGTTCTGAGCACAACGGCCTCCTGAGATAAGCGGTTTCCTAGGATACGGTTTCCAAGGATACGGTTGCCTTGGTTACTGCATTCTAGAATGCGGTGTGTCAGGATCTAGAATCTTGCGGTGCGGGTTCTGAGCAAACGGCCTCCTGAGATAAGCCGTTTCCTTGGATACGGTTTCCAAGGATACGGTTGCCTTGGATACTGCATTCTAGAATGCGGTGTGTCAGGATCTAGAATCTTGTGGTGGGGGTTCTGAGCACAACGGCCTCCTGAGATAAGCGGTTTCCTAGGATACGGTTTCCAAGGATACGGTTGCCTTGGATAAGGCATTCTAGAATTCGGTGTGTCAGGATCTAGAATCTTGTGGTGCGGGTTCTGAGCACAATGGCCTCCTGAGATAAGCCGTTTCCTAGGATACGGTTTCCAAGGATACGGTTGCCTTGGATACTGCATTCTAGAATGCGGTGTGTCAGGATCTAGAATCTTGTGGTGCGGGTTCTGAGCACAATGGCCTCCTGAGATAAGCGGTTTCCTAGGATACGATTTCCAAGGATACGGTTGCCTTGGTTACTGCATTCTAGAATGCGGTGTGTCAGGATCTAGAATCTTGTGGTGCGGGTTCTGAGCACAACGGCCTCCTGAGATAAGCCGTTTCCTAGGATACGGTTTCCAAGGATACGGTGCCTTGGTTACTGCATTCTAGAATGCGGTGTGTCTGGATCTAGAATCTTGTGGTGCGGGTTCTGAGCACAATGGCCTCCTGAGATAAGCGGTTCCCTGGATACGGTTTCCAAGGATACGGTTGCCTTGGATACTGCATTCTAGAATGCGGTGTGTCAGGATCTAGAATCTTTTGGGGCTGGTTCTGAGCACAACGGCCTCCTGAGATAAGCGGTTTTCTAGGATACGGTTTCTAAGGATACGGTAGCCTTGGATACTGCATTCTAGAATGCGGTGTGTCAGGATCTAGAATCTTGTGGGGCTGGTTCTGAGCAAAATGGCCCCAGATATAAGGGGTTTCCTAGGATACGGTTTCCAAGGATACGGTTTCCTTGGATACTGGGTACTATAATGTGTTGTGTCAGGATCTAGAATATGGTGCTGCCGGTTCTGAGCACAATGGCCTCCAGATATAAGCGGTTTCCTAGGATACGGTTTCCAAGGATACGGTTGCCTCTTATTCTGCATTCTAGAATGTGGTGTGTCAGAATCTAGAATCTTGAGAGATGGGTTCTAAGGACAATGGTCTAGAGATATAAGCGGGTTCCTAGGATTCGGTTTCCAAGGATACGGTTGCCTTGGATACTGCATTCTAGAAAGTGGTGTGTCAGGGTCTAGAATCTTGTGGGACAGGATCTGAGCACAATGGTCTCCAGGGATACGCGGTTTACTAGGATTCGGTCCTCAAGGATACGGTTGCCTTGCATACGGCTTTCTAGATTGTGGAGTTCAGGATCTATAATCTTGTGCGCCGGGTTCTGAGCACACCGGCCTCCTGAGATAAGCGGTTTCCTAGGATACGGTTTCCAAGATTACGGTTGCCTTGGTTACTGCATTCTAGAATGCGGTGTGTCAGGATCTAGAATCTTGTGGTGCCGATTCTGAGCACAACGGCCTCCTGAGATAAGCGGTTTCCTAGGATACGGTTTCCAAGGATACGGTTGCCTTGGTTACTGCATTCTAGAATGCGGTGTGTCAGGATCTAGAATCTTGTGGTGCTGGTTCTGAGCACAACGGCCTCCTGAGATAAGCGGTTTCCTAGGATACGGTTTCCAAGGATACGGTGCCTTGGTTACTGCATTCTAGAATGCGGTGTGTCAGGATCTAGAATCTTGTGGTGCGGGTTCTGAGCACAACGGCCTCCTGAGATAAGCGGTTTCCTAGGATACGATTTCCAAGGATACGGTTGCCTTGGTTACTGCATTCTAGAATGCGGTGTGTCAGGATCTAGAATCTTGTGGTGCGGGTTCTGAGCACAACGGCCTCCTGAGATAAGCCGTTTCCTAGGATACGGTTTCCAAGGATACGGTGCCTTGGTTACTGCATTCTAGAATGCGGTGTGTCTGGATCTAGAATCTTGTGGTGCGGGTTCTGAGCACAATGGCCTCCTGAGATAAGCGGTTCCCTGGATACGGTTTCCAAGGATACGGTTGCCTTGGATACTGCATTCTAGAATGCGGTGTGTCAGGATCTAGAATCTTTTGGGGCTGGTTCTGAGCACAACGGCCTCCTGAGATAAGCGGTTTTCTAGGATACGGTTTCTAAGGATACGGTAGCCTTGGATACTGCATTCTAGAATGCGGTGTGTCAGGATCTAGAATCTTGTGGGGCTGGTTCTGAGCAAAATGGCCCCAGATATAAGGGGTTTCCTAGGATACGGTTTCCAAGGATACGGTTTCCTTGGATACTGGGTACTATAATGTGTTGTGTCAGGATCTAGAATATGGTGCTGCCGGTTCTGAGCACAATGGCCTCCAGATATAAGCGGTTTCCTAGGATACGGTTTCCAAGGATACGGTTGCCTCTTATTCTGCATTCTAGAATGTGGTGTGTCAGAATCTAGAATCTTGAGAGATGGGTTCTAAGGACAATGGTCTAGAGATATAAGCGGGTTCCTAGGATTCGGTTTCCAAGGATACGGTTGCCTTGGATACTGCATTCTAGAAAGTGGTGTGTCAGGGTCTAGAATCTTGTGGGACAGGATCTGAGCACAATGGTCTCCAGGGATACGCGGTTTACTAGGATTCGGTCCTCAAGGATACGGTTGCCTTGCATACGGCTTTCTAGATTGTGGAGTTCAGGATCTATAATCTTGTGCGCCGGGTTCTGAGCACACCGGCCTCCTGAGATAAGCGGTTTCCTAGGATACGGTTTCCAAGATTACGGTTGCCTTGGTTACTGCATTCTAGAATGCGGTGTGTCAGGATCTAGAATCTTGTGGTGCCGATTCTGAGCACAACGGCCTCCTGAGATAAGCGGTTTCCTAGGATACGGTTTCCAAGGATACGGTTGCCTTGGTTACTGCATTCTAGAATGCGGTGTGTCAGGATCTAGAATCTTGTGGTGCTGGTTCTGAGCACAACGGCCTCCTGAGATAAGCGGTTTCCTAGGATACGGTTTCCAAGGATACGGTGCCTTGGTTACTGCATTCTAGAATGCGGTGTGTCAGGATCTAGAATCTTGTGGTGCGGGTTCTGAGCACAACGGCCTCCTGAGATAAGCGGTTTCCTAGGATACGATTTCCAAGGATACGGTTGCCTTGGTTACTGCATTCTAGAATGCGGTGTGTCAGGATCTAGAATCTTGTGGTGCCGGTTCTGAGCACAACGGCCTCCTGAGATAAGCCGTTTCCTAGGATACGGTTTCCAAGGATACGGTGCCTTGGTTACTGCATTCTAGAATGCGGTGTGTCTGGATCTAGAATCTTGTGGTGCGGGTTCTGAGCACAATGGCCTCCTGAGATAAGCGGTTCCCTGGATACGGTTTCCAAGGATACGGTTGCCTTGGATACTGCATTCTAGAATGCGGTGTGTCAGGATCTAGAATCTTTTGGGGCTGGTTCTGAGCACAACGGCCTCCTGAGATAAGCGGTTTTCTAGGATACGGTTTCTAAGGATACGGTAGCCTTGGATACTGCATTCTAGAATGCGGTGTGTCAGGATCTAGAATCTTGTGGGGCTGGTTCTGAGCAAAATGGCCCCAGATATAAGGGGTTTCCTAGGATACGGTTTCCAAGGATACGGTTTCCTTGGATACTGGGTACTATAATGTGTTGTGTCAGGATCTAGAATATGGTGCTGCCGGTTCTGAGCACAATGGCCTCCAGATATAAGCGGTTTCCTAGGATACGGTTTCCAAGGATACGGTTGCCTCTTATTCTGCATTCTAGAATGTGGTGTGTCAGAATCTAGAATCTTGAGAGATGGGTTCTAAGGACAATGGTCTAGAGATATAAGCGGGTTCCTAGGATTCGGTTTCCAAGGATACGGTTGCCTTGGATACTGCATTCTAGAAAGTGGTGTGTCAGGGTCTAGAATCTTGTGGGACAGGATCTGAGCACAATGGTCTCCAGGGATACGCGGTTTACTAGGATTCGGTCCTCAAGGATACGGTTGCCTTGCATACGGCTTTCTAGATTGTGGAGTTCAGGATCTATAATCTTGTGCGCCGGGTTCTGAGCACACCGGCCTCCTGAGATAAGCGGTTTCCTAGGATACGGTTTCCAAGATTACGGTTGCCTTGGTTACTGCATTCTAGAATGCGGTGTGTCAGGATCTAGAATCTTGTGGTGCCGATTCTGAGCACAACGGCCTCCTGAGATAAGCGGTTTCCTAGGATACGGTTTCCAAGGATACGGTTGCCTTGGTTACTGCATTCTAGAATGCGGTGTGTCAGGATCTAGAATCTTGTGGTGCTGGTTCTGAGCACAACGGCCTCCTGAGATAAGCGGTTTCCTAGGATACGGTTTCCAAGGATACGGTGCCTTGGTTACTGCATTCTAGAATGCGGTGTGTCAGGATCTAGAATCTTGTGGTGCGGGTTCTGAGCACAATGGCCCCCTGAGATAAGCGGTTTCCTAGGATACGGTTTCCAAGGATACGGTTGCCTTGGTTACTGCATTCTAGAATGCAGTGTGTCAGGATCTAGAATCTTGTGGTGCGGGTTCTGAGCACAACGGCCTCCTGAGATAAGCGGTTTCCTAGGATACGGTTTTCAAGGATACGGTTGCCTTGGATACTGCATTCTAGAATGCGGTGTGTCAGGATCTAGAATCTTGTGTTGCGGGTTCTGAGCACAATGGCCTCCAGAGTAAGCCGCTTCCTAGGATACCGTTTCCAAGGATACGGTGCCTTGGTTACTGCATTCTAGAATGTGGTGTGTCAGGATCTAGAATCTTGTGGTGCGGGTTCTGAGCACAACGGCCTCCTGAGATAAGCGGTTTCCAAGGATACGGCTTCCAAGGATACGGTTGCCTTGGTTACTGCATTCGAGAATTCGGTTTGTCAGGATCTAGAATCTTGTGTTGCGGGTTCTGAGCACAACGGCCTCCTGAGATAAGCGGTTTCCTAGGATACGGGTTCCAATGATACCGTTGCCTTGGTTACTGCATTCTAGAATGCGGTGTGTCAGGATCTAGAATCTTGTGGTGCGGGTTCTGAGCACAACGGCCTCCTGAGATAAGCGGTTTCCTAGGATACGGTTTCCAAGGATACGGTTGCCTTGGTTACTGCATTCTAGAATGCGGTGTGTCAGGATCTAGAATCTTGCGGTGCGGGTTCTGAGCAAACGGCCTCCTGAGATAAGCCGTTTCCTTGGATACGGTTTCCAAGGATACGGTTGCCTTGGATACTGCATTCTAGAATGCGGTGTGTCAGGATCTAGAATCTTGTGGTGCGGGTTCTGAGCACAACGGCCTCCTGAGATAAGCGGTTTCCTAGGATACGGTTTCCAAGGATACGGTTGCCTTGGATAAGGCATTCTAGAATTCGGTGTGTCAGGATCTAGAATCTTGTGGTGCGGGTTCTGAGCACAATGGCCTCCTGAGATAAGCCGTTTCCTAGGATACGGTTTCCAAGGATACGGTTGCCTTGGATACTGCATTCTAGAATGCGGTGTGTCAGGATCTAGAATCTTGTGGTGCGGGTTCTGAGCACAATGACCTCCTGAGATAAGCGGTTTCCTAGCATACGGTTTCCAAGGATACGGTTGCCTTGGATACTGCATTCTAGAATGCGGTGTGTCAGGATCTAGAATCTTGTGTTGCGGGTTCTGAGCACAATGGCCTCCAGGGTAAGCCGTTTCCTAGGATACGGTTTCCAAGGATACGGTTGCCTTGGATACTGCATTCTAGAATGCGGTGTGTCAGGATCTAGAATCTTGTGGTGCGGGTTCTGAGCACAACGGCCTCCTGAGATAAGCGGTTTCCTAGGATACGGTTTCCAAGGATACGGTTGCCTTGGATAAGGCATTCTAGAATTCGGTGTGTCAGGATCTAGAATCTTGTGGTGCGGGTTCTGAGCACAACGGCCTCCTGAGATAAGCGGTTTCCTAGGATACGGTTTCCAAGGATACGGTTGCCTTGGATACTGCATTCTAGAATGCGGTGTGTCAGGATCTTGCATCTTGTGGGACGGTTTCTGAGCTCTATGGTCTCTAGAGTAAGCGGTTTCCTAGGATACGGTTTCCAAGGATACGGTTGCCTTGGATACTGCATTCTAGAATGCGGTGTGTCAGGATCTTGCATCTTGTGGGACGGGTTCTGAGCTCTATGGTCTCTAGAGTAAGCGGTTTCCTAGGCAAGGGTTTCCAGGATACAGTTGCCGTGGACACGGTGTTCTAGAATGTGGTGTGTCAGTATCTAGAATATTGTTGGTCGGGTTGAGAGAATAATAGTCTACAGGAATACGCGGTTTCCTAGGATACGGACTCCAAGAATACGGTTGCCTTGCATACGGCGTTCTAGAATGTGGTGTGTCAGGATCTAGAATCTTGGGAACAGATTCTGAAAATAATGGTCTCCAGAGATAAGTGGTTTCTTGGATATGGTTTCCAAGGATACGGTTGCCTTGGATACGGTGTTCTAGAATATGGTGTAACAGGATCTAGAATCTTGTGGGACGGGTTCTGAGCACAATCGTCTCCAGAGTAAGCGGTTTCCTAGGATACGGTTTCCAAGGATACGGTTGCCTTGGATACTGCATTCTAGAATGCGGTGTGTCAGGATCTAGAATCTTGTGTTGCGGGTTCTGAGCACAATGGCCTCCAGGGTAAGCCGTTTCCTAGGATACGGTTTCCAAGGATACGGTGCCTTGGTTACTGCATTCTAGAATGCGGTGTGTCAGGATCTAGAATCTGGTGGTGCGGGTTCTGAGCACAATGGCCTCCTCAGATAAGCGGTTCCCTGGATACGGTTTCCAAGGATACGGTTGCCTTGGTTACTGCATTCTAGAATGCGGTGTGTCGGGATCTAGAATCTTGTGGTGCGGGTTCTGAGCACAATGGCCTCCTGCGATAAGCGGTTTCCTAGGATACGGTTTCCAAGTATACGGTTGCCTTGGATACTGCATTCTAGAATGCGGTGTGTCAGGATCTAGAATCTTGTGTTGCGGGTTCTGAGCACAATGGCCTCCAGAGTAAGCCGTTTCCTAGGATACGGTTTCCAAGGATACGGTGCCTTTGTTACTGCATTCTAGAATGCGGTGTGTCAGGATCTAGAATCTTGTGGTGCGGGTTCTGAGCACAACGGCCTCCTGAGATAAGCGGTTTCCTAGCATACGGTTTCCAAGGATACCGTTGCCTTGGATACTGCATTCTAGAATGCGGTGTGTCAGGATCTAGAATCTTGTGTTGCGGGTTCTGAGCACAATGGCCTCCAGGGTAAGCCGTTTCCTAGGATACGGTTTCCAAGGATACGGTGCCTTGGTTACTGCATTCTAGAATGCGGTGTGTCAGGATCTAGAATCTTGTGGTGCGGGTTCTGAGCACAATGGCCTCCTGAGATAAGCGGTTCCCTCGATACGGTTTCCAAGGATACGGATGCCTTGGATACTGCATTCTAGAATGCGGTGTGTCAGGATCTAGAATCTTGTAGTGCGGGTTCTGAGCACAACGGCCTCCTGAGATAAGCGGTTTCCTAGGATACGGTTTCCAAGGATACGGTTGCCTTGGTTACTGCATTCTAGAATGCGGTGTGTCAGGATATAGAATCTTGTGGTGCGGGTTCTGAGCACATCGGCCGCCTGAGATAAGCGGTTTCCTAGGATACGGTTTCCAAGGATACGGTTGCCTTGGTTACTGCATTCTAGAATGCGGTGTGTCAGGATCTAGAATCTTGTGGTGCGGGTTCTGAGCACAACGGCCTCCTGAGATAAGCGGTTTCCTAGGATACGGTTTCCAAGGATACCGTTGCCTTGGATACTGCATTCTGGAATGCGGTGTGTCAGGATCTAGAATCTTGTGGTGCGGGTTCTGAGCACAACGGCCTCCTGAGATAAGCGGTTTCCTAGGATACGGTTTCCAAGTATACGGTTGCCTTGGATACTGCATTCTAGAATGCGGTGTGTCAGGATCTCGAATCTTGTGTTGCGGGTTCTGACCACAATGGCCTCCAGAGTAAGCCGTTTCCTAGGATACGGTTTCCAAGGATACGGTGCCTTTGTTACTGCATTCTAGAATGCGGTGTGTCAGGATCTAGAATCTTGTGGTGCGGGTTCTGAGCACAACGGCCTCCTGAGATAAGCGGTTTCCTAGGATACGGTTTCCAAGGATACGGTTGCCTTGGTTACTGCATTCTAGAATGCGGTGTGTCAGGATCTAGAATCTTGTGGTGCGGGTTCTGAGCACAACGGCCTCCTGAGATAAGCGGTTTCCTAGGATACGGTTTCCAAGGATACGGTTGCCTTGGATACTGCATTCTAGAATGCGGTGTGTCAGGATCTTGCATCTTGTGGGACGGTTTCTGAGCTCTATGGTCTCTAGAGTAAGCGGTTTCCTAGGATACGGTTTCCAAGTATACGGTTGCCTTGGATACTGCATTCTAGAATGCGGTGTGTCAGGATCTTGCATCTTGTGGGACGGGTTCTGAGCTCTATGGTCTCTAGAGTAAGCGGTTTCCTAGGATAGGGTTTCCAGGATACAGTTGCCGTGGACACGGTGTTCTAGAATGTGGTGTGTCAGGATCTAGAATATTGTTGGTCGGGTTGAGAGAATAATAGTCTACAGGAATACGCGGTTTCCTAGGATACGGACTCCAAGAATACGGTTGCCTTGCATACGGCGTTCTAGAATGTGGTGTGTCAGGATCTAGAATCTTGGGAACAGATTCTGAAAATAATGGTCTCCAGAGATAAGTGGTTTCTTGGATATGGTTTCCAAGGATACGGTTGCCTTGGATACGGTGTTCTAGAATATGGTGTAACAGGATCTAGAATCTTGTGGGACGGGTTCTGAGCACAATCGTCTCCAGAGTAAGCGGTTTCCTAGGATACGGTTTCCAAGGATACGGTTGCCTTGGATACTGCATTCTAGAATGCGGTGTGTCAGGATCTAGAATCTTGTGTTGCGGGTTCTGAGCACAATGGCCTCCAGGGTAAGCCGTTTCCTAGGATACGGTTTCCAAGGATACGGTGCCTTGGTTACTGCATTCTAGAATGCGGTGTGTCAGGATCTAGAATCTGGTGGTGCGGGTTCTGAGCACAATGGCCTCCTCAGATAAGCGGTTCCCTGGATACGGTTTCCAAGGATACGGTTGCCTTGGATACTGCATTCTAGAATGCGGTGTGTCAGGATCTAGAATCTTGTGGTGCGGGTTCTGAGCACAATGGCCTCCTGAGATAAGCGGTTTCCTAGGATACGGTTTCCAAGGATACGGTTGCCTTGGTTACTGCATTCTAGAATGCGGTGTGGCGGGATCTAGAATCTTGTGGTGCCGGTTCTGAGCACAACGGCCTCCTGAGATAAGCGGTTTCCTAGGATACGGTTTCCAAGGATACGGTTGCCTTGGTTACTGCATTCTAGAATGCGGTGTGTCGGGATCTAGAATCTTGTGGTGCGGGTTCTGAGCACAATGGCCTCCTGAGATAAGCGGTTTCCTAGGATACGGTTTCCAAGGATACGGTTGCCTTGGATACTGCATTCTGGAATGCGGTGTGTCAGGATCTAGAATCTTGTGTTGCGGGTTCTGAGCACAACGGCTTCCTGAGATAAGCGGTTTCCTAGGATAGGGTTTCCAAGGATACGGTTGCCTTGGATACTGCCTTCTAGAATGCTGTGTGTCATGATCTAGAATCTTGTGGTGCGGGTTCTGAGCACAATGGCCTCCTGATATAAGCGGTTTCCTAGGATACGGTTTCCAAGGATACGGTTGCCTTGCATACTGCATTCTAGAATGCGGTGTGTCAGGATCTAGAATCTTGTGTTGCGGGTTCTGAGCACAATGGCCTCCAGGGTAAGCCGTTTCCTAGGATACGGTTTCCAAGGATACGGTGCCTTGGTTACTGCATTCTAGAATGCGGTGTGTCAGGATCTAGAATCTTGTGGTGCGGGTTCAGAGCACAATGGCCTCCTGAGATAAGCGGTTTCCTAGGATACGGTTTCCAAGGATACGGTTGCCTTGGTTACTGCATTCTAGAATGCGGTGTGTCAGGATCTAGAATCTTGTGGTGCCGATTCTGAGCACAACGGCCTCCTGAGATAAGCGGTTTCCTAGGATACGGTTTCCAAGGATACGGTTGCCTTGGATACTGCATTCTAGAATGCGGTGTGTCAGGATCTAGAATCTTGTGGTGCCGATTCTGAGCACAACGGCCTCCTGAGATAAGCGGTTTCCTAGGATACGGTTTCCAAGGATACGGTTGCCTTGGTTACTGCATTCTAGAATGCGGTGTGTCAGGATCTAGAATCTTGTGGTGCCGATTCTGAGCACAACGGCCTCCTGAGATAAGCGGTTTCCTAGGATACGGTTTCCAAGGATACGGTTGCCTTGGTTACTGCATTCTAGAATGCGGTGTGTCAGGATCTAGAATCTCGTGGTGCGGGTTCTGAGCACAACGGCCTCCTGAGATAAGCGGTTTCCTAGGATACGTTTTCCAAGGATACGGTGCCTTGGTTACTGCATTCTAGAATGCGGTGTGTCAGGATATAGAATCTTGTGGTGCGGGTTCTGAGCACAATGGCCTCCTGAGATAAGCGGTTCCTATGATACGGTTTCCAAGGATATGGTTGCCTTGGATACGGCGTCTAGAATGCGGTGTGTGAGGATCTAGAATCTTGTGGTGCGGGTTCTGAGTACATCGGCCTCCTGAGATAAGCGGTTTCCTAGGATACGGTTTCCAAGGATACGGTTGCCTTGGTTACTGCATTCTAGAATGCGGTGTGTCAGGATCTAGAATCTTGTGGTGCGGGTTCTGAGCGCAATTGCCTCCTGAGATAAGCGGTTTCCTAGGATACGGTTTCCAAGGATACGGTTGCCTTGGATACTGCATTCTAGAATGCGGTGTGTCAGGATCTAGAATCTTGTGGTTCGCGTTCTGAGCACAATGGCCTCCTGAGATAAGCGGTTTCCTAGGATACAGTTTCCAAGGATACGGTTGCCTTGGATACTGCATTCTAGAATGCGGTGTGTCAGGATCTAAATCTTGTGGTTCGCGTTCTGAGCACAATGGCCTCCTGAGATAAGCGGTTTCCTAGGATACGGTTTCCAAGGATACGGTTGCCTTGGTTACTGCATTCTAGAATGCGGTGTGTCAGGATCTAGAATCTTGTGGTTCGCGTTCTGAGCACAATGGCCTCCTGAGATAAGCGGTTTCCTAGGATACGGTTTCCAAGGATACGGTTGCCTTGGATACTGCATTCTAGAATGCGGTGTGTCAGGATCTAGAACCTTGTGGTGCGGGTTCTGAGCACAATGGCCTCCTGAGATAAGCGGTTTCCTAGGATACGGTTTCCAAGGATACGGTTGCCTTGGATACTGCCTTCTAGAATGCTGTGTGTCATGATCTAGAATCTTGTGGTGCGGGTTCTGAGCACAATGGCCTCCTGATATAAGCGGTTTCCTAGGATACGGTTTCCAAGGATACGGTTGCCTTGCATACTGCATTCTAGAATGCGGTGTGTCAGGATCTAGAATCTTGTGTTGCGGGTTCTGAGCACAATGGCCTCCAGGGTAAGCCGTTTCCTAGGATACGGTTTCCAAGGATACGGTGCCTTGGTTACTGCATTCTAGAATGCGGTGTGTCAGGATCTAGAATCTTGTGGTGCGGGTTCAGAGCACAATGGCCTCCTGAGATAAGCGGTTTCCTAGGATACGGTTTCCAAGGATACGGTTGCCTTGGTTACTGCATTCTAGAATGCGGTGTGTCAGGATTTAGAATCTTGTGGTGCCGATTCTGAGCACAACGGCCTCCTGAGATAAGCGGTTTCCTAGGATACGGTTTCCAAGGATACGGTTGCCTTGGATACTGCATTCTAGAATGCGGTGTGTCAGGATCTAGAATCTTGTGGTGCCGATTCTGAGCACAACGGCCTCCTGAGATAAGCGGTTTCCTAGGATACGGTTTCCAAGGATACGGTTGCCTTGGTTACTGCATTCTAGAATGCGGTGTGTCAGGATCTAGAATCTTGTGGTGCCGATTCTGAGCACAACGGCCTCCTGAGATAAGCGGTTTCCTAGGATACGGTTTCCAAGGATACGGTTGCCTTGGTTACTGCATTCTAGAATGCGGTGTGTCAGGATCTAGAATCTCGTGGTGCGGGTTCTGAGCACAACGGCCTCCTGAGATAAGCGGTTTCCTAGGATACGTTTTCCAAGGATACGGTGCCTTGGTTACTGCATTCTAGAATGCGGTGTGTCAGGATATAGAATCTTGTGGTGCGGGTTCTGAGCACAATGGCCTCCTGAGATAAGCGGTTCCTATGATACGGTTTCCAAGGATATGGTTGCCTTGGATACGGCGTCTAGAATGCGGTGTGTGAGGATCTAGAATCTTGTGGTGCGGGTTCTGAGTACATCGGCCTCCTGAGATAAGCGGTTTCCTAGGATACGGTTTCCAAGGATACGGTTGCCTTGGTTACAGCATTCTAGAATGCGGTGTGTCAGGATCTAGAATCTTGTGGTGCGGGTTCTGAGCGCAATTGCCTCCTGAGATAAGCGGTTTCCTAGGATACGGTTTCCAAGGATACGGTTGCCTTGGATACTGCATTCTAGAATGCGGTGTGTCAGGATCTAGAATCTTGTGGTTCGCGTTCTGAGCACAATGGCCTCCTGAGATAAGCGGTTTCCTAGGATACAGTTTCCAAGGATACGGTTGCCTTGGATACTGCATTCTAGAATGCGGTGTGTCAGGATCTAAATCTTGTGGTTCGCGTTCTGAGCACAATGGCCTCCTGAGATAAGCGGTTTCCTAGGATACGGTTTCCAAGGATACGGTTGCCTTGGTTACTGCATTCTAGAATGCGGTGTGTCAGGATCTAGAATCTTGTGGTTCGCGTTCTGAGCACAATGGCCTCCTGAGATAAGCGGTTTCCTAGGATACGGTTTCCAAGGATACGGTTGCCTTGGATACTGCATTCTAGAATGCGGTGTGTCAGGATCTAGAACCTTGTGGTGCGGGTTCTGAGCACAATGGCCTCCTGAGATAAGCGGTTTCCTAGGATACGGTTTCCAAGGATACGGTTGCCTTGGATACTGCATTCTAGAATGCGGTGTGTCAGGATCTAGAATCTTGTGGTGCGGGTTCTGAGCACAATGGCCTCCAGAGTAAGCCGTTTCCTAGGATACGGTTTCCAAGGATACGGTTGCCTTGGTTACTGCATTCTAGAATGCGGTGTGTCAGGATCTAGAATCTTGTGGTGCGGGTTCTGAGCACAACGGCCTCCTGAGATAAGCGGTTTCATAGGATACGGTTTCCAAGGACACGGTTGCCTTGGTTACTGCATTCTAGAATGCGGTGTGTCAGGATCTAGAATCTTGTGGTGCGGGTTCTGAGCACAATGGCCTCCTGAGAAGAGCGGTTTCCTAGGATACGGTTTCCAAGGATACGGTTGCCTTGGTTACTGCATTCTAGAATGCGGTGTGTCAGGATCTAGAATCTTGTGGTGCGGGTTCTGAGCACAATAGCCTCCTGAGATAAGCGGTTTCCTAGGATACGGTTTCCAAGGATACGGTTGCCTTGGTTACTGCATTCTAGAATGCGGTGTGTCAGAATCTAGAATCTTGTGGTGCGGGTTCTGAGCACAACGGCCTCCTGAGATAAGCGGTTTCCTAGGATAAGGTTTCCAAGGATACGGTTGCCTTGGATACTGCATTCTAGAATACGGTGTGTCAGGATCTGGATCTTGTGGTGCTGGTTCTGAGCACAATGGCCTCCAGAGTAAGCCGTTTACTAGGATACGGTTTCCAATGATACGGATGCCTTGGATACTGCATTCTAGAATGCTGTGTGTCAGGATCTAGAATCTTGTGGTGCGGGTTCTGAGCACTATGGCCTCCTGAGATAAGCGGTTTCCTAGGATACGGTTTCCAAGTATACGGTGGCCTTGGATACTGCATTCTAGAATGCGGTGTGTCAGGGTCTAGAATCTTGTGGTGCGGGTTCTGAGCACAATGGCCTCCTGAGATAAGCGGTTTCCTAGGATACGGTTTCCAAGGATACGGTTGCCTTGGTTACTGCATTCTAGAATGCGGTGTGTCAGGATCTAGAATCTTGTGGTGCGGGTTCTGAGCACAATGGCCTCCTGAGATAAGCGGTTTCCTAGGATACGGTTTCCAAGGATACGGTTGCCTTGGATACTGCATTCTAGAATGCGGTGTGTCAGGGTCTAGAATCTTCTGGTGCGGGTTCTGAGCACAATGGCCTCCTGAGATAAGCGGTTTCCTAGGATAAGGTTTCCAAGAATACGGTTGCCTTGGTTACTGCATTCTAGAATGCGGTGTGTCAGGATCTAGAATCTTGTGGTGCGGGTTCTGAGCGCAATTGCCTCCTGAGATAAGCGGTTTCCTAGGATACGGTTTCCAAGGATACGGTTGCCTTGGATACTGCATTCTAGAATGCGGTGTGTCAGGATCTAAATCTTGTGGTTCGCGTTCAGAGCACAATGGCCTCCTGAGATAAGCGGTTTCCTAGGATACGGTTTCCAAGGATACGGTTGCCTTGGATACTGTATTCTAGAATGCGGTGTGTCAGGATCTAGAATCTTGTGGTGCGGGTTCTGAGCACAATGGCCTCCTGAGATAAGCGGTTTCCTAGGATACGGTTTCCAAGGATACGGTTGCCTTGGTTACTGCATTCTAGAATGCGGTGTGTCAGGTTCTAGAATCTTGTGGTGCGGGTTCTGAGCACAACGGCCTCCTGAGATAAGCGGTTTCCTAGGATACGGTTTCCAAGGATACGGTTGCCTTGGATACTGCATTCTAGAATGCGGTGTGTCAGGATCTTGCATCTTGTGGGACGGTTTCTGAGCTCTATGGTCTCTAGAGTAAGCGGTTTCCTAGGATACGGTTTCCAAGGATACGGTTGCCTTGGATACTGCATTCTAGAATGCGGTGTGTCAGGATCTTGCATCTTGTGGGACGGGTTCTGAGCTCTATGGTCTCTAGAGTAAGAGGTTTCCTAGGATAGGGTTTCCAGGATACAGTTGCCGTGGACACGGTGTTCTAGAATGTGGTGTGTCAGGATCTAGAATATTGTTGGTCGGGTTGAGAGAATAATAGTCTACAGGAATACGCGGTTTCCTAGGATACGGACTCCAAGAATACGGTTGCCTTGCATACGGCGTTCTAGAATGTGGTGTGTCAGGATCTAGAATCTTGGGAACAGATTCTGAAAATAATGGTCTCCAGAGATAAGTGGTTTCTTGGATATGGTTTCCAAGGATACGGTTGCCTTGGATACGGTGTTCTAGAATATGGTGTAACAGGATCTAGAATCTTGTGGGACGGGTTCTGAGCACAATCGTCTCCAGAGTAAGCGGTTTCCTAGGATACGGTTTCCAAGGATACGGTTGCCTTGGATACTGCATTCTAGAATGCGGTGTGTCAGGATCTAGAATCTTGTGTTGCGGGTTCTGAGCACAATGGCCTCCAGGGTAAGCCGTTTCCTAGGATACGGTTTCCAAGGATACGGTGCCTTGGTTACTGCATTCTAGAATGCGGTGTGTCAGGATCTAGAATCTGGTGGTGCGGGTTCTGAGCACAATGGCCTCCTCAGATAAGCGGTTCCCTGGATACGGTTTCCAAGGATACGGTTGCCTTGGATACTGCATTCTAGAATGCGGTGTGTCAGGATCTAGAATCTTGTGGTGCGGGTTCTGAGCACAATGGCCTCCTGAGATAAGCGGTTTCCTAGGATACGGTTTCCAAGGATACGGTTGCCTTGGTTACTGCATTCTAGAATGCGGTGTGGCGGGATCTAGAATCTTGTGGTGCCGGTTCTGAGCACAACGGCCTCCTGAGATAAGCGGTTTCCTAGGATACGGTTTCCAAGGATACGGTTGCCTTGGTTACTGCATTCTAGAATGCGGTGTGTCGGGATCTAGAATCTTGTGGTGCGGGTTCTGAGCACAATGGCCTCCTGAGATAAGCGGTTTCCTAGGATACGGTTTCCAAGGATACGGTTGCCTTGGATACTGCATTCTGGAATGCGGTGTGTCAGGATCTAGAATCTTGTGTTGCGGGTTCTGAGCACAACGGCTTCCTGAGATAAGCGGTTTCCTTGGATACGGTTTCCAAGGATACGGTTGCCTTGGATACTGCCTTCTAGAATGCTGTGTGTCAGGATCTAGAATCTTGTGGTGCGGGTTCTGAGCACAATGGCCTCCTGATATAAGCGGTTTCCTAGGATACGGTTTCCAAGGATACGGTTGCCTTGCATACTGCATTCTAGAATGCGGTGTGTCAGGATCTAGAATCTTGTGTTGCGGGTTCTGAGCACAATGGCCTCCAGGGTAAGCCGTTTCCTAGGATACGGTTTCCAAGGATACGGTGCCTTGGTTACTGCATTCTAGAATGCGGTGTGTCAGGATCTAGAATCTTGTGGTGCGGGTTCTGAGCACAACGGCCTCCTGAGATAAGCGGTTTCCTAGGATACGGTTTCCAAGGATACGGTTGCCTTGGTTACTGCATTCTAGAATGCGGTGTGTCAGGATCTAGAATCTTGTGGTGCCGATTCTGAGCACAACGGCCTCCTGAGATAAGCGGTTTCCTAGGATACGGTTTCCAAGGATACGGTTGCCTTGGATACTGCATTCTAGAATGCGGTGTGTCAGGATCTAGAATCTTGTGGTGCTGATTCTGAGCACAACGGCCTCCTGAGATAAGCGGTTTCCTAGGATACGGTTTCCAAGGATACGGTTGCCTTGGTTACTGCATTCTAGAATGCGGTGTGTCAGGATCTAGAATCTTGTGGTGCGGGTTCTGAGCACAACGGCCTCCTGAGATAAGCGGTTTCCTAGGATACGGTTTCCAAGGATACGGTTGCCTTGGTTACTGCATTCTAGAATGCGGTGTGTCAGGATCTAGAATCTTGTGGTTCGCGTTCTGAGCACAATGGCCTCCTGAGATAAGCGGTTTCCTAGGATACGGTTTCCAAGGATACGGTTGCCTTGGATACTGCATTCTAGAATGCGGTGTGTCAGGATCTAGAACCTTGTGGTGCGGGTTCTGAGCACAATGGCCTCCTGAGATAAGCGGTTTCCTAGGATACGGTTTCCAAGGATACGGTTGCCTTGGATACTGCATTCTAGAATGCGGTGTGTCAGGATCTAGAATCTTGTGGTGCGGGTTCTGAGCACAATGGCCTCCAGAGTAAGCCGTTTCCTAGGATACGGTTTCCAAGGATACGGTTGCCTTGGTTACTGCATTCTAGAATGCGGTGTGTCAGGATCTAGAATCTTGTGGTGCGGGTTCTGAGCACAACGGCCTCCTGAGATAAGCGGTTTCATAGGATACGGTTTCCAAGGACACGGTTGCCTTGGTTACTGCATTCTAGAATGCGGTGTGTCAGGATCTAGAATCTTGTGGTGCGGGTTCTGAGCACAATGGCCTCTTGAGAAGAGCGGTTTCCTAGGATACGGTTTCCAAGGATACGGTTGCCTTGGTTACTGCATTCTAGAATGCGGTGTGTCAGGATCTAGAATCTTGTGGTGCGGGTTCTGAGCACAATAGCCTCCTGAGATAAGCGGTTTCCTAGGATACGGTTTCCAAGGATACGGTTGCCTTGGTTACTGCATTCTAGAATGCGGTGTGTCAGAATCTAGAATCTTGTGGTGCGGGTTCTGAGCACAACGGCCTCCTGAGATAAGCGGTTTCCTAGGATAAGGTTTCCAAGGATACGGTTGCCTTGGATACTGCATTCTAGAATACGGTGTGTCAGGATCTGGATCTTGTGGTGCTGGTTCTGAGCACAATGGCCTCCAGAGTAAGCCGTTTACTAGGATACGGTTTCCAATGATACGGATGCCTTGGATACTGCATTCTAGAATGCTGTGTGTCAGGATCTAGAATCTTGTGGTGCGGGTTCTGAGCACTATGGCCTCCTGAGATAAGCGGTTTCCTAGGATACGGTTTCCAAGTATACGGTGGCCTTGGATACTGCATTCTAGAATGCGGTGTGTCAGGGTCTAGAATCTTCTGGTGCGGGTTCTGAGCACAATGGCCTCCTGAGATAAGCGGTTTCCTAGGATAAGGTTTCCAAGAATACGGTTGCCTTGGTTACTGCATTCTAGAATGCGGTGTGTCAGGATCTAGAATCTTGTGGTGCGGGTTCTGAGCGCAATTGCCTCCTGAGATAAGCGGTTTCCTAGGATACGGTTTCCAAGGATACGGTTGCCTTGGATACTGCATTCTAGAATGCGGTGTGTCAGGATCTAAATCTTGTGGTTCGCGTTCAGAGCACAATGGCCTCCTGAGATAAGCGGTTTCCTAGGATACGGTTTCCAAGGATACGGTTGCCTTGGATACTGTATTCTAGAATGCGGTGTGTCAGGATCTAGAATCTTGTGGTGCGGGTTCTGAGCACAATGGCCTCCTGAGATAAGCGGTTTCCTAGGATACGGTTTCCAAGGATACGGTTGCCTTGGTTACTGCATTCTAGAATGCGGTGTGTCAGGATCTAGAATCTTGTGGTGCGGGTTCTGAGCACAACGGCCTCCTGAGATAAGCGGTTTCATAGGATACGGTTTCCAAGGACACGGTTGCCTTGGTTACTGCATTCTAGAATGCGGTGTGTCAGGATCTAGAATCTTGTGGGACGGTTTCTGAGCTCTATGGTCTCTAGAGTAAGCGGTTTCCTAGGATACGGTTTCCAAGGATACGGTTGCCTTGGATACTGCATTCTAGAATGCGGTGTGTCAGGATCTTGCATCTTGTGGGACGGGTTCTGAGCTCTATGGTCTCTAGAGTAAGCGGTTTCCTAGGATAGGGTTTCCAGGATACAGTTGCCGTGGACACGGTGTTCTAGAATGTGGTGTGTCAGGATCTAGAATATTGTTGGTCGGGTTGAGAGAATAATAGTCTACAGGAATACGCGGTTTCCTAGGATACGGACTCCAAGAATACGGTTGCCTTGCATACGGCGTTCTAGAATGTGGTGTGTCAGGATCTAGAATCTTGGGAACAGATTCTGAAAATAATGGTCTCCAGAGATAAGTGGTTTCTTGTATATGGTTTCCAAGGATACGGTTGCCTTGGATACGGTGTTCTAGAATATGGTGTAACAGGATCTAGAATCTTGTGGGACGGGTTCTGAGCACAATCGTCTCCAGAGTAAGCGGTTTCCTAGGATACGGTTTCCAAGGATACGGTTGCCTTGGATACTGCATTCTAGAATGCGGTGTGTCAGGATCTAAATCTTGTGGTTCGCGTTCAGAGCACAATGGCCTCCTGAGATAAGCGGTTTCCTAGGATACGGTTTCCAAGGATACGGTTGCCTTGGATACTGTATTCTAGAATGCGGTGTGTCAGGATCTAGAATCTTGTGGTGCGGGTTCTGAGCACAATGGCCTCCTGAGATAAGCGGTTTCCTAGGATACGGTTTCCAAGGATACGGTTGCCTTGGTTACTGCATTCTAGAATGCGGTGTGTCAGGATCTAGAATCTTGTGGTGCGGGTTCTGAGCACAACGGCCTCCTGAGATAAGCGGTTTCATAGGATACGGTTTCCAAGGACACGGTTGCCTTGGTTACTGCATTCTAGAATGCGGTGTGTCAGGATCTAGAATCTTGTGGGACGGTTTCTGAGCTCTATGGTCTCTAGAGTAAGCGGTTTCCTAGGATACGGTTTCCAAGGATACGGTTGCCTTGGATACTGCATTCTAGAATGCGGTGTGTCAGGATCTTGCATCTTGTGGGACGGGTTCTGAGCTCTATGGTCTCTAGAGTAAGCGGTTTCCTAGGATAGGGTTTCCAGGATACAGTTGCCGTGGACACGGTGTTCTAGAATGTGGTGTGTCAGGATCTAGAATATTGTTGGTCGGGTTGAGAGAATAATAGTCTACAGGAATACGCGGTTTCCTAGGATACGGACTCCAAGAATACGGTTGCCTTGCATACGGCGTTCTAGAATGTGGTGTGTCAGGATCTAGAATCTTGGGAACAGATTCTGAAAATAATGGTCTCCAGAGATAAGTGGTTTCTTGTATATGGTTTCCAAGGATACGGTTGCCTTGGATACGGTGTTCTAGAATATGGTGTAACAGGATCTAGAATCTTGTGGGACGGGTTCTGAGCACAATCGTCTCCAGAGTAAGCGGTTTCCTAGGATACGGTTTCCAAGGATACGGTTGCCTTGGATACTGCATTCTAGAATGCGGTGTGTCAGGATCTAAATCTTGTGGTTCGCGTTCAGAGCACAATGGCCTCCTGAGATAAGCGGTTTCCTAGGATACGGTTTCCAAGGATACGGTTGCCTTGGATACTGTATTCTAGAATGCGGTGTGTCAGGATCTAGAATCTTGTGGTGCGGGTTCTGAGCACAATGGCCTCCTGAGATAAGCGGTTTCCTAGGATACGGTTTCCAAGGATACGGTTGCCTTGGTTACTGCATTCTAGAATGCGGTGTGTCAGGATCTAGAATCTTGTGGTGCGGGTTCTGAGCACAACGGCCTCCTGAGATAAGCGGTTTCATAGGATACGGTTTCCAAGGACACGGTTGCCTTGGTTACTGCATTCTAGAATGCGGTGTGTCAGGATCTAGAATCTTGTGGGACGGTTTCTGAGCTCTATGGTCTCTAGAGTAAGCGGTTTCCTAGGATACGGTTTCCAAGGATACGGTTGCCTTGGATACTGCATTCTAGAATGCGGTGTGTCAGGATCTTGCATCTTGTGGGACGGGTTCTGAGCTCTATGGTCTCTAGAGTAAGCGGTTTCCTAGGATAGGGTTTCCAGGATACAGTTGCCGTGGACACGGTGTTCTAGAATGTGGTGTGTCAGGATCTAGAATATTGTTGGTCGGGTTGAGAGAATAATAGTCTACAGGAATACGCGGTTTCCTAGGATACGGACTCCAAGAATACGGTTGCCTTGCATACGGCGTTCTAGAATGTGGTGTGTCAGGATCTAGAATCTTGGGAACAGATTCTGAAAATAATGGTCTCCAGAGATAAGTGGTTTCTTGTATATGGTTTCCAAGGATACGGTTGCCTTGGATACGGTGTTCTAGAATATGGTGTAACAGGGTCTAGAATCTTGTGGGACGGGTTCTGAGCACAATCGTCTCCAGAGTAAGCGGTTTCCTAGGATACGGTTTCCAAGGATACGGTTGCCTTGGATACTGCATTCTAGAATGCGGTGTGTCAGGATCTAAATCTTGTGGTTCGCGTTCAGAGCACAATGGCCTCCTGAGATAAGCGGTTTCCTAGGATACGGTTTCCAAGGATACGGTTGCCTTGGATACTGTATTCTAGAATGCGGTGTGTCAGGATCTAGAATCTTGTGGTGCGGGTTCTGAGCACAATGGCCTCCTGAGATAAGCGGTTTCCTAGGATACGGTTTCCAAGGATACGGTTGCCTTGGTTACTGCATTCTAGAATGCGGTGTGTCAGGATCTAGAATCTTGTGGTGCGGGTTCTGAGCACAACGGCCTCCTGAGATAAGCGGTTTCATAGGATACGGTTTCCAAGGACACGGTTGCCTTGGTTACTGCATTCTAGAATGCGGTGTGTCAGGATCTAGAATCTTGTGGGACGGTTTCTGAGCTCTATGGTCTCTAGAGTAAGCGGTTTCCTAGGATACGGTTTCCAAGGATACGGTTGCCTTGGATACTGCATTCTAGAATGCGGTGTGTCAGGATCTTGCATCTTGTGGGACGGGTTCTGAGCTCTATGGTCTCTAGAGTAAGCGGTTTCCTAGGATAGGGTTTCCAGGATACAGTTGCCGTGGACACGGTGTTCTAGAATGTGGTGTGTCAGGATCTAGAATATTGTTGGTCGGGTTGAGAGAATAATAGTCTACAGGAATACGCGGTTTCCTAGGATACGGACTCCAAGAATACGGTTGCCTTGCATACGGCGTTCTAGAATGTGGTGTGTCAGGATCTAGAATCTTGGGAACAGATTCTGAAAATAATGGTCTCCAGAGATAAGTGGTTTCTTGTATATGGTTTCCAAGGATACGGTTGCCTTGGATACGGTGTTCTAGAATATGGTGTAACAGGATCTAGAATCTTGTGGGACGGGTTCTGAGCACAATCGTCTCCAGAGTAAGCGGTTTCCTAGGATACGGTTTCCAAGGATACGGTTGCCTTGGATACTGCATTCTAGAATGCGGTGTGTCAGGATCTAAATCTTGTGGTTCGCGTTCAGAGCACAATGGCCTCCTGAGATAAGCGGTTTCCTAGGATACGGTTTCCAAGGATACGGTTGCCTTGGATACTGTATTCTAGAATGCGGTGTGTCAGGATCTAGAATCTTGTGGTGCGGGTTCTGAGCACAATGGCCTCCTGAGATAAGCGGTTTCCTAGGATACGGTTTCCAAGGATACGGTTGCCTTGGTTACTGCATTCTAGAATGCGGTGTGTCAGGATCTAGAATCTTGTGGTGCGGGTTCTGAGCACAACGGCCTCCTGAGATAAGCGGTTTCATAGGATACGGTTTCCAAGGACACGGTTGCCTTGGTTACTGCATTCTAGAATGCGGTGTGTCAGGATCTAGAATCTTGTGGGACGGTTTCTGAGCTCTATGGTCTCTAGAGTAAGCGGTTTCCTAGGATACGGTTTCCAAGGATACGGTTGCCTTGGATACTGCATTCTAGAATGCGGTGTGTCAGGATCTTGCATCTTGTGGGACGGGTTCTGAGCTCTATGGTCTCTAGAGTAAGCGGTTTCCTAGGATACGGTTTCCAAGGATACGGTGCCTTGGTTACTGCATTCTAGAATGCGGTGTGTCAGGATCTAGAATCTTGTGGTGCGGGTTCTGAGCACAATGGCCCCCTGAGATAAGCGGTTTCCTAGGATACGGTTTCCAAGGATACGGTTGCCTTGGTTACTGCATTCTAGAATGCAGTGTGTCAGGATCTAGAATCTTGTGGTGCGGGTTCTGAGCACAACGGCCTCCTGAGATAAGCGGTTTCCTAGGATACGGTTTTCAAGGATACGGTTGCCTTGGATACTGCATTCTAGAATGCGGTGTGTCAGGATCTAGAATCTTGTGTTGCGGGTTCTGAGCACAATGGCCTCCAGAGTAAGCCGCTTCCTAGGATACCGTTTCCAAGGATACGGTGCCTTGGTTACTGCATTCTAGAATGTGGTGTGTCAGGATCTAGAATCTTGTGGTGCGGGTTCTGAGCACAACGGCCTCCTGAGATAAGCGGTTTCCAAGGATACGGCTTCCAAGGATACGGTTGCCTTGGTTACTGCATTCGAGAATTCGGTTTGTCAGGATCTAGAATCTTGTGGTGCGGGTTCTGAGCACAACGGCCTCCTGAGATAAGCGGTTTCCTAGGATACGGTTTCCAAGGATACGGTTGCCTTGGTTACTGCATTCTAGAATGCGGTGTGTCAGGATCTAGAATCTTGCGGTGCGGGTTCTGAGCAAACGGCCTCCTGAGATAAGCCGTTTCCTTGGATACGGTTTCCAAGGATACGGTTGCCTTGGATACTGCATTCTAGAATGCGGTGTGTCAGGATCTAGAATCTTGTGGTGCGGGTTCTGAGCACAACGGCCTCCTGAGATAAGCGGTTTCCTAGGATACGGTTTCCAAGGATACGGTTGCCTTGGATAAGGCATTCTAGAATTCGGTGTGTCAGGATCTAGAATCTTGTGGTGCGGGTTCTGAGCACAATGGCCTCCTGAGATAAGCCGTTTCCTAGGATACGGTTTCCAAGGATACGGTTGCCTTGGATACTGCATTCTAGAATGCGGTGTGTCAGGATCTAGAATCTTGTGGTGCGGGTTCTGAGCACAATGACCTCCTGAGATAAGCGGTTTCCTAGCATACGGTTTCCAAGGATACGGTTGCCTTGGATACTGCATTCTAGAATGCGGTGTGTCAGGATCTAGAATCTTGTGTTGCGGGTTCTGAGCACAATGGCCTCCAGGGTAAGCCGTTTCCTAGGATACGGTTTCCAAGGATACGGTTGCCTTGGATACTGCATTCTAGAATGCGGTGTGTCAGGATCTAGAATCTTGTGGTGCGGGTTCTGAGCACAACGGCCTCCTGAGATAAGCGGTTTCCTAGGATACGGTTTCCAAGGATACGGTTGCCTTGGATAAGGCATTCTAGAATTCGGTGTGTCAGGATCTAGAATCTTGTGGTGCGGGTTCTGAGCACAACGGCCTCCTGAGATAAGCGGTTTCCTAGGATACGGTTTCCAAGGATACGGTTGCCTTGGATACTGCATTCTAGAATGCGGTGTGTCAGGATCTTGCATCTTGTGGGACGGTTTCTGAGCTCTATGGTCTCTAGAGTAAGCGGTTTCCTAGGATACGGTTTCCAAGGATACGGTTGCCTTGGATACTGCATTCTAGAATGCGGTGTGTCAGGATCTTGCATCTTGTGGGACGGGTTCTGAGCTCTATGGTCTCTAGAGTAAGCGGTTTCCTAGGCAAGGGTTTCCAGGATACAGTTGCCGTGGACACGGTGTTCTAGAATGTGGTGTGTCAGTATCTAGAATATTGTTGGTCGGGTTGAGAGAATAATAGTCTACAGGAATACGCGGTTTCCTAGGATACGGACTCCAAGAATACGGTTGCCTTGCATACGGCGTTCTAGAATGTGGTGTGTCAGGATCTAGAATCTTGGGAACAGATTCTGAAAATAATGGTCTCCAGAGATAAGTGGTTTCTTGGATATGGTTTCCAAGGATACGGTTGCCTTGGATACGGTGTTCTAGAATATGGTGTAACAGGATCTAGAATCTTGTGGGACGGGTTCTGAGCACAATCGTCTCCAGAGTAAGCGGTTTCCTAGGATACGGTTTCCAAGGATACGGTTGCCTTGGATACTGCATTCTAGAATGCGGTGTGTCAGGATCTAGAATCTTGTGTTGCGGGTTCTGAGCACAATGGCCTCCAGGGTAAGCCGTTTCCTAGGATACGGTTTCCAAGGATACGGTGCCTTGGTTACTGCATTCTAGAATGCGGTGTGTCAGGATCTAGAATCTGGTGGTGCGGGTTCTGAGCACAATGGCCTCCTCAGATAAGCGGTTCCCTGGATACGGTTTCCAAGGATACGGTTGCCTTGGTTACTGCATTCTAGAATGCGGTGTGTCGGGATCTAGAATCTTGTGGTGCGGGTTCTGAGCACAATGGCCTCCTGCGATAAGCGGTTTCCTAGGATACGGTTTCCAAGTATACGGTTGCCTTGGATACTGCATTCTAGAATGCGGTGTGTCAGGATCTAGAATCTTGTGTTGCGGGTTCTGAGCACAATGGCCTCCAGAGTAAGCCGTTTCCTAGGATACGGTTTCCAAGGATACGGTGCCTTTGTTACTGCATTCTAGAATGCGGTGTGTCAGGATCTAGAATCTTGTGGTGCGGGTTCTGAGCACAACGGCCTCCTGAGATAAGCGGTTTCCTAGCATACGGTTTCCAAGGATACCGTTGCCTTGGATACTGCATTCTAGAATGCGGTGTGTCAGGATCTAGAATCTTGTGTTGCGGGTTCTGAGCACAATGGCCTCCAGGGTAAGCCGTTTCCTAGGATACGGTTTCCAAGGATACGGTGCCTTGGTTACTGCATTCTAGAATGCGGTGTGTCAGGATCTAGAATCTTGTGGTGCGGGTTCTGAGCACAATGGCCTCCTGAGATAAGCGGTTCCCTCGATACGGTTTCCAAGGATACGGATGCCTTGGATACTGCATTCTAGAATGCGGTGTGTCAGGATCTAGAATCTTGTAGTGCGGGTTCTGAGCACAACGGCCTCCTGAGATAAGCGGTTTCCTAGGATACGGTTTCCAAGGATACGGTTGCCTTGGTTACTGCATTCTAGAATGCGGTGTGTCAGGATATAGAATCTTGTGGTGCGGGTTCTGAGCACATCGGCCGCTTGAGATAAGCGGTTTCCTAGGATACGGTTTCCAAGGATACGGTTGCCTTGGTTACTGCATTCTAGAATGCGGTGTGTCAGGATCTAGAATCTTGTGGTGCGGGTTCTGAGCACAACGGCCTCCTGAGATAAGCGGTTTCCTAGGATACGGTTTCCAAGGATACCGTTGCCTTGGATACTGCATTCTGGAATGCGGTGTGTCAGGATCTAGAATCTTGTGGTGCGGGTTCTGAGCACAACGGCCTCCTGAGATAAGCGGTTTCCTAGGATACGGTTTCCAAGTATACGGTTGCCTTGGATACTGCATTCTAGAATGCGGTGTGTCAGGATCTCGAATCTTGTGTTGCGGGTTCTGACCACAATGGCCTCCAGAGTAAGCCGTTTCCTAGGATACGGTTTCCAAGGATACGGTGCCTTTGTTACTGCATTCTAGAATGCGGTGTGTCAGGATCTAGAATCTTGTGGTGCGGGTTCTGAGCACAACGGCCTCCTGAGATAAGCGGTTTCCTAGGATACGGTTTCCAAGGATACGGTTGCCTTGGTTACTGCATTCTAGAATGCGGTGTGTCAGGATCTAGAATCTTGTGGTGCGGGTTCTGAGCACAACGGCCTCCTGAGATAAGCGGTTTCCTAGGATACGGTTTCCAAGGATACGGTTGCCTTGGATACTGCATTCTAGAATGCGGTGTGTCAGGATCTTGCATCTTGTGGGACGGTTTCTGAGCTCTATGGTCTCTAGAGTAAGCGGTTTCCTAGGATACGGTTTCCAAGTATACGGTTGCCTTGGATACTGCATTCTAGAATGCGGTGTGTCAGGATCTTGCATCTTGTGGGACGGGTTCTGAGCTCTATGGTCTCTAGAGTAAGCGGTTTCCTAGGATAGGGTTTCCAGGATACAGTTGCCGTGGACACGGTGTTCTAGAATGTGGTGTGTCAGGATCTAGAATATTGTTGGTCGGGTTGAGAGAATAATAGTCTACAGGAATACGCGGTTTCCTAGGATACGGACTCCAAGAATACGGTTGCCTTGCATACGGCGTTCTAGAATGTGGTGTGTCAGGATCTAGAATCTTGGGAACAGATTCTGAAAATAATGGTCTCCAGAGATAAGTGGTTTCTTGGATATGGTTTCCAAGGATACGGTTGCCTTGGATACGGTGTTCTAGAATATGGTGTAACAGGATCTAGAATCTTGTGGGACGGGTTCTGAGCACAATCGTCTCCAGAGTAAGCGGTTTCCTAGGATACGGTTTCCAAGGATACGGTTGCCTTGGATACTGCATTCTAGAATGCGGTGTGTCAGGATCTAGAATCTTGTGTTGCGGGTTCTGAGCACAATGGCCTCCAGGGTAAGCCGTTTCCTAGGATACGGTTTCCAAGGATACGGTGCCTTGGTTACTGCATTCTAGAATGCGGTGTGTCAGGATCTAGAATCTGGTGGTGCGGGTTCTGAGCACAATGGCCTCCTCAGATAAGCGGTTCCCTGGATACGGTTTCCAAGGATACGGTTGCCTTGGATACTGCATTCTAGAATGCGGTGTGTCAGGATCTAGAATCTTGTGGTGCGGGTTCTGAGCACAATGGCCTCCTGAGATAAGCGGTTTCCTAGGATACGGTTTCCAAGGATACGGTTGCCTTGGTTACTGCATTCTAGAATGCGGTGTGGCGGGATCTAGAATCTTGTGGTGCCGGTTCTGAGCACAACGGCCTCCTGAGATAAGCGGTTTCCTAGGATACGGTTTCCAAGGATACGGTTGCCTTGGTTACTGCATTCTAGAATGCGGTGTGTCGGGATCTAGAATCTTGTGGTGCGGGTTCTGAGCACAATGGCCTCCTGAGATAAGCGGTTTCCTAGGATACGGTTTCCAAGGATACGGTTGCCTTGGATACTGCATTCTGGAATGCGGTGTGTCAGGATCTAGAATCTTGTGTTGCGGGTTCTGAGCACAACGGCTTCCTGAGATAAGCGGTTTCCTAGGATAGGGTTTCCAAGGATACGGTTGCCTTGGATACTGCCTTCTAGAATGCTGTGTGTCATGATCTAGAATCTTGTGGTGCGGGTTCTGAGCACAATGGCCTCCTGATATAAGCGGTTTCCTAGGATACGGTTTCCAAGGATACGGTTGCCTTGCATACTGCATTCTAGAATGCGGTGTGTCAGGATCTAGAATCTTGTGTTGCGGGTTCTGAGCACAATGGCCTCCAGGGTAAGCCGTTTCCTAGGATACGGTTTCCAAGGATACGGTGCCTTGGTTACTGCATTCTAGAATGCGGTGTGTCAGGATCTAGAATCTTGTGGTGCGGGTTCAGAGCACAATGGCCTCCTGAGATAAGCGGTTTCCTAGGATACGGTTTCCAAGGATACGGTTGCCTTGGTTACTGCATTCTAGAATGCGGTGTGTCAGGATCTAGAATCTTGTGGTGCCGATTCTGAGCACAACGGCCTCCTGAGATAAGCGGTTTCCTAGGATACGGTTTCCAAGGATACGGTTGCCTTGGATACTGCATTCTAGAATGCGGTGTGTCAGGATCTAGAATCTTGTGGTGCCGATTCTGAGCACAACGGCCTCCTGAGATAAGCGGTTTCCTAGGATACGGTTTCCAAGGATACGGTTGCCTTGGTTACTGCATTCTAGAATGCGGTGTGTCAGGATCTAGAATCTTGTGGTGCCGATTCTGAGCACAACGGCCTCCTGAGATAAGCGGTTTCCTAGGATACGGTTTCCAAGGATACGGTTGCCTTGGTTACTGCATTCTAGAATGCGGTGTGTCAGGATCTAGAATCTCGTGGTGCGGGTTCTGAGCACAACGGCCTCCTGAGATAAGCGGTTTCCTAGGATACGTTTTCCAAGGATACGGTGCCTTGGTTACTGCATTCTAGAATGCGGTGTGTCAGGATATAGAATCTTGTGGTGCGGGTTCTGAGCACAATGGCCTCCTGAGATAAGCGGTTCCTATGATACGGTTTCCAAGGATATGGTTGCCTTGGATACGGCGTCTAGAATGCGGTGTGTGAGGATCTAGAATCTTGTGGTGCGGGTTCTGAGTACATCGGCCTCCTGAGATAAGCGGTTTCCTAGGATACGGTTTCCAAGGATACGGTTGCCTTGGTTACTGCATTCTAGAATGCGGTGTGTCAGGATCTAGAATCTTGTGGTGCGGGTTCTGAGCGCAATTGCCTCCTGAGATAAGCGGTTTCCTAGGATACGGTTTCCAAGGATACGGTTGCCTTGGATACTGCATTCTAGAATGCGGTGTGTCAGGATCTAGAATCTTGTGGTTCGCGTTCTGAGCACAATGGCCTCCTGAGATAAGCGGTTTCCTAGGATACAGTTTCCAAGGATACGGTTGCCTTGGATACTGCATTCTAGAATGCGGTGTGTCAGGATCTAAATCTTGTGGTTCGCGTTCTGAGCACAATGGCCTCCTGAGATAAGCGGTTTCCTAGGATACGGTTTCCAAGGATACGGTTGCCTTGGTTACTGCATTCTAGAATGCGGTGTGTCAGGATCTAGAATCTTGTGGTTCGCGTTCTGAGCACAATGGCCTCCTGAGATAAGCGGTTTCCTAGGATACGGTTTCCAAGGATACGGTTGCCTTGGATACTGCATTCTAGAATGCGGTGTGTCAGGATCTAGAACCTTGTGGTGCGGGTTCTGAGCACAATGGCCTCCTGAGATAAGCGGTTTCCTAGGATACGGTTTCCAAGGATACGGTTGCCTTGGATACTGCCTTCTAGAATGCTGTGTGTCATGATCTAGAATCTTGTGGTGCGGGTTCTGAGCACAATGGCCTCCTGATATAAGCGGTTTCCTAGGATACGGTTTCCAAGGATACGGTTGCCTTGCATACTGCATTCTAGAATGCGGTGTGTCAGGATCTAGAATCTTGTGTTGCGGGTTCTGAGCACAATGGCCTCCAGGGTAAGCCGTTTCCTAGGATACGGTTTCCAAGGATACGGTGCCTTGGTTACTGCATTCTAGAATGCGGTGTGTCAGGATCTAGAATCTTGTGGTGCGGGTTCAGAGCACAATGGCCTCCTGAGATAAGCGGTTTCCTAGGATACGGTTTCCAAGGATACGGTTGCCTTGGTTACTGCATTCTAGAATGCGGTGTGTCAGGATCTAGAATCTTGTGGTGCCGATTCTGAGCACAACGGCCTCCTGAGATAAGCGGTTTCCTAGGATACGGTTTCCAAGGATACGGTTGCCTTGGATACTGCATTCTAGAATGCGGTGTGTCAGGATCTAGAATCTTGTGGTGCCGATTCTGAGCACAACGGCCTCCTGAGATAAGCGGTTTCCTAGGATACGGTTTCCAAGGATACGGTTGCCTTGGTTACTGCATTCTAGAATGCGGTGTGTCAGGATCTAGAATCTTGTGGTGCCGATTCTGAGCACAACGGCCTCCTGAGATAAGCGGTTTCCTAGGATACGGTTTCCAAGGATACGGTTGCCTTGGTTACTGCATTCTAGAATGCGGTGTGTCAGGATCTAGAATCTCGTGGTGCGGGTTCTGAGCACAACGGCCTCCTGAGATAAGCGGTTTCCTAGGATACGTTTTCCAAGGATACGGTGCCTTGGTTACTGCATTCTAGAATGCGGTGTGTCAGGATATAGAATCTTGTGGTGCGGGTTCTGAGCACAATGGCCTCCTGAGATAAGCGGTTCCTATGATACGGTTTCCAAGGATATGGTTGCCTTGGATACGGCGTCTAGAATGCGGTGTGTGAGGATCTAGAATCTTGTGGTGCGGGTTCTGAGTACATCGGCCTCCTGAGATAAGCGGTTTCCTAGGATACGGTTTCCAAGGATACGGTTGCCTTGGTTACAGCATTCTAGAATGCGGTGTGTCAGGATCTAGAATCTTGTGGTGCGGGTTCTGAGCGCAATTGCCTCCTGAGATAAGCGGTTTCCTAGGATACGGTTTCCAAGGATACGGTTGCCTTGGATACTGCATTCTAGAATGCGGTGTGTCAGGATCTAGAATCTTGTGGTTCGCGTTCTGAGCACAATGGCCTCCTGAGATAAGCGGTTTCCTAGGATACAGTTTCCAAGGATACGGTTGCCTTGGATACTGCATTCTAGAATGCGGTGTGTCAGGATCTAAATCTTGTGGTTCGCGTTCTGAGCACAATGGCCTCCTGAGATAAGCGGTTTCCTAGGATACGGTTTCCAAGGATACGGTTGCCTTGGTTACTGCATTCTAGAATGCGGTGTGTCAGGATCTAGAATCTTGTGGTTCGCGTTCTGAGCACAATGGCCTCCTGAGATAAGCGGTTTCCTAGGATACGGTTTCCAAGGATACGGTTGCCTTGGATACTGCATTCTAGAATGCGGTGTGTCAGGATCTAGAACCTTGTGGTGCGGGTTCTGAGCACAATGGCCTCCTGAGATAAGCGGTTTCCTAGGATACGGTTTCCAAGGATACGGTTGCCTTGGATACTGCATTCTAGAATGCGGTGTGTCAGGATCTAGAATCTTGTGGTGCGGGTTCTGAGCACAATGGCCTCCAGAGTAAGCCGTTTCCTAGGATACGGTTTCCAAGGATACGGTTGCCTTGGTTACTGCATTCTAGAATGCGGTGTGTCAGGATCTAGAATCTTGTGGTGCGGGTTCTGAGCACAACGGCCTCCTGAGATAAGCGGTTTCATAGGATACGGTTTCCAAGGACACGGTTGCCTTGGTTACTGCATTCTAGAATGCGGTGTGTCAGGATCTAGAATCTTGTGGTGCGGGTTCTGAGCACAATGGCCTCCTGAGAAGAGCGGTTTCCTAGGATACGGTTTCCAAGGATACGGTTGCCTTGGTTACTGCATTCTAGAATGCGGTGTGTCAGGATCTAGAATCTTGTGGTGCGGGTTCTGAGCACAATAGCCTCCTGAGATAAGCGGTTTCCTAGGATACGGTTTCCAAGGATACGGTTGCCTTGGTTACTGCATTCTAGAATGCGGTGTGTCAGAATCTAGAATCTTGTGGTGCGGGTTCTGAGCACAACGGCCTCCTGAGATAAGCGGTTTCCTAGGATAAGGTTTCCAAGGATACGGTTGCCTTGGATACTGCATTCTAGAATACGGTGTGTCAGGATCTGGATCTTGTGGTGCTGGTTCTGAGCACAATGGCCTCCAGAGTAAGCCGTTTACTAGGATACGGTTTCCAATGATACGGATGCCTTGGATACTGCATTCTAGAATGCTGTGTGTCAGGATCTAGAATCTTGTGGTGCGGGTTCTGAGCACTATGGCCTCCTGAGATAAGCGGTTTCCTAGGATACGGTTTCCAAGTATACGGTGGCCTTGGATACTGCATTCTAGAATGCGGTGTGTCAGGGTCTAGAATCTTGTGGTGCGGGTTCTGAGCACAATGGCCTCCTGAGATAAGCGGTTTCCTAGGATACGGTTTCCAAGGATACGGTTGCCTTGGTTACTGCATTCTAGAATGCGGTGTGTCAGGATCTAGAATCTTGTGGTGCGGGTTCTGAGCACAATGGCCTCCTGAGATAAGCGGTTTCCTAGGATACGGTTTCCAAGGATACGGTTGCCTTGGATACTGCATTCTAGAATGCGGTGTGTCAGGGTCTAGAATCTTCTGGTGCGGGTTCTGAGCACAATGGCCTCCTGAGATAAGCGGTTTCCTAGGATAAGGTTTCCAAGAATACGGTTGCCTTGGTTACTGCATTCTAGAATGCGGTGTGTCAGGATCTAGAATCTTGTGGTGCGGGTTCTGAGCGCAATTGCCTCCTGAGATAAGCGGTTTCCTAGGATACGGTTTCCAAGGATACGGTTGCCTTGGATACTGCATTCTAGAATGCGGTGTGTCAGGATCTAAATCTTGTGGTTCGCGTTCAGAGCACAATGGCCTCCTGAGATAAGCGGTTTCCTAGGATACGGTTTCCAAGGATACGGTTGCCTTGGATACTGTATTCTAGAATGCGGTGTGTCAGGATCTAGAATCTTGTGGTGCGGGTTCTGAGCACAATGGCCTCCTGAGATAAGCGGTTTCCTAGGATACGGTTTCCAAGGATACGGTTGCCTTGGTTACTGCATTCTAGAATGCGGTGTGTCAGGTTCTAGAATCTTGTGGTGCGGGTTCTGAGCACAACGGCCTCCTGAGATAAGCGGTTTCCTAGGATACGGTTTCCAAGGATACGGTTGCCTTGGATACTGCATTCTAGAATGCGGTGTGTCAGGATCTTGCATCTTGTGGGACGGTTTCTGAGCTCTATGGTCTCTAGAGTAAGCGGTTTCCTAGGATACGGTTTCCAAGGATACGGTTGCCTTGGATACTGCATTCTAGAATGCGGTGTGTCAGGATCTTGCATCTTGTGGGACGGGTTCTGAGCTCTATGGTCTCTAGAGTAAGAGGTTTCCTAGGATAGGGTTTCCAGGATACAGTTGCCGTGGACACGGTGTTCTAGAATGTGGTGTGTCAGGATCTAGAATATTGTTGGTCGGGTTGAGAGAATAATAGTCTACAGGAATACGCGGTTTCCTAGGATACGGACTCCAAGAATACGGTTGCCTTGCATACGGCGTTCTAGAATGTGGTGTGTCAGGATCTAGAATCTTGGGAACAGATTCTGAAAATAATGGTCTCCAGAGATAAGTGGTTTCTTGGATATGGTTTCCAAGGATACGGTTGCCTTGGATACGGTGTTCTAGAATATGGTGTAACAGGATCTAGAATCTTGTGGGACGGGTTCTGAGCACAATCGTCTCCAGAGTAAGCGGTTTCCTAGGATACGGTTTCCAAGGATACGGTTGCCTTGGATACTGCATTCTAGAATGCGGTGTGTCAGGATCTAGAATCTTGTGTTGCGGGTTCTGAGCACAATGGCCTCCAGGGTAAGCCGTTTCCTAGGATACGGTTTCCAAGGATACGGTGCCTTGGTTACTGCATTCTAGAATGCGGTGTGTCAGGATCTAGAATCTGGTGGTGCGGGTTCTGAGCACAATGGCCTCCTCAGATAAGCGGTTCCCTGGATACGGTTTCCAAGGATACGGTTGCCTTGGATACTGCATTCTAGAATGCGGTGTGTCAGGATCTAGAATCTTGTGGTGCGGGTTCTGAGCACAATGGCCTCCTGAGATAAGCGGTTTCCTAGGATACGGTTTCCAAGGATACGGTTGCCTTGGTTACTGCATTCTAGAATGCGGTGTGGCGGGATCTAGAATCTTGTGGTGCCGGTTCTGAGCACAACGGCCTCCTGAGATAAGCGGTTTCCTAGGATACGGTTTCCAAGGATACGGTTGCCTTGGTTACTGCATTCTAGAATGCGGTGTGTCGGGATCTAGAATCTTGTGGTGCGGGTTCTGAGCACAATGGCCTCCTGAGATAAGCGGTTTCCTAGGATACGGTTTCCAAGGATACGGTTGCCTTGGATACTGCATTCTGGAATGCGGTGTGTCAGGATCTAGAATCTTGTGTTGCGGGTTCTGAGCACAACGGCTTCCTGAGATAAGCGGTTTCCTTGGATACGGTTTCCAAGGATACGGTTGCCTTGGATACTGCCTTCTAGAATGCTGTGTGTCAGGATCTAGAATCTTGTGGTGCGGGTTCTGAGCACAATGGCCTCCTGATATAAGCGGTTTCCTAGGATACGGTTTCCAAGGATACGGTTGCCTTGCATACTGCATTCTAGAATGCGGTGTGTCAGGATCTAGAATCTTGTGTTGCGGGTTCTGAGCACAATGGCCTCCAGGGTAAGCCGTTTCCTAGGATACGGTTTCCAAGGATACGGTGCCTTGGTTACTGCATTCTAGAATGCGGTGTGTCAGGATCTAGAATCTTGTGGTGCGGGTTCTGAGCACAACGGCCTCCTGAGATAAGCGGTTTCCTAGGATACGGTTTCCAAGGATACGGTTGCCTTGGTTACTGCATTCTAGAATGCGGTGTGTCAGGATCTAGAATCTTGTGGTGCCGATTCTGAGCACAACGGCCTCCTGAGATAAGCGGTTTCCTAGGATACGGTTTCCAAGGATACGGTTGCCTTGGATACTGCATTCTAGAATGCGGTGTGTCAGGATCTAGAATCTTGTGGTGCCGATTCTGAGCACAACGGCCTCCTGAGATAAGCGGTTTCCTAGGATACGGTTTCCAAGGATACGGTTGCCTTGGTTACTGCATTCTAGAATGCGGTGTGTCAGGATCTAGAATCTTGTGGTGCGGGTTCTGAGCACAACGGCCTCCTGAGATAAGCGGTTTCCTAGGATACGGTTTCCAAGGATACGGTTGCCTTGGTTACTGCATTCTAGAATGCGGTGTGTCAGGATCTAGAATCTTGTGGTTCGCGTTCTGAGCACAATGGCCTCCTGAGATAAGCGGTTTCCTAGGATACGGTTTCCAAGGATACGGTTGCCTTGGATACTGCATTCTAGAATGCGGTGTGTCAGGATCTAGAACCTTGTGGTGCGGGTTCTGAGCACAATGGCCTCCTGAGATAAGCGGTTTCCTAGGATACGGTTTCCAAGGATACGGTTGCCTTGGATACTGCATTCTAGAATGCGGTGTGTCAGGATCTAGAATCTTGTGGTGCGGGTTCTGAGCACAATGGCCTCCAGAGTAAGCCGTTTCCTAGGATACGGTTTCCAAGGATACGGTTGCCTTGGTTACTGCATTCTAGAATGCGGTGTGTCAGGATCTAGAATCTTGTGGTGCGGGTTCTGAGCACAACGGCCTCCTGAGATAAGCGGTTTCATAGGATACGGTTTCCAAGGACACGGTTGCCTTGGTTACTGCATTCTAGAATGCGGTGTGTCAGGATCTAGAATCTTGTGGTGCGGGTTCTGAGCACAATGGCCTCTTGAGAAGAGCGGTTTCCTAGGATACGGTTTCCAAGGATACGGTTGCCTTGGTTACTGCATTCTAGAATGCGGTGTGTCAGGATCTAGAATCTTGTGGTGCGGGTTCTGAGCACAATAGCCTCCTGAGATAAGCGGTTTCCTAGGATACGGTTTCCAAGGATACGGTTGCCTTGGTTACTGCATTCTAGAATGCGGTGTGTCAGAATCTAGAATCTTGTGGTGCGGGTTCTGAGCACAACGGCCTCCTGAGATAAGCGGTTTCCTAGGATAAGGTTTCCAAGGATACGGTTGCCTTGGATACTGCATTCTAGAATACGGTGTGTCAGGATCTGGATCTTGTGGTGCTGGTTCTGAGCACAATGGCCTCCAGAGTAAGCCGTTTACTAGGATACGGTTTCCAATGATACGGATGCCTTGGATACTGCATTCTAGAATGCTGTGTGTCAGGATCTAGAATCTTGTGGTGCGGGTTCTGAGCACTATGGCCTCCTGAGATAAGCGGTTTCCTAGGATACGGTTTCCAAGTATACGGTGGCCTTGGATACTGCATTCTAGAATGCGGTGTGTCAGGGTCTAGAATCTTCTGGTGCGGGTTCTGAGCACAATGGCCTCCTGAGATAAGCGGTTTCCTAGGATAAGGTTTCCAAGAATACGGTTGCCTTGGTTACTGCATTCTAGAATGCGGTGTGTCAGGATCTAGAATCTTGTGGTGCGGGTTCTGAGCGCAATTGCCTCCTGAGATAAGCGGTTTCCTAGGATACGGTTTCCAAGGATACGGTTGCCTTGGATACTGCATTCTAGAATGCGGTGTGTCAGGATCTAAATCTTGTGGTTCGCGTTCAGAGCACAATGGCCTCCTGAGATAAGCGGTTTCCTAGGATACGGTTTCCAAGGATACGGTTGCCTTGGATACTGTATTCTAGAATGCGGTGTGTCAGGATCTAGAATCTTGTGGTGCGGGTTCTGAGCACAATGGCCTCCTGAGATAAGCGGTTTCCTAGGATACGGTTTCCAAGGATACGGTTGCCTTGGTTACTGCATTCTAGAATGCGGTGTGTCAGGATCTAGAATCTTGTGGTGCGGGTTCTGAGCACAACGGCCTCCTGAGATAAGCGGTTTCATAGGATACGGTTTCCAAGGACACGGTTGCCTTGGTTACTGCATTCTAGAATGCGGTGTGTCAGGATCTAGAATCTTGTGGGACGGTTTCTGAGCTCTATGGTCTCTAGAGTAAGCGGTTTCCTAGGATACGGTTTCCAAGGATACGGTTGCCTTGGATACTGCATTCTAGAATGCGGTGTGTCAGGATCTTGCATCTTGTGGGACGGGTTCTGAGCTCTATGGTCTCTAGAGTAAGCGGTTTCCTAGGATAGGGTTTCCAGGATACAGTTGCCGTGGACACGGTGTTCTAGAATGTGGTGTGTCAGGATCTAGAATATTGTTGGTCGGGTTGAGAGAATAATAGTCTACAGGAATACGCGGTTTCCTAGGATACGGACTCCAAGAATACGGTTGCCTTGCATACGGCGTTCTAGAATGTGGTGTGTCAGGATCTAGAATCTTGGGAACAGATTCTGAAAATAATGGTCTCCAGAGATAAGTGGTTTCTTGTATATGGTTTCCAAGGATACGGTTGCCTTGGATACGGTGTTCTAGAATATGGTGTAACAGGATCTAGAATCTTGTGGGACGGGTTCTGAGCACAATCGTCTCCAGAGTAAGCGGTTTCCTAGGATACGGTTTCCAAGGATACGGTTGCCTTGGATACTGCATTCTAGAATGCGGTGTGTCAGGATCTAAATCTTGTGGTTCGCGTTCAGAGCACAATGGCCTCCTGAGATAAGCGGTTTCCTAGGATACGGTTTCCAAGGATACGGTTGCCTTGGATACTGTATTCTAGAATGCGGTGTGTCAGGATCTAGAATCTTGTGGTGCGGGTTCTGAGCACAATGGCCTCCTGAGATAAGCGGTTTCCTAGGATACGGTTTCCAAGGATACGGTTGCCTTGGTTACTGCATTCTAGAATGCGGTGTGTCAGGATCTAGAATCTTGTGGTGCGGGTTCTGAGCACAACGGCCTCCTGAGATAAGCGGTTTCATAGGATACGGTTTCCAAGGACACGGTTGCCTTGGTTACTGCATTCTAGAATGCGGTGTGTCAGGATCTAGAATCTTGTGGGACGGTTTCTGAGCTCTATGGTCTCTAGAGTAAGCGGTTTCCTAGGATACGGTTTCCAAGGATACGGTTGCCTTGGATACTGCATTCTAGAATGCGGTGTGTCAGGATCTTGCATCTTGTGGGACGGGTTCTGAGCTCTATGGTCTCTAGAGTAAGCGGTTTCCTAGGATAGGGTTTCCAGGATACAGTTGCCGTGGACACGGTGTTCTAGAATGTGGTGTGTCAGGATCTAGAATATTGTTGGTCGGGTTGAGAGAATAATAGTCTACAGGAATACGCGGTTTCCTAGGATACGGACTCCAAGAATACGGTTGCCTTGCATACGGCGTTCTAGAATGTGGTGTGTCAGGATCTAGAATCTTGGGAACAGATTCTGAAAATAATGGTCTCCAGAGATAAGTGGTTTCTTGTATATGGTTTCCAAGGATACGGTTGCCTTGGATACGGTGTTCTAGAATATGGTGTAACAGGATCTAGAATCTTGTGGGACGGGTTCTGAGCACAATCGTCTCCAGAGTAAGCGGTTTCCTAGGATACGGTTTCCAAGGATACGGTTGCCTTGGATACTGCATTCTAGAATGCGGTGTGTCAGGATCTAAATCTTGTGGTTCGCGTTCAGAGCACAATGGCCTCCTGAGATAAGCGGTTTCCTAGGATACGGTTTCCAAGGATACGGTTGCCTTGGATACTGTATTCTAGAATGCGGTGTGTCAGGATCTAGAATCTTGTGGTGCGGGTTCTGAGCACAATGGCCTCCTGAGATAAGCGGTTTCCTAGGATACGGTTTCCAAGGATACGGTTGCCTTGGTTACTGCATTCTAGAATGCGGTGTGTCAGGATCTAGAATCTTGTGGTGCGGGTTCTGAGCACAACGGCCTCCTGAGATAAGCGGTTTCATAGGATACGGTTTCCAAGGACACGGTTGCCTTGGTTACTGCATTCTAGAATGCGGTGTGTCAGGATCTAGAATCTTGTGGGACGGTTTCTGAGCTCTATGGTCTCTAGAGTAAGCGGTTTCCTAGGATACGGTTTCCAAGGATACGGTTGCCTTGGATACTGCATTCTAGAATGCGGTGTGTCAGGATCTTGCATCTTGTGGGACGGGTTCTGAGCTCTATGGTCTCTAGAGTAAGCGGTTTCCTAGGATAGGGTTTCCAGGATACAGTTGCCGTGGACACGGTGTTCTAGAATGTGGTGTGTCAGGATCTAGAATATTGTTGGTCGGGTTGAGAGAATAATAGTCTACAGGAATACGCGGTTTCCTAGGATACGGACTCCAAGAATACGGTTGCCTTGCATACGGCGTTCTAGAATGTGGTGTGTCAGGATCTAGAATCTTGGGAACAGATTCTGAAAATAATGGTCTCCAGAGATAAGTGGTTTCTTGTATATGGTTTCCAAGGATACGGTTGCCTTGGATACGGTGTTCTAGAATATGGTGTAACAGGATCTAGAATCTTGTGGGACGGGTTCTGAGCACAATCGTCTCCAGAGTAAGCGGTTTCCTAGGATACGGTTTCCAAGGATACGGTTGCCTTGGATACTGCATTCTAGAATGCGGTGTGTCAGGATCTAAATCTTGTGGTTCGCGTTCAGAGCACAATGGCCTCCTGAGATAAGCGGTTTCCTAGGATACGGTTTCCAAGGATACGGTTGCCTTGGATACTGTATTCTAGAATGCGGTGTGTCAGGATCTAGAATCTTGTGGTGCGGGTTCTGAGCACAATGGCCTCCTGAGATAAGCGGTTTCCTAGGATACGGTTTCCAAGGATACGGTTGCCTTGGTTACTGCATTCTAGAATGCGGTGTGTCAGGATCTAGAATCTTGTGGTGCGGGTTCTGAGCACAACGGCCTCCTGAGATAAGCGGTTTCATAGGATACGGTTTCCAAGGACACGGTTGCCTTGGTTACTGCATTCTAGAATGCGGTGTGTCAGGATCTAGAATCTTGTGGGACGGTTTCTGAGCTCTATGGTCTCTAGAGTAAGCGGTTTCCTAGGATACGGTTTCCAAGGATACGGTTGCCTTGGATACTGCATTCTAGAATGCGGTGTGTCAGGATCTTGCATCTTGTGGGACGGGTTCTGAGCTCTATGGTCTCTAGAGTAAGCGGTTTCCTAGGATAGGGTTTCCAGGATACAGTTGCCGTGGACACGGTGTTCTAGAATGTGGTGTGTCAGGATCTAGAATATTGTTGGTCGGGTTGAGAGAATAATAGTCTACAGGAATACGCGGTTTCCTAGGATACGGACTCCAAGAATACGGTTGCCTTGCATACGGCGTTCTAGAATGTGGTGTGTCAGGATCTAGAATCTTGGGAACAGATTCTGAAAATAATGGTCTCCAGAGATAAGTGGTTTCTTGTATATGGTTTCCAAGGATACGGTTGCCTTGGATACGGTGTTCTAGAATATGGTGTAACAGGATCTAGAATCTTGTGGGACGGGTTCTGAGCACAATCGTCTCCAGAGTAAGCGGTTTCCTAGGATACGGTTTCCAAGGATACGGTTGCCTTGGATACTGCATTCTAGAATGCGGTGTGTCAGGATCTAAATCTTGTGGTTCGCGTTCAGAGCACAATGGCCTCCTGAGATAAGCGGTTTCCTAGGATACGGTTTCCAAGGATACGGTTGCCTTGGATACTGTATTCTAGAATGCGGTGTGTCAGGATCTAGAATCTTGTGGTGCGGGTTCTGAGCACAATGGCCTCCTGAGATAAGCGGTTTCCTAGGATACGGTTTCCAAGGATACGGTTGCCTTGGTTACTGCATTCTAGAATGCGGTGTGTCAGGATCTAGAATCTTGTGGTGCGGGTTCTGAGCACAACGGCCTCCTGAGATAAGCGGTTTCATAGGATACGGTTTCCAAGGACACGGTTGCCTTGGTTACTGCATTCTAGAATGCGGTGTGTCAGGATCTAGAATCTTGTGGGACGGTTTCTGAGCTCTATGGTCTCTAGAGTAAGCGGTTTCCTAGGATACGGTTTCCAAGGATACGGTTGCCTTGGATACTGCATTCTAGAATGCGGTGTGTCAGGATCTTGCATCTTGTGGGACGGGTTCTGAGCTCTATGGTCTCTAGAGTAAGCGGTTTCCTAGGATAGGGTTTCCAGGATACAGTTGCCGTGGACACGGTGTTCTAGAATGTGGTGTGTCAGGATCTAGAATATTGTTGGTCGGGTTGAGAGAATAATAGTCTACAGGAATACGCGGTTTCCTAGGATACGGACTCCAAGAATACGGTTGCCTTGCATACGGCGTTCTAGAATGTGGTGTGTCAGGATCTAGAATCTTGGGAACAGATTCTGAAAATAATGGTCTCCAGAGATAAGTGGTTTCTTGTATATGGTTTCCAAGGATACGGTTGCCTTGGATACGGTGTTCTAGAATATGGTGTAACAGGATCTAGAATCTTGTGGGACGGGTTCTGAGCACAATCGTCTCCAGAGTAAGCGGTTTCCTAGGATACGGTTTCCAAGGATACGGTTGCCTTGGATACTGCATTCTAGAATGCGGTGTGTCAGGATCTAAATCTTGTGGTTCGCGTTCAGAGCACAATGGCCTCCTGAGATAAGCGGTTTCCTAGGATACGGTTTCCAAGGATACGGTTGCCTTGGATACTGTATTCTAGAATGCGGTGTGTCAGGATCTAGAATCTTGTGGTGCGGGTTCTGAGCACAATGGCCTCCTGAGATAAGCGGTTTCCTAGGATACGGTTTCCAAGGATACGGTTGCCTTGGTTACTGCATTCTAGAATGCGGTGTGTCAGGATCTAGAATCTTGTGGTGCGGGTTCTGAGCACAATGGCCTCCAGGGTAAGCCGTTTCCTAGGATACGGTTTCCAAGGATACGGTGCCTTGGTTACTGCATTCTAGAATGCGGTGTGTCAGGATCTAGAATCTTGTGGTGCGGGTTCTGAGCACAACGGCCTCCTGAGATAAGCGGTTTCCTAGGATACGGTTTCCAAGGATACGGTTGCCTTGGTTACTGCATTCTAGAATGCGGTGTGTCAGGATCTAGAATCTTGTGGTGCCGATTCTGAGCACAACGGCCTCCTGAGATAAGCGGTTTCCTAGGATACGGTTTCCAAGGATACGGTTGCCTTGGATACTGCATTCTAGAATGCGGTGTGTCAGGATCTAGAATCTTGTGGTGCCGATTCTGAGCACAACGGCCTCCTGAGATAAGCGGTTTCCTAGGATACGGTTTCCAAGGATACGGTTGCCTTGGTTACTGCATTCTAGAATGCGGTGTGTCAGGATCTAGAATCTTGTGGTGCGGGTTCTGAGCACAACGGCCTCCTGAGATAAGCGGTTTCCTAGGATACGGTTTCCAAGGATACGGTTGCCTTGGTTACTGCATTCTAGAATGCGGTGTGTCAGGATCTAGAATCTCGTGGTGCGGGTTCTGAGCACAACGGCCTCCTGAGATAAGCGGTTTCCTAGGATACGTTTTCCAAGAATACGGTGCCTTGGTTACTGCATTCTAGAATGCGGTGTGTCAGGATATAGAATCTTGTGGTGCGGGTTCTGAGCACAATGGCCTCCTGAGATAAGCGGTTCCTATGATACGGTTTCCAAGGATATGGTTGCCTTGGATACGGCGTCTAGAATGCGGTGTGTGAGGATCTAGAATCTTGTGGTGCGGGTTCTGAGTACATCGGCCTCCTGAGATAAGCGGTTTCCTAGGATACGGTTTCCAAGGATACGGTTGCCTTGGTTACTGCATTCTAGAATGCGGTGTGTCAGGATGTAGAATCTTGTGGTGCGGGTTCTGAGCGCAATTGCCTCCTGAGATAAGCGGTTTCCTAGGATACGGTTTCCAAGGATACGGTTGCTTTGGATACTGCATTCTAGAATGCGGTGTGTCAGGATCTAGAATCTTGTGGTTCGCGTTCTGAGCACAATGGCCTCCTGAGATAAGCGGTTTCCTAGGATACAGTTTCCAAGGATACGGTTGCCTTGGATACTGCATTCTAGAATGCGGTGTGTCAGGATCTAAATCTTGTGGTTCAAGTTCTGAGCACAATGGCCTCCTGAGATAAGCGGTTTCCTAGGATACGGTTTCCAAGGATACGGTTGCCTTGGTTACTGCATTCTAGAATGCGGTGTGTCAGGATCTAGAATCTTGTGGTTCGCGTTCTGAGCACAATGGCCTCCTGAGATAAGCGGTTTCCTAGGATACGGTTTCCAAGGATACGGTTGCCTTGGATACTGCATTCTAGAATGCGGTGTGTCAGGATCTAGAACCTTGTGATGCGGGTTCTGAGCACAATGGCCTCCTGAGATAAGCGGTTTCCTAGGATACGGTTTCCAAGGATACGGTTGCCTTGGATACTGCATTCTAGAATGCGGTGTGTCAGGATCTAGAATCTTGTGGTGCGGGTTCTGAGCACAATGGCCTCCAGAGTAAGCCGTTTCCTAGGATACGGTTTCCAAGGATACGGTTGCCTTGGTTACTGCATTCTAGAATGCGGTGTGTCAGGATCTAGAATCTTGTGGTGCGGGTTCTGAGCACAACGGCCTCCTGAGATAAGCGGTTTCATAGGATACGGTTTCCAAGGACACGGTTGCCTTGGTTACTGCATTCTAGAATGCGGTGTGTCAGGATCTAGAATCTTGTGGTGCGGGTTCTGAGCACAATGGCCTCCTGAGAAGAGCGGTTTCCTAGGATACGGTTTCCAAGGATACGGTTGCCTTGGTTACTGCATTCTAGAATGCGGTGTGTCAGGATCTAGAATCTTGTGGTGCGGGTTCTGAGCACAATAGCCTCCTGAGATAAGCGGTTTCCTAGGATACGGTTTCCAAGGATACGGTTGCCTTGGTTACTGCATTCTAGAATGCGGTGTGTCAGAATCTAGAATCTTGTGGTGCGGGTTCTGAGCACAACGGCCTCCTGAGATAAGCGGTTTCCTAGGATAAGGTTTCCAAGGATACGGTTGCCTTGGATACTGCATTCTAGAATACGGTGTGTCAGGATCTGGATCTTGTGGTGCTGGTTCTGAGCACAATGGCCTCCAGAGTAAGCCGTTTACTAGGATACGGTTTCCAATGATACGGATGCCTTGGATACTGCATTCTAGAATGCTGTGTGTCAGGATCTAGAATCTTGTGGTGCGGGTTCTGAGCACAATGGCCTCCTGAGATAAGCGGTTTCCTAGGATACGGTTTCCAAGGATACGGTTGCCTTGGTTACTGCATTCTAGAATGCGGTGTGTCAGGATCTAGAATCTTGTGGTGCGGGTTCTGAGCACAATGGCCTCCTGAGATAAGCGGTTTCATAGGATACGGTTTCCAAGGATACGGTTGCCTTGGATACTGCATTCTAGAATGCGGTGTGTCAGGGTCTAGAATCTTCTGGTGCGGGTTCTGAGCACAATGGCCTCCTGAGATAAGCGGTTTCCTAGGATAAGGTTTCCAAGAATACGGTTGCCTTGGTTACTGCATTCTAGAATGCGGTGTGTCAGGATCTAGAATCTTGTGGTGCGGGTTCTGAGCGCAATTGCCTCCTGAGATAAGCGGTTTCCTAGGATACGGTTTCCAAGGATACGGTTGCCTTGGATACTGCATTCTAGAATGCGGTGTGTCAGGATCTAAATCTTGTGGTTCGCGTTCAGAGCACAATGGCCTCCTGAGATAAGCGGTTTCCTAGGATACGGTTTCCAAGGATACGGTTGCCTTGGATACTGTATTCTAGAATGCGGTGTGTCAGGATCTAGAATCTTGTGGTGCGGGTTCTGAGCACAATGGCCTCCTGAGATAAGCGGTTTCCTAGGATACGGTTTCCAAGGATACGGTTGCCTTGGTTACTGCATTCTAGAATGCGGTGTGTCAGGATCTAGAATCTTGTGGTGCGGGTTCTGAGCACAACGGCCTCCTGAGATAAGCGGTTTCATAGGATACGGTTTCCAAGGACACGGTTGCCTTGGTTACTGCATTCTAGAATGCGGTGTGTCAGGATCTAGAATCTTGTGGGACGGTTTCTGAGCTCTATGGTCTCTAGAGTAAGCGGTTTCCTAGGATACGGTTTCCAAGGCTACGGTTGCCTTGGATACTGCATTCTAGAATGTGGTGTGTCAGGATCTTGCATCTTGTGGGACGGGTTCTGAGCTCTATGGTCTCTAGAGTAAGCGGTTTCCTAGGATAGGGTTTCCAGGATACAGTTGCCGTGGACACGGTGTTCTAGAATGTGGTGTGTCAGGATCTAGAATATTGTTGGTCGGGTTGAGAGAATAATAGTCTACAGGAATACGCGGTTTCCTAGGATACGGACTCCAAGAATACGGTTGCCTTGCATACGGCGTTCTAGAATGTGGTGTGTCAGGATCTAGAATCTTGGGAACAGATTCTGAAAATAATGGTCTCCAGAGATAAGTGGTTTCTTGTATATGGTTTCCAAGGATACGGTTGCCTTGGATACGGTGTTCTAGAATATGGTGTAACAGGATCTAGAATCTTGTGGGACGGGTTCTGAGCACAATCGTCTCCAGAGTAAGCGGTTTCCTAGGATACGGTTTCCAAGGATACGGTTGCCTTGGATACTGCATTCTAGAATGCGGTGTGTCAGGATCTAGAATCTTGTGTTGCGGGTTCTGAGCACAATGGCCTCCAGGGTAAGCCGTTTCCTAGGATACGGTTTCCAAGGATACGGTGCCTTGGTTACTGCATTCTAGAATGCGGTGTGTCAGGATCTAGAATCTGGTGGTGCGGGTTCTGAGCACAATGGCCTCCTCAGATAAGCGGTTCCCTGGATACGGTTTCCAAGGATACGGTAGCCTTGGATACTGCATTCTAGAATGCGGTGTGTCAGGATCTAGAATCTTGTGGGGCTGGTTCTGAGCAAAATGGCGTCCAGATATAAGGGGTTTCCTAGGATACGGTTTCCAAGGATACGGTTTCCTTGGATACTGGGTACTATAATGTGTTGTGTCAGGATCTAGAATATGGTGCTGCGGGTTCTGAGCACAATGGCCTCCAGATATAAGCGGTTTCCTAGGATACGGTTTCCAAGGATACGGTTGCCTCTTATTCTGCATTCTAGGATGTGGTGTGTCAGAATCTAGAATCTTGAGAGATGGGTTCTAAGGACAATGGTCTACAGATATAAGCGGGTTCCTAGGATTCGGTTTCCAAGGATACGGTTGCCTTGGATACTGCATTCTAGAAAGTGGTGTGTCAGGGTCTAGAATCTTGTGGGACAGGATCTGAGCACAATGGTCTCCAGGGATACGCGGTTTACTAGGATTCGGTCCTAAAGGATACGGTTGCCTTGCATACGGCTTTCTAGATTGTGGAGTTCAGGATCTATAATCTTGTGCGCCGGGTTCTGAGCACACCGGCCTCCTGAGATAAGCGGTTTCCTAGGATACGGTTTCCAAGGATACGGTTGCCTTGGTTACTGCATTCTAGAATGCGGTGTGTCAGGATCTAGAATCTTGTGGTGCCGATTCTGAGCACAACGGCCTCCTGAGACAAGCGGTTTCCTAGGATACGGTTTCCAAGGATACGGTTGCCTTGGTTACTGCATTCTAGAATGCGGTGTGTCAGGATCTAGAATCTTGTGGTGCCGGTTCTGAGCACAACGGCCTCCTGAGATAAGCGGTTTCCTAGGATACGGTTTCCAAGGATACGGTGCCTTGGTTACTGCATTCTAGAATGCGGTGTGTCAGGATCTAGAATCTTGTGGTGCGGGTTCTGAGCACAATGGCCTCCTGAGATAAGCGGTTTCCTAGGATACGGTTTCCAAGGATACGGTTGCCTTGGTTACTGCATTCTAGAATGCGGTGTGTCAGGATCTAGAATCTTATGGTGCGGGTTCTGAGCACAACGGCCTCCTGAGATAAGCGGTTTCCTAGGATACGGTTTCCAAGGATACGGTTGCCTTGGATACTGCATTCTAGGATGCGGTGTGTCAGGATCTAGAATCTTGTGTTGCGGGTTCTGAGCACAATGGCCTCCAGAGTAAGCCGCTTCCTAGGATACCGTTTCCAAGTATACGGTGCCTTGGTTACTGCATTCTAGAATGCGGTGTGTCAGGATCTAGAATCTTGTGGTGCGGGTTCTGAGCAAACGGCCTCCTGAGATAAGCCGTTTCCTAGGATACGGTTTCCAAGGATACGGTGCCTTGGTTACTGCATTCTAGAATGCGGTGTGTCTGGATCTAGAATCTTGTGGTGCGGGTTCAGAGCACAATGGCCTCCTGAGATAAGCGGTTCCCTGGATACGTTTTCCAAGGATAAGGTTGCCTTGGATACTGCATTCTAGAATGCGGTGTGTCAGGATCTAGAATCTTGTGGTGCGGGTTCTGAGCACAATGGCCTCCTGAGATAAGCGGTTTCCAAGGATACGGCTTCCAAGGATACGGTTGCCTTGGTTACTGCATTCGAGAATGCGGTTTGTCAGGATCTAGAATCTTGTGGTGCGGGTTCTGAGCACAACGGCCTCCTGAGATAAGCGGTTTCCTAGGATACGGGTTCCAAGGATACGGTTGCCTTGGATACTGCATTCTAGAATGCGGTGTGTCAGGATCTAGAATCTTGTGTTGCGGGTTCTGAGCACAATGGCCTCCAGAGTAAGCCGCTTCCTAGGATACCGTTTCCAAAGATACGGTTGCCTTGGTTACTGCATTCTAGAATGCGGTGTGTCAGGATCTAGAATCTTGTGGTGCGGGTTCTGAGCACAACGGCCTCCTGAGATAAGCGGTTTCCTAGGATACGATTTCCAAGGATACGGTTGCCTTGGTTACTGCATTCTAGAATGCGGTGTGTCAGTATCTAGAATCTTGTGGTGCGGGTTCTGAGCACAACGGCCTCCTGAGATAAGCCGTTTCCTAGGATACGGTTTCCAAGGATACGGTGCCTTGGTTACTGCATTCTAGAATGCGGTGTGTCTGGATCTAGAATCTTGTGGTGCGGGTTCTGAGCACAATGGCCTCCTGAGATAAGCGGTTCCCTGGATACGGTTTCCAAGGATACGGTTGCCTTGGATACTGCATTCTAGAATGCGGTGTGTCAGGATCTAGAATCTTGTGGGGCTGGTTCTGAGCACAACGGCCTCCTGAGATAAGCGGTTTTCTAGGATACGGTTTCTAAGGATACGGTAGCCTTGGATACTGCATTCTAGAATGCGGTGTGTCAGGATCTAGAATCTTGTGGGGCTGGTTCTGAGCAAAATGGCCCCAGATATAAGGGGTTTCCTAGGATACGGTTTCCAAGGATACGGTTTCCTTGGATACTGGGTACTATAATGTGTTGTGTCAGGATCTAGAATATGGTGCTGCCGGTTCTGAGCACAATGGCCTCCAGATATAAGCGGTTTCCTAGGATACGGTTTCCAAGGATACGGTTGCCTCTTATTCTGCATTCTAGAATGTGGTGTGTCAGAATCTAGAATCTTGAGAGATGGGTTCTAAGGACAATGGTCTAGAGATATAAGCGGGTTCCTAGGATTCGGTTTCCAAGGATACGGTTGCCTTGGATACTGCATTCTAGAAAGTGGTGTGTCAGGGTCTAGAATCTTGTGGGACAGGATCTGAGCACAATGGTCTCCAGGGATACGCGGTTTACTAGGATTCGGTCCTCAAGGATACGGTTGCCTTGCATACGGCTTTCTAGATTGTGGAGTTCAGGATCTATAATCTTGTAGTGCGGGTTCTGAGCACACCGGCCTCCTGAGATAAGCGGTTTCCTAGGATACGGTTTCCAAGATTACGGTTGCCTTGGTTACTGCATTCTAGAATGCGGTGTGTCAGGATCTAGAATCTTGTGGTGCCGATTCTGAGCACAACGGCCTCCTGAGATAAGCGGTTTCCTAGGATACGGTTTCCAAGGATACGGTTGCCTTGGTTACTGCATTCTAGAATGCGGTGTGTCAGGATCTAGAATCTTGTGGTGCTGGTTCTGAGCACAACGGCCTCCTGAGATAAGCGGTTTCCTAGGATACGGTTTCCAAGGATACGGTGCCTTGGTTACTGCATTCTAGAATGCGGTGTGTCAGGATCTAGAATCTTGTGGTGCGGGTTCTGAGCACAATGGCCTCCTGAGATAAGCGGTTTCCTAGGATACGGTGTCCAAGGATACGGTTGCCTTGGTTACTGCATTCTAGAATGCAGTGTGTCAGGATCTAGAATCTTGTGGTGCGGGTTCTGAGCACAACGGCCTCCTGAGATAAGCGGTTTCCAAGGATACGGCTTCCAAGGATACGGTTGCCTTGGTTACTGCATTCGAGAATTCGGTTTGTCAGGATCTAGAATCTTGTGGTGCGGGTTCTGAGCACAACGGCCTCCTGAGATAAGCGGTTTCCTAGGATACGGGTTCCAAGGATACCGTTGCCTTGGTTACTGCATTCTAGAATGCGGTGTGTCAGGATCTAGAATCTTGTGGTGCGGGTTCTGAGCACAACGGCCTCCTGAGATAAGCGGTTTCCTAGGATACGGTTTCCAAGGATACGGTTGCCTTGGTTACTGCATTCTAGAATGCGGTGTGTCAGGATCTAGAATCTTGCGGTGCGGGTTCTGAGCAAACGGCCTCCTGAGATAAGCCGTTTCCTTGGATACGGTTTCCAAGGATACGGTTGCCTTGGATACTGCATTCTAGAATGTGGTGTGTCAGGATCTAGAATCTTGTGGTGCGGGTTCTGAGCACAACGGCCTCCTGAGATAAGCGGTTTCCTAGGATACGGTTTCCAAGGATACGGTTGCCTTGGATAAGGCATTCTAGAATTCGGTGTGTCAGGATCTAGAATCTTGTGGTGCGGGTTCTGAGCACAATGGCCTCCTGAGATAAGCCGTTTCCTAGGATACGGTTTCCAAGGATACGGTTGCCTTGGATACTGCATTCTAGAATGCGGTGTGTCAGGATCTAGAATCTTGTGGTGCGGGTTCTGAGCACAATGACCTCCTGAGATAAGCGGTTTCCTAGCATACGGTTTCCAAGGATACGGTTGCCTTGGATACTGCATTCTAGAATGCGGTGTGTCAGGATCTAGAATCTTGTGTTGCGGGTTCTGAGCACAATGGCCTCCAGGGTAAGCCGTTTCCTAGGATACGGTTTCCAAGGATACGGTTGCCTTGGATACTGCATTCTAGAATGCGGTGTGTCAGGATCTAGAATCTTGTGGTGCGGGTTCTGAGCACAACGGCCTCCTGAGATAAGCGGTTTCCTAGGATACGGTTTCCAAGGATACGGTTGCCTTGGATAAGGCATTCTAGAATTCGGTGTGTCAGGATCTAGAATCTTGTGGTGCGGGTTCTGAGCACAACGGCCTCCTGAGATAAGCGGTTTCCTAGGATACGGTTTCCAAGGATACGGTTGCCTTGGATACTGCATTCTAGAATGCGGTGTGTCAGGATCTTGCATCTTGTGGGACGGTTTCTGAGCTCTATGGTCTCTAGAGTAAGCGGTTTCCTAGGATACGGTTTCCAAGGATACGGTTGCCTTGGATACTGCATTCTAGAATGCGGTGTGTCAGGATCTTGCATCTTGTGGGACGGGTTCTGAGCTCTATGGTCTCTAGAGTAAGCGGTTGCCTAGGATAGGGTTTCCAGGATACAGTTGCCGTGGACACGGTGTTCTAGAATGTGGTGTGTCAGTATCTAGAATATTGTTGGTCGGGTTGAGAGAATAATAGTCTACAGGAATACGCGGTTTCCTAGGATACGGACTCCAAGAATACGGTTGCCTTGCATACGGCGTTCTAGAATGTGGTGTGTCAGGATCTAGAATCTTGGGAACAGATTCTGAAAATAATGGTCTCCAGAGATAAGTGGTTTCTTGGATATGGTTTCCAAGGATACGGTTGCCTTGGATACGGTGTTCTAGAATATGGTGTAACAGGATCTAGAATCTTGTGGGACGGGTTCTGAGCACAATCGTCTCCAGAGTAAGCGGTTTCCTAGGATACGGTTTCCAAGGATACGGTTGCCTTGGATACTGCATTCTAGAATGCGGTGTGTCAGGATCTAGAATCTTGTGTTGCGGGTTCTGAGCACAATGGCCTCCAGGGTAAGCCGTTTCCTAGGATACGGTTTCCAAGGATACGGTGCCTTGGTTACTGCATTCTAGAATGCGGTGTGTCAGGATCTAGAATCTGGTGGTGCGGGTTCTGAGCACAATGGCCTCCTCAGATAAGCGGTTCCCTGGATACGGTTTCCAAGGATACGGTAGCCTTGGATACTGCATTCTAGAATGCGGTGTGTCAGGATCTAGAATCTTGTGGGGCTGGTTCTGAGCAAAATGGCGTCCAGATATAAGGGGTTTCCTAGGATACGGTTTCCAAGGATACGGTTTCCTTGGATACTGGGTACTATAATGTGTTGTGTCAGGATCTAGAATATGGTGCTGCGGGTTCTGAGCACAATGGCCTCCAGTATAAGCGGTTTCCTAGGATACGGTTTCCAAGGATACGGTTGCCTCTTATTCTGCATTCTAGGATGTGGTGTGTCAGAATCTAGAATCTTGAGAGATGGGTTCTAAGGACAATGGTCTACAGATATAAGCGGGTTCCTAGGATTCGGTTTCCAAGGATACGGTTGCCTTGGATACTGCATTCTAGAAAGTGGTGTGTCAGGGTCTAGAATCTTGTGGGACAGGATCTGAGCACAATGGTCTCCAGGGATACGCGGTTTATTAGGATTCGGTCCTAAAGGATACGGTTGCCTTGCATACGGCTTTCTAGATTGTGGATTTCAGGATCTATAATCTTGTGCGCCGGGTTCTGAGCACACCGGCCTCCTGAGATAAGCGGTTTCCTAGGATACGGTTTCCAAGGATACGGTTGCCTTGGTTACTGCATTCTAGAATGCGGTGTGTCAGGATCTAGAATCTTGTGGTGCCGATTCTGAGCACAACGGCCTCCTGAGACAAGCGGTTTCCTAGGATACGGTTTCCAAGGATACGGTTGCCTTGGTTACTGCATTCTAGAATGCGGTGTGTCAGGATCTAGAATCTTGTGGTGCCGGTTCTGAGCACAACGGCCTCCTGAGATAAGCGGTTTCCTAGGATACCGTTTCCAAGGATACGGTGCCTTGGTTACTGCATTCTAGAATGCGGTGTGTCAGGATCTAGAATCTTGTGGTGCGGGTTCTGAGCACAATGGCCTCCTGAGATAAGCGGTTTCCTAGGATACGGTTTCCAAGGATACGGTTGCCTTGGTTACTGCATTCTAGAATGCGGTGTGTCAGGATCTAGAATCTTGTGGTGCGGGTTCTGAGCACAACGGCCTCCTGAGATAAGCGGTTTCCTAGGATACGGTTTCCAAGGATACGGTTGCCTTGGATACTGCATTCTAGAATGCGGTGTGTCAGGATCTAGAATCTTGTGTTGCGGGTTCTGAGCACAATGGCCTCCAGAGTAAGCCGCTTCCTAGGATACCGTTTCCAAGTATACGGTGCTTGGTTACTGCATTCTAGAATGTGGTGTGTCAGGATCTAGAATCTTGTGGTGCGGGTTCTGAGCACAACGGCCTCCTGAGATAAGCGGTTTCCAAGGATACGGCTTCCAAGGATACGGTTGCCTTGGTTACTGCATTCGAGAATGCGGTTTGTCAGGATCTAGAATCTTGTGTTGCGGGTTCTGAGCACAACGGCCTCCTGAGATAAGCGGTTTCCTAGGATACGGGTTCCAAGGATACGGTTGCCTTGGTTACTGCATTCTAGAATGCGGTGTGTCAGGATCTAGAATCTTGCGGTGCGGGTTCTGAGCACAACGGCCTCCTGAGATAAGCGGTTTCCTAGGATACGGTTTCCAAGGATACGGTTGCCTTGGTTACTGCATTCTAGAATGCGGTGTGTCAGGATCTAGAATCTTGTGGTGCGGGTTCTGAGCAAACGGCCTCCTGAGATAAGCCGTTTCCTAGGATACGGTTTCCAAGGATACGGTGCCTTGGTTACTGCATTCTAGAATGCGGTGTGTCTGGATCTAGAATCTTGTGGTGCGGGTTCAGAGCACAATGGCCTCCTGAGATAAGCGGTTCCCTGGATACGGTTTCCAAGGATACGGTTGCCTTGGATACTGCATTCTAGAATGCGGTGTGTCAGGATCTAGAATCTTGTGGTGCGGGTTCTGAGCACAATGGCCTCCTGAGATAAGCGGTTTCCAAGGATACGGCTTCCAAGGATACGGTTGCCTTGGTTACTGCATTCGAGAATGCCGTTTGTCAGGATCTAGAATCTTGTGGTGCGGGTTCTGAGCACAACGGCCTCCTGAGATAAGCGGTTTCCTAGGATACGGGTTCCAAGGATACGGTTGCCTTGGATACTGCATTCTAGAATGCGGTGTGTCAGGATCTAGAATCTTGTGTTGCGGGTTCTGAGCACAATGGCCTCCAGAGTAAGCCGCTTCCTAGGATACCGTTTCCAAAGATACGGTTGCCTTGGTTACTGCATTCTAGAATGCGGTGTGTCAGGATCTAGAATCTTGTGGTGCGGGTTCTGAGCACAACGGCCTCCTGAGATAAGCGGTTTCCTAGGATACGATTTCCAAGGATACGGTTGCCTTGGTTACTGCATTCTAGAATGCGGTGTGTCAGGATCTAGAATCTTGTGGTGCGGGTTCTGAGCACAACGGCCTCCTGAGATAAGCCGTTTCCTAGGATACGGTTTCCAAGGATACGGTGCCTTGGTTACTGCATTCTAGAATGCGGTGTGTCTGGATCTAGAATCTTGTGGTGCGGGTTCTGAGCACAATGGCCTCCTGAGATAAGCGGTTCCCTGGATACGGTTTCCAAGGATACGGTTGCCTTGGATACTGCATTCTAGAATGCGGTGTGTCAGGATCTAGAATCTTGTTTGGCTGGTTCTGAGCACAACCGCCTCCTGAGATAAGCGGTTTTCTAGGATACGGTTTCTAGGGATACGGTAGCCTTGGATACTGCATTCTAGAATGCGGTGTGTCAGGATCTATAATCTTGTGGGGCTGGTTCTGAGCAAAATGGCCCCAGATATAAGGGGTTTCCTAGGATACGGTTTCCAAGGATACGGTTTCCTTGGATACTGGGTACTATAATGTGTTGTGTCAGGATCTAGAATATGGTGCTGCCGGTTCTGAGCACAATGGCCTCCAGATATAAGCGGTTTCCTAGGATACGGTTTCCAAGGATACGGTTGCCTCTTATTCTGCATTCTAGAATGTGGTGTGTCAGAATCTAGAATCTTGAGAGATGGGTTCTAAGGACAATGGTCTAGAGATATAAGCGGGTTCCTAGGATTCGGTTTCCAAGGATACGGTTGCCTTGGATACTGCATTCTAGAAAGTGGTGTGTCAGGGTCTAGAATCTTGTGGGACAGGATCTGAGCACAATGGTCTCCAGGGATACGCGGTTTACTAGGATTCGGTCCTCAAGGATACGGTTGCCTTGCATACGGCTTTCTAGATTGTGGAGTTCAGGATCTATAATCTTGTGGTGCGGGTTCTGAGCACACCGGCCTCCTGAGATAAGCGGTTTCCTAGGATACGGTTTCCAAGATTACGGTTGCCTTGGTTACTGCATTCTAGAATGCGGTGTGTCAGGATCTAGAATCTTGTGGTGCCGATTCTGAGCACAACGGCCTCCTGAGATAAGCGGTTTCCTAGGATACGGTTTCCAAGGATACGGTTGCCTTGGTTACTGCATTCTAGAATGCGGTGTGTCAGGATCTAGAATCTTGTGGTGCTGGTTCTGAGCACAACGGCCTCCTGAGATAAGCGGTTTCCTAGGATACGGTTTCCAAGGATACGGTGCCTTGGTTACTGCATTCTAGAATGCGGTGTGTCAGGATCTAGAATCTTGTGGTGCGGGTTCTGAGCACAATGGCCTCCTGAGATAAGCGGTTTCCTAGGATACGGTTTCCAAGGATACGGTTGCCTTGGTTACTGCATTCTAGAATGCAGTGTGTCAGGATCTAGAATCTTGTGGTGCGGGTTCTGAGCACAACGGCCTCCTGAGATAAGCGGTTTCCTAGGATACGGTTTTCAAGGATACGGTTGCCTTGGATACTGCATTCTAGAATGCGGTGTGTCAGGATCTAGAATCTTGTGTTGCGGGTTCTGAGCACAATGGCCTCCAGAGTAAGCCGCTTCCTAGGATACCGTTTCCAAGGATACGGTGCCTTGGTTACTGCATTCTAGAATGTGGTGTGTCAGGATCTAGAATCTTGTGGTGCGGGTTCTGAGCACAACGGCCTCCTGAGATAAGCGGTTTCCAAGGATACGGCTTCCAAGGATACGGTTGCCTTGGTTACTGCATTCGAGAATTCGGTTTGTCAGGATCTAGAATCTTGTGGTGCGGGTTCTGAGCACAACGGCCTCCTGAGATAAGCGGTTTCCTAGGATACGGGTTCCAAGGATACCGTTGCCTTGGTTACTGCATTCTAGAATGCGGTGTGTCAGGATCTAGAATCTTGTGGTGCGGGTTCTGAGCACAACGGCCTCCTGAGATAAGCGGTTTCCTAGGATACGGTTTCCAAGGATACGGTTGCCTTGGTTACTGCATTCTAGAATGTGGTGTGTCAGGATCTAGAATCTTGCGGTGCGGGTTCTGAGCAAACGGCCTCCTGAGATAAGCCGTTTCCTTGGATACGGTTTCCAAGGATACGGTTGCCTTGGATACTGCATTCTAGAATGTGGTGTGTCAGGATCTAGAATCTTGTGGTGCGGGTTCTGAGCACAACGGCCTCCTGAGATAAGCGGTTTCCTAGGATACGGTTTCCAAGGATACGGTTGCCTTGGATAAGGCATTCTAGAATTCGGTGTGTCAGGATCTAGAATCTTGTGGTGCGGGTTCTGAGCACAATGGCCTCCTGAGATAAGCCGTTTCCTAGGATACGGTTTCCAAGGATACGGTTGCCTTGGATACTGCATTCTAGAATGCGGTGTGTCAGGATCTAGAATCTTGTGGTGCGGGTTCTGAGCACAATGACCTCCTGAGATAAGCGGTTTCCTAGCATACGGTTTCCAAGGATACGGTTGCCTTGGATACTGCATTCTAGAATGCGGTGTGTCAGGATCTAGAATCTTGTGTTGCGGGTTCTGAGCACAATGGCCTCCAGGGTAAGCCGTTTCCTAGGATACGGTTTCCAAGGATACGGTTGCCTTGGATACTGCATTCTAGAATGCGGTGTGTCAGGATCTAGAATCTTGTGGTGCGGGTTCTGAGCACAACGGCCTCCTGAGATAAGCGGTTTCCTAGGATACGGTTTCCAAGGATACGGTTGCCTTGGATAAGGCATTCTAGAATTCGGTGTGTCAGGATCTAGAATCTTGTGGTGCGGGTTCTGAGCACAACGGCCTCCTGAGATAAGCGGTTTCCTAGGATACGGTTTCCAAGGATACGGTTGCCTTGGATACTGCATTCTAGAATGCGGTGTGTCAGGATCTTGCATCTTGTGGGACGGTTTCTGAGCTCTATGGTCTCTAGAGTAAGCGGTTTCCTAGGATACGGTTTCCAAGGATACGGTTGCCTTGGATACTGCATTCTAGAATGCGGTGTGTCAGGATCTTGCATCTTGTGGGACGGGTTGTGAGCTCTATGATCTCTAGAGTAAGCGGTTTCCTAGGATAGGGTTTCCAGGATACAGTTGCCGTGGACACGGTGTTCTAGAATGTGGTGTGTCAGTATCTAGAATATTGTTGGTCGGGTTGAGAGAATAATAGTCTACAGGAATACGCGGTTTCCTAGGATACGGACTCCAAGAATACGGTTGCCTTGCATACGGCGTTCTAGAATGTGGTTTGTCAGGATCTAGAATCTTGGGAACAGATTCTGAAAATAATGGTCTCCAGAGATAAGTGGTTTCTTGGATATGGTTTCCAAGGATACGGTTGCCTTGGATACGGTGTTCTAGAATATGGTGTAACAGGATCTAGAATCTTGTGGGACGGGTTCTGAGCACAATCGTCTCCAGAGTAAGCGGTTTCCTAGGATACGGTTTCCAAGGATACGGTTGCCTTGGATACTGCATTCTAGAATGCGGTGTGTCAGGATCTAGAATCTTGTGTTGCGGGTTCTGAGCACAATGGCCTCCAGGGTAAGCCGTTTCCTAGGATACGGTTTCCAAGGATACGGTGCCTTGGTTACTGCATTCTAGAATGCGGTGTGTCAGGATCTAGAATCTGGTGGTGCGGGTTCTGAGCACAATGGCCTCCTCAGATAAGCGGTTCCCTGGATACGGTTTCCAAGGATACGGTTGCCTTGGTTACTGCATTCTAGAATGCGGTGTGTCGGGATCTAGAATCTTGTGGTGCGGGTTCTGAGCACAATGGCCTCCTGCGATAAGCGGTTTCCTAGGATACGGTTTCCAAGGATACGGTTGCCTTGGATACTGCATTCTGGAATGCGGTGTGTCAGGATCTAGAATCTAGTGGTGCGGGTTCTGAGCACAACGGCCTCCTGAGATAAGCGGTTTCCTAGGATACGGTTTCCAAGGATACCGTTGCCTTGGATACTGCATTCTGGAATGCGGTGTGTCAGGATCTAGAATCTTGTGTTGCGGGTTCTGAGCACAACGGCCTCCTGAGATAAGCGGTTTCCTAGGATACGGTTTCCAAGTATACGGTTGCCTTGGATACTGCATTCTAGAATGCGGTGTGTCAGGATCTAGAATCTTGTGTTGCGGGTTCTGAGCACAATGGCCTCCAGAGTAAGCCGTTTCCTAGGATACGGTTTCCAAGGATACGGTGCCTTTGTTACTGCATTCTAGAATGCGGTGTGTCAGGATCTAGAATCTTGTGGTGCGGGTTCTGAGCACAACGGCCTCCTGAGATAAGCGGTTTCCTAGCATACGGTTTCCAAGGATACCGTTGCCTTGGATACTGCATTCTAGAATGCGGTGTGTCAGGATCTAGAATCTTGTGTTGCGGGTTCTGAGCACAATGGCCTCCAGGGTAAGCCGTTTCCTAGGATACGGTTTCCAAGGATACGGTGCCTTGGTTACTGCATTCTAGAATGCGGTGTGTCAGGATCTAGAATCTTGTGGTGCGGGTTCTGAGCACAATGGCCTCCTGAGATAAGCGGTTCCCTCGATACGGTTTCCAAGGATACGGATGCCTTGGATACTGCATTCTAGAATGCGGTGTGTCAGGATCTAGAATCTTGTGGTGCGGGTTCTGAGCACAACGGCCTCCTGAGATAAGCGGTTTCCTAGGATACGGTTTCCAAGGATACGGTTGCCTTGGTTACTGCATTCTAGAATGCGGTGTGTCAGGATCTAGAATCTTGTGGTGCGGGTTCTGAGCACATCGGCCGCCTGAGATAAGCGGTTTCCTAGGATACGGTTTCCAAGGATACGGTTGCCTTGGTTACTGCATTCTAGAATGCGGTGTGTCAGGATCTAGAATCTTGTGGTGCGGGTTCTGAGCACAACGGCCTCCTGAGATAAGCGGTTTCCTAGGATACGGTTTCCAAGGATACCGTTGCCTTGGATACTGCATTCTGGAATGCGGTGTGTCAGGATCTAGAATCTTGTGTTGCGGGTTCTGAGCACAACGGCCTCCTGAGATAAGCGGTTTCCTAGGATACGGTTTCCAAGTATACGGTTGCCTTGGATACTGCATTCTAGAATGCGGTGTGTCAGGATCTCGAATCTTGTGTTGCGGGTTCTGACCACAATGGCCTCCAGAGTAAGCCGTTTCCTAGGATACGGTTTCCAAGGATACGGTGCCTTTGTTACTGCATTCTAGAATGCGGTGTGTCAGGATCTAGAATCTTGTGGTGCGGGTTCTGAGCACAACGGCCTCCTGAGATAAGCGGTTTCCTAGGATACGGTTTCCAAGGATACGGTTGCCTTGGTTACTGCATTCTAGAATGCGGTGTGTCAGGATCTAGAATCTTGTGGTGCGGGTTCTGAGCACAACGGCCTCCTGAGATAAGCGGTTTCCTAGGATACGGTTTCCAAGGATACGGTTGCCTTGGATACTGCATTCTAGAATGCGGTGTGTCAGGATCTTGCATCTTGTGGGACGGTTTCTGAGCTCTATGGTCTCTAGAGTAAGCGGTTTCCTAGGATACGGTTTCCAAGGATACGGTTGCCTTGGATACTGCATTCTAGAATGCGGTGTGTCAGGATCTTGCATCTTGTGGGACGGGTTCTGAGCTCTATGGTCTCTAGAGTAAGCGGTTTCCTAGGATAGGGTTTCCAGGATACAGTTGCCGTGGACACGGTGTTCTAGAATGTGGTGTGTCAGGATCTAGAATATTGTTGGTCGGGTTGAGAGAATAATAGTCTACAGGAATACGCGGTTTCCTAGGATACGGACTCCAAGAATACGGTTGCCTTGCATACGGCGTTCTAGAATGTGGTGTGTCAGGATCTAGAATCGTGGGAACAGATTCTGAAAATAATGGTCTCCAGAGATAAGTGGTTTCTTGGATATGGTTTCCAAGGATACGGTTGCCTTGGATACGGTGTTCTAGAATATGGTGTAACAGGATCTAGAATCTTGTGGGACGGGTTCTGAGCACAATCGTCTCCAGAGTAAGCGGTTTCCTAGGATACGGTTTCCAAGGATACGGTTGCCTTGGATACTGCATTCTAGAATGCGGTGTGTCAGGATCTAGAATCTTGTGTTGCGGGTTCTGAGCACAATGGCCTCCAGGGTAAGCCGTTTCCTAGGATACGGTTTCCAAGGATACGGTGCCTTGGTTACTGCATTCTAGAATGCGGTGTGTCAGGATCTAGAATCTGGTGGTGCGGGTTCTGAGCACAATGGCCTCCTCAGATAAGCGGTTCCCTGGATACGGTTTCCAAGGATACGGTTGCCTTGGATACTGCATTCTAGAATGCGGTGTGTCAGGATCTAGAATCTTGTGGTGCGGGTTCTGAGCACAATGGCCTCCTGAGATAAGCGGTTTCCTAGGATACGGTTTCCAAGGATACGGTTGCCTTGGTTACTGCATTCTAGAATGCGGTGTGGCGGGATCTAGAATCTTGTGGTGCCGGTTCTGAGCACAACGGCCTCCTGAGATAAGCGGTTTCCTAGGATACGGTTTCCAAGGATACGGTTGCCTTGGTTACTGCATTCTAGAATGCGGTGTGTCGGGATCTAGAATCTTGTGGTGCGGGTTCTGAGCACAATGGCCTCCTGAGATAAGCGGTTTCCTAGGATACGGTTTCCAAGGATACGGTTGCCTTGGATACTGCATTCTGGAATGCGGTGTGTCAGGATCTAGAATCTTGTGTTGCGGGTTCTGAGCACAACGGCTTCCTGAGATAAGCGGTTTCCTAGGATACGGTTTCCAAGGATACGGTTGCCTTGGATACTGCCTTCTAGAATGCTGTGTGTCATGATCTAGAATCTTGTGGTGCGGGTTCTGAGCACAATGGCCTCCTGATATAAGCGGTTTCCTAGGATACGGTTTCCAAGGATACGGTTGCCTTGCATACTGCATTCTAGAATGCGGTGTGTCAGGATCTAGAATCTTGTGTTGCGGGTTCTGAGCACAATGGCCTCCAGGGTAAGCCGTTTCCTAGGATACGGTTTCCAAGGATACGGTGCCTTGGTTACTGCATTCTAGAATGCGGTGTGTCAGGATCTAGAATCTTGTGGTGCGGGTTCTGAGCACAACGGCCTCCTGAGATAAGCGGTTTCCTAGGATACGGTTTCCAAGGATACGGTTGCCTTGGTTACTGCATTCTAGAATGCGGTGTGTCAGGATCTAGAATCTTGTGGTGCGGGTTCTGAGCACAACGGCCTCCTGAGATAAGCGGTTTCCTAGGATACGGTTTCCAAGGATACGGTTGCCTTGGATACTGCATTCTAGAATGCGGTGTGTCAGGATCTTGCATCTTGTGGGACGGTTTCTGAGCTCTATGGTCTCTAGAGTAAGCGGTTTCCTAGGATACGGTTTCCAAGGATACGGTTGCCTTGGATACTGCATTCTAGAATGCGGTGTGTCAGGATCTTGCATCTTGTGGGACGGGTTCTGAGCTCTATGGCCTCTAGAGTAAGCGGTTTCCTAGGATAGGGTTTCCAGGATACAGTTGCCGTGGACACGGTGTTCTAGAATGTGGTGTGTCAGGATCTAGAATATTGTTGGTCGGGTTGAGAGAATAATAGTCTACAGGAATACGCGGTTTCCTAGGATACGGACTCCAAGAATACGGTTGCCTTGCATACGGCGTTCTAGAATGTGGTGTGTCAGGATCTAGAATCTTGGGAACAGATTCTGAAAATAATGGTCTCCAGAGATAAGTGGTTTCTTGGATATGGTTTCCAAGGATACGGTTGCCTTGGATACGGTGTTCTAGAATATGGTGTAACAGGATCTAGAATCTTGTGGGACGGGTTCTGAGCACAATCGTCTCCAGAGTAAGCGGTTTCCTAGGATACGGTTTCCAAGGATACGGTTGCCTTGGATACTGCCTTCTAGAATGCTGTGTGTCATGATCTAGAATCTTGTGGTGCGGGTTCTGAGCACAATGGCCTCCTGATATAAGCGGTTTCCTAGGATACGGTTTCCAAGGATACGGTTGCCTTGCATACTGCATTCTAGAATGCGGTGTGTCAGGATCTAGAATCTTGTGTTGCGGGTTCTGAGCACAATGGCCTCCAGGGTAAGCCGTTTCCTAGGATACGGTTTCCAAGGATACGGTGCCTTGGTTACTGCATTCTAGAATGCGGTGTGTCAGGATCTAGAATCTGGTGGTGCGGGTTCTGAGCACAATGGCCTCCTCAGATAAGCGGTTCCCTGGATACGGTTTCCAAGGATACGGTTGCCTTGGATACTGCATTCTAGAATGCGGTGTGTCAGGATCTAGAATCTTGTGGTGCGGGTTCTGAGCACAATGGCCTCCTGAGATAAGCGGTTTCCTAGGATACGGTTTCCAAGGATACGGTTGCCTTGGTTACTGCATTCTAGAATGCGGTGTGGCGGGATCTAGAATCTTGTGGTGCCGGTTCTGAGCACAACGGCCTCCTGAGATAAGCGGTTTCCTAGGATACGGTTTCCAAGGATACGGTTGCCTTGGTTACTGCATTCTAGAATGCGGTGTGTCGGGATCTAGAATCTTGTGGTGCGGGTTCTGAGCACAATGGCCTCCTGAGATAAGCGGTTTCCTAGGATACGGTTTCCAAGGATACGGTTGCCTTGGATACTGCATTCTGGAATGCGGTGTGTCAGGATCTAGAATCTTGTGTTGCGGGTTCTGAGCACAACGGCTTCCTGAGATAAGCGGTTTCCTAGGATACGGTTTCCAAGGATACGGTTGCCTTGGATACTGCCTTCTAGAATGCTGTGTGTCATGATCTAGAATCTTGTGGTGCGGGTTCTGAGCACAATGGCCTCCTGATATAAGCGGTTTCCTAGGATACGGTTTCCAAGGATACGGTTGCCTTGCATACTGCATTCTAGAATGCGGTGTGTCAGGATCTAGAATCTTGTGTTGCGGGTTCTGAGCACAATGGCCTCCAGGGTAAGCCGTTTCCTAGGATACGGTTTCCAAGGATACGGTGCCTTGGTTACTGCATTCTAGAATGCGGTGTGTCAGGATCTAGAATCTTGTGGTGCGGGTTCTGAGCACAACGGCCTCCTGAGATAAGCGGTTTCCTAGGATACGGTTTCCAAGGATACGGTTGCCTTGGTTACTGCATTCTAGAATGCGGTGTGTCAGGATCTAGAATCTTGTGGTGCGGGTTCTGAGCACAACGGCCTCCTGAGATAAGCGGTTTCCTAGGATACGGTTTCCAAGGATACGGTTGCCTTGGATACTGCATTCTAGAATGCGGTGTGTCAGGATCTTGCATCTTGTGGGACGGTTTCTGAGCTCTATGGTCTCTAGAGTAAGCGGTTTCCTAGGATACGGTTTCCAAGGATACGGTTGCCTTGGATACTGCATTCTAGAATGCGGTGTGTCAGGATCTTGCATCTTGTGGGACGGGTTCTGAGCTCTATGGTCTCTAGAGTAAGCGGTTTCCTAGGATAGGGTTTCCAGGATACAGTTGCCGTGGACACGGTGTTCTAGAATGTGGTGTGTCAGGATCTAGAATATTGTTGGTCGGGTTGAGAGAATAATAGTCTACAGGAATACGCGGTTTCCTAGGATACGGACTCCAAGAATACGGTTGCCTTGCATACGGCGTTCTAGAATGTGGTGTGTCAGGATCTAGAATCTTGGGAACAGATTCTGAAAATAATGGTCTCCAGAGATAAGTGGTTTCTTGGATATGGTTTCCAAGGATACGGTTGCCTTGGATACGGTGTTCTAGAATATGGTGTAACAGGATCTAGAATCTTGTGGGACGGGTTCTGAGCACAATCGTCTCCAGAGTAAGCGGTTTCCTAGGATACGGTTTCCAAGGATACGGTTGCCTTGGATACTGCATTCTAGAATGCGGTGTGTCAGGATCTAGAATCTTGTGTTGCGGGTTCTGAGCACAATGGCCGCCAGGGTAAGCCGTTTCCTAGGATACGGTTTCCAAGGATACGGTGCCTTGGTTACTGCATTCTAGAATGCGGTGTGTCAGGATCTAGAATCTGGTGGTGCGGGTTCTGAGCACAATGGCCTCCTCAGATAAGCGGTTCCCTGGATACGGTTTCCAAGGATACGGTTGCCTTGGATACTGCATTCTAGAATGCGGTGTGTCAGGATCTAGAATCTTGTGGTGCGGGTTCTGAGCACAATGGCCTCCTGAGATAAGCGGTTTCCTAGGATACGGTTTCCAAGGATACGGTTGCCTTGGTTACTGCATTCTAGAATGCGGTGTGGCGGGATCTAGAATCTTGTGGTGCCGGTTCTGAGCACAACGGCCTCCTGAGATAAGCGGTTTCCTAGGATACGGTTTCCAAGGATACGGTTGCCTTGGTTACTGCATTCTAGAATGCGGTGTGTCGGGATCTAGAATCTTGTGGTGCGGGTTCTGAGCACAATGGCCTCCTGAGATAAGCGGTTTCCTAGGATACGGTTTCCAAGGATACGGTTGCCTTGGATACTGCATTCTGGAATGCGGTGTGTCAGGATCTAGAATCTTGTGTTGCGGGTTCTGAGCACAACGGCTTCCTGAGATAAGCGGTTTCCTAGGATACGGTTTCCAAGGATACGGTTGCCTTGGATACTGCCTTCTAGAATGCTGTGTGTCATGATCTAGAATCTTGTGGTGCGGGTTCTGAGCACAATGGCCTCCTGATATAAGCGGTTTCCTAGGATACGGTTTCCAAGGATACGGTTGCCTTGCATACTGCATTCTAGAATGCGGTGTGTCAGGATCTAGAATCTTGTGTTGCGGGTTCTGAGCACAATGGCCTCCAGGGTAAGCCGTTTCCTAGGATACGGTTTCCAAGGATACGGTGCCTTGGTTACTGCATTCTAGAATGCGGTGTGTCAGGATCTAGAATCTTGTGGTGCGGGTTCTGAGCACAACGGCCTCCTGAGATAAGCGGTTTCCTAGGATACGGTTTCCAAGGATACGGTTGCCTTGGTTACTGCATTCTAGAATGCGGTGTGTCAGGATCTAGAATCTTGTGGTGCCGATTCTGAGCACAACGGCCTCCTGAGATAAGCGGTTTCCTAGGATACGGTTTCCAAGGATACGGTTGCCTTGGATACTGCATTCTAGAATGCGGTGTGTCAGGATCTAGAATCTTGTGGTGCCGATTCTGAGCACAACGGCCTCCTGAGATAAGCGGTTTCCTAGGATACGGTTTCCAAGGATACGGTTGCCTTGGTTACTGCATTCTAGAATGCGGTGTGTCAGGATCTAGAATCTTGTGGTGCGGGTTCTGAGCACAATGGCCTCCTGAGATAAGCGGTTTCCTAGGATACGGTTTCCAAGGATACGGTTGCCTTGGTTACTGCATTCTAGAATGCGGTGTGTCAGGATCTAGAATCTCGTGGTGCGGGTTCTGAGCACAACGGCCTCCTGAGATAAGCGGTTTCCTAGGATACGTTTTCCAAGGATACGGTGCCTTGGTTACTGCATTCTAGAATGCGGTGTGTCAGGATATAGAATCTTGTGGTGCGGGTTCTGAGCACAATGGCCTCCTGAGATAAGCGGTTCCTATGATACGGTTTCCAAGGATATGGTTGCCTTGGATACGGCGTCTAGAATGCGGTGTGTGAGGATCTAGAATCTTGTGGTGCGGGTTCTGAGTACATCGGCCTCCTGAGATAAGCGGTTTCCTAGGATACGGTTTCCAAGGATACGGTTGCCTTGGTTACTGCATTCTAGAATGCGGTGTGTCAGGATCTAGAATCTTGTGTTGCGGGTTCTGACCACAATGGCCTCCAGAGTAAGCCGTTTCCTAGGATACGGTTTCCAAGGATACGGTGCCTTTGTTACTGCATTCTAGAATGCGGTGTGTCAGGATCTAGAATCTTGTGGTGCGGGTTCTGAGCACAACGGCCTCCTGAGATAAGCGGTTTCCTAGGATACGGTTTCCAAGGATACGGTTGCCTTGGATACTGCATTCTAGAATGCGGTGTGTCAGGATCTTGCATCTTGTGGGACGGTTTCTGAGCTCTATGGTCTCTAGAGTAAGCGGTTTCCTAGGATACGGTTTCCAAGGATACGGTTGCCTTGGATACTGCATTCTAGAATGCGGTGTGTCAGGATCTTGCATCTTGTGGGACGGGTTCTGAGCTCTATGGTCTCTAGAGTAAGCGGTTTCCTAGGATAGGGTTTCCAGGATACAGTTGCCGTGGACACGGTGTTCTAGAATGTGGTGTGTCAGGATCTAGAATATTGTTGGTCGGGTTGAGAGAATAATAGTCTACAGGAATACGCGGTTTCCTAGGATACGGACTTCAAGAATACGGTTGCCTTGCATACGGCGTTCTAGAATGTGGTGTGTCAGGATCTAGAATCTTGGGAACAGATTCTGAAAATAATGGTCTCTAGAGATAAGTGGTTTCTTGGATATGGTTTCCAAGGATACGGTTGCCTTGGATACGGTGTTCTAGAATATGGTGTAACAGGATCTAGAATCTTGTGGGACGGGTTCTGAGCACAATCGTCTCCAGAGTAAGCGGTTTCCTAGGATACGGTTTCCAAGGATACGGTTGCCTTGGATACTGCATTCTAGAATGCGGTGTGTCAGGATCTAGAATCTTGTGTTGCGGGTTCTGAGCACAATGGCCTCCAGGGTAAGCCGTTTCCTAGGATACGGTTTCCAAGGATACGGTGCCTTGGTTACTGCATTCTAGAATGCGGTGTGTCAGGATCTAGAATCTGGTGGTGCGGGTTCTGAGCACAATGGCCTCCTCAGATAAGCGGTTCCCTGGATACGGTTTCCAAGGATACGGTTGCCTTGGATACTGCATTCTAGAATGCGGTGTGTCAGGATCTAGAATCTTGTGGTGCGGGTTCTGAGCACAATGGCCTCCTGAGATAAGCGGTTTCCTAGGATACGGTTTCCAAGGATACGGTTGCCTTGGTTACTGCATTCTAGAATGCGGTGTGGCGGGATCTAGAATCTTGTGGTGCCGGTTCTGAGCACAACGGCCTCCTGAGATAAGCGGTTTCCTAGGATACGGTTTCCAAGGATACGGTTGCCTTGGTTACTGCATTCTAGAATGCGGTGTGTCGGGATCTAGAATCTTGTGGTGCGGGTTCTGAGCACAATGGCCTCCTGAGATAAGCGGTTTCCTAGGATACGGTTTCCAAGGATACGGTTGCCTTGGATACTGCATTCTGGAATGCGGTGTGTCAGGATCTAGAATCTTGTGTTGCGGGTTCTGAGCACAACGGCTTCCTGAGATAAGCGGTTTCCTAGGATACGGTTTCCAAGGATACGGTTGCCTTGGATACTGCCTTCTAGAATGCTGTGTGTCATGATCTAGAATCTTGTGGTGCGGGATCTGAGCACAATGGCCTCCTGATATAAGCGGTTTCCTAGGATACGGTTTCCAAGGATACGGTTGCCTTGCATACTGCATTCTAGAATGCGGTGTGTCAGGATCTAGAATCTTGTGTTGCGGGTTCTGAGCACAATGGCCTCCAGGGTAAGCCGTTTCCTAGGATACGGTTTCCAAGGATACGGTGCCTTGGTTACTGCATTCTAGAATGCGGTGTGTCAGGATCTAGAATCTTGTGGTGCGGGTTCTGAGCACAACGGCCTCCTGAGATAAGCGGTTTCCTAGGATACGGTTTCCAAGGATACGGTTGCCTTGGTTACTGCATTCTAGAATGCGGTGTGTCAGGATCTAGAATCTTGTGGTGCGGGTTCTGAGCACAACGGCCTCCTGAGATAAGCGGTTTCCTAGGATACGGTTTCCAAGGATACGGTTGCCTTGGTTACTGCATTCTAGAATGCGGTGTGTCAGGATCTAGAATCTGGTGGTGCGGGTTCTGAGCACAATGGCCTCCTCAGATAAGCGGTTCCCTGGATACGGTTTCCAAGGATACGGTTGCCTTGGATACTGCATTCTAGAATGCGGTGTGTCAGGATCTAGAATCTTGTGGTGCGGGTTCTGAGCACAATGGCCTCCTGAGATAAGCGGTTTCCTAGGATACGGTTTCCAAGGATACGGTTGCCTTGGTTACTGCATTCTAGAATGCGGTGTGGCGGGATCTAGAATCTTGTGGTGCCGGTTCTGAGCACAACGGCCTCCTGAGATAAGCGGTTTCCTAGGATACGGTTTCCAAGGATACGGTTGCCTTGGTTACTGCATTCTAGAATGCGGTGTGTCGGGATCTAGAATCTTGTGGTGCGGGTTCTGAGCACAATGGCCTCCTGAGATAAGCGGTTTCCTAGGATACGGTTTCCAAGGATACGGTTGCCTTGGATACTGCATTCTGGAATGCGGTGTGTCAGGATCTAGAATCTTGTGTTGCGGGTTCTGAGCACAACGGCTTCCTGAGATAAGCGGTTTCCTAGGATACGGTTTCCAAGGATACGGTTGCCTTGGATACTGCCTTCTAGAATGCTGTGTGTCATGATCTAGAATCTTGTGGTGCGGGTTCTGAGCACAATGGCCTCCTGATATAAGCGGTTTCCTAGGATACGGTTTCCAAGGATACGGTTGCCTTGCATACTGCATTCTAGAATGCGGTGTGTCAGGATCTAGAATCTTGTGTTGCGGGTTCTGAGCACAATGGCCTCCAGGGTAAGCCGTTTCCTAGGATACGGTTTCCAAGGATACGGTGCCTTGGTTACTGCATTCTAGAATGCGGTGTGTCAGGATCTAGAATCTTGTGGTGCGGGTTCTGAGCACAACGGCCTCCTGAGATAAGCGGTTTCCTAGGATACGGTTTCCAAGGATACGGTTGCCTTGGTTACTGCATTCTAGAATGCGGTGTGTCAGGATCTAGAATCTTGTGGTGCCGATTCTGAGCACAACGGCCTCCTGAGATAAGCGGTTTCCTAGGATACGGTTTCCAAGGATACGGTTGCCTTGGATACTGCATTCTAGAATGCGGTGTGTCAGGATCTAGAATCTTGTGGTGCCGATTCTGAGCACAACGGCCTCCTGAGATAAGCGGTTTCCTAGGATACGGTTTCCAAGGATACGGTTGCCTTGGTTACTGCATTCTAGAATGCGGTGTGTCAGGATCTAGAATCTTGTGGTGCGGGTTCTGAGCACAACGGCCTCCTGAGATAAGCGGTTTCCTAGGATACGGTTTCCAAGGATACGGTTGCCTTGGTTACTGCATTCTAGAATGCGGTGTGTCAGGATCTAGAATCTCGTGGTGCGGGTTCTGAGCACAACGGCCTCCTGAGATAAGCGGTTTCCTAGGATACGTTTTCCAAGGATACGGTGCCTTGGTTACTGCATTCTAGAATGCGGTGTGTCAGGATATAGAATCTTGTGGTGCGGGTTCTGAGCACAATGGCCTCCTGAGATAAGCGGTTCCTATGATACGGTTTCCAAGGATATGGTTGCCTTGGATACGGCGTCTAGAATGCGGTGTGTGAGGATCTAGAATCTTGTGGTGCGGGTTCTGAGTACATCGGCCTCCTGAGATAAGCGGTTTCCTAGGATACGGTTTCCAAGGATACGGTTGCCTTGGTTACTGCATTCTAGAATGCGGTGTGTCAGGATCTAGAATCTTGTGTTGCGGGTTCTGACCACAATGGCCTCCAGAGTAAGCCGTTTCCTAGGATACGGTTTCCAAGGATACGGTGCCTTTGTTACTGCATTCTAGAATGCGGTGTGTCAGGATCTAGAATCTTGTGGTGCGGGTTCTGAGCACAACGGCCTCCTGAGATAAGCGGTTTCCTAGGATACGGTTTCCAAGGATACGGTTGCCTTGGATACTGCATTCTAGAATGCGGTGTGTCAGGATCTTGCATCTTGTGGGACGGTTTCTGAGCTCTATGGTCTCTAGAGTAAGCGGTTTCCTAGGATACGGTTTCCAAGGATACGGTTGCCTTGGATACTGCATTCTAGAATGCGGTGTGTCAGGATCTTGCATCTTGTGGGACGGGTTCTGAGCTCTATGGTCTCTAGAGTAAGCGGTTTCCTAGGATAGGGTTTCCAGGATACAGTTGCCGTGGACACGGTGTTCTAGAATGTGGTGTGTCAGGATCTAGAATATTGTTGGTCGGGTTGAGAGAATAATAGTCTACAGGAATACGCGGTTTCCTAGGATACGGACTCCAAGAATACGGTTGCCTTGCATACGGCGTTCTAGAATGTGGTGTGTCAGGATCTAGAATCTTGGGAACAGATTCTGAAAATAATGGTCTCTAGAGATAAGTGGTTTCTTGGATATGGTTTCCAAGGATACGGTTGCCTTGGATACGGTGTTCTAGAATATGGTGTAACAGGATCTAGAATCTTGTGGGACGGGTTCTGAGCACAATCGTCTCCAGAGTAAGCGGTTTCCTAGGATACGGTTTCCAAGGATACGGTTGCCTTGGATACTGCATTCTAGAATGCGGTGTGTCAGGATCTAGAATCTTGTGTTGCGGGTTCTGAGCACAATGGCCTCCAGGGTAAGCCGTTTCCTAGGATACGGTTTCCAAGGATACGGTGCCTTGGTTACTGCATTCTAGAATGCGGTGTGTCAGGATCTAGAATCTGGTGGTGCGGGTTCTGAGCACAATGGCCTCCTCAGATAAGCGGTTCCCTGGATACGGTTTCCAAGGATACGGTTGCCTTGGATACTGCATTCTAGAATGCGGTGTGTCAGGATCTAGAATCTTGTGGTGCGGGTTCTGAGCACAATGGCCTCCTGAGATAAGCGGTTTCCTAGGATACGGTTTCCAAGGATACGGTTGCCTTGGTTACTGCATTCTAGAATGCGGTGTGGCGGGATCTAGAATCTTGTGGTGCCGGTTCTGAGCACAACGGCCTCCTGAGATAAGCGGTTTCCTAGGATACGGTTTCCAAGGATACGGTTGCCTTGGTTACTGCATTCTAGAATGCGGTGTGTCGGGATCTAGAATCTTGTGGTGCGGGTTCTGAGCACAATGGCCTCCTGAGATAAGCGGTTTCCTAGGATACGGTTTCCAAGGATACGGTTGCCTTGGATACTGCATTCTGGAATGCGGTGTGTCAGGATCTAGAATCTTGTGTTGCGGGTTCTGAGCACAACGGCTTCCTGAGATAAGCGGTTTCCTAGGATACGGTTTCCAAGGATACGGTTGCCTTGGATACTGCCTTCTAGAATGCTGTGTGTCATGATCTAGAATCTTGTGGTGCGGGATCTGAGCACAATGGCCTCCTGATATAAGCGGTTTCCTAGGATACGGTTTCCAAGGATACGGTTGCCTTGCATACTGCATTCTAGAATGCGGTGTGTCAGGATCTAGAATCTTGTGTTGCGGGTTCTGAGCACAATGGCCTCCAGGGTAAGCCGTTTCCTAGGATACGGTTTCCAAGGATACGGTGCCTTGGTTACTGCATTCTAGAATGCGGTGTGTCAGGATCTAGAATCTTGTGGTGCGGGTTCTGAGCACAACGGCCTCCTGAGATAAGCGGTTTCCTAGGATACGGTTTCCAAGGATACGGTTGCCTTGGTTACTGCATTCTAGAATGCGGTGTGTCAGGATCTAGAATCTTGTGGTGCCGATTCTGAGCACAACGGCCTCCTGAGATAAGCGGTTTCCTAGGATACGGTTTCCAAGGATACGGTTGCCTTGGATACTGCATTCTAGAATGCGGTGTGTCAGGATCTAGAATCTTGTGGTGCCGATTCTGAGCACAACGGCCTCCTGAGATAAGCGGTTTCCTAGTATACGGTTTCCAAGGATACGGTTGCCTTGGTTACTGCATTCTAGAATGCGGTGTGTCAGGATCTAGAATCTTGTGGTGCGGGTTCTGAGCACAACGGCCTCCTGAGATAAGCGGTTTCCTAGGATACGGTTTCCAAGGACACGGTTGCCTTGGTTACTGCATTCTAGAATGCGGTGTGTCAGGATCTAGAATCTCGTGGTGCGGGTTCTGAGCACAACGGCCTCCTGAGATAAGCGGTTTCCTAGGATACGTTTTCCAAGGATACGGTGCCTTGGTTACTGCATTCTAGAATGCGGTGTGTCAGGATATAGAATCTTGTGGTGCGGGTTCTGAGCACAATGGCCTCCTGAGAAGAGCGGTTTCCTAGGATACGGTTTCCAAGGATACGGTTGCCTTGGTTACTGCATTCTAGAATGCGGTGTGTCAGGATCTAGAATCTTGTGGTGCGGGTTCTGAGCACAATAGCCTCCAGAGTAAGCCGTTTACTAGGATACGGTTTCCAAGGACACGGTTGCCTTGGTTACTGCATTCTAGAATGCGGTGTGTCAGGATCTAGAATCTTGTGGTGCGGGTTCTGAGCACAACGGCCTCCTGAGATAAGCGGTTTCATAGGATACGGTTTCCAAGGACACGGTTGCCTTGGTTACTGCATTCTAGAATGCGGTGTGTCAGGATCTAGAATCTTGTGGTGCGGGTTCTGAGCACAATGGCCTCCTGAGAAGAGCGGTTTCCTAGGATACGGTTTCCAAGGATACGGTTGCCTTGGTTACTGCATTCTAGAATGCGGTGTGTCAGGATCTAGAATCTTGTGGTGCGGGTTCTGAGCACAACGGCCTCCTGAGATAAGCGGTTTCATAGGATACGGTTTCCAAGGACACGGTTGCCTTGGTTACTGCATTCTAGAATGCGGTGTGTCAGGATCTAGAATCTTGTGGTGCGGGTTCTGAGCACAATGGCCTCCTGAGAAGAGCGGTTTCCTAGGATACGGTTTCCAAGGATACGGTTGCCTTGGTTACTGCATTCTAGAATGCGGTGTGTCAGAATCTAGAATCTTGTGGTGCGGGTTCTGAGCACAATGGCCTCCTGAGATAAGCGGTTTCCTAGGATAAGGTTTCCAAGGATACGGTTGCCTTGGATACTGCATTCTAGAATACGGTGTGTCAGGATCTGGATCTTGTGGTGCTGGTTCTGAGCACAATGGCCTCCAGAGTAAGCCGTTTACTAGGATACGGTTTCCAATGATACGGATGCCTTGGATACTGCATTCTAGAATGCTGTGTGTCAGGATCTAGAATCTTGTGGTGCGGGTTCTGAGCACTATGGCCTCCTGAGATAAGCGGTTTCCTAGGATACGGTTTCCAAGTATACGGTGGCCTTGGATACTGCATTCTAGAATGCGGTGTGTCAGGGTCTAGAATCTTGTGGTGCGGGTTCTGAGCACAATGGCCTCCTGAGATAAGCGGTTTCCTAGGATACGGTTTCCAAGGATACGGTTGCCTTGGTTACTGCATTCTAGAATGCGGTGTGTCAGGATCTAGAATCTTGTGGTGCGGGTTCTGAGCACAATGGCCTCCTGAGATAAGCGGTTTCATAGGATACGGTTTCCAAGGATACGGTTGCCTTGGATACTGCATTCTAGAATGCGGTGTGTCAGGGTCTAGAATCTTCTGGTGCGGGTTCTGAGCACAATGGCCTCCTGAGATAAGCGGTTTCCTAGGATAAGGTTTCCAAGAATACGGTTGCCTTGGTTACTGCATTCTAGAATGCGTTGTGTCAGGATCTAGAATCTTGTGGTGCGGGTTCTGAGCGCAATTGCCTCCTGAGATAAGCGGTTTCCTAGAATACGGTTTCCAAGGATACGGTTGCCTTGGATACTGCATTCTAGAATGCGGTGTGTCAGGATCTAAATCTTGTGGTTCGCGTTCAGAGCACAATGGCCTCCTGAGATAAGCGGTTTCCTAGGATACGGTTTCCAAGGATACGGTTGCCTTGGATACTGTATTCTAGAATGCGGTGTGTCAGGATCTAGAATCTTGTGGTGCGGGTTCTGAGCACAATGGCCTCCTGAGATAAGCGGTTTCCTAGGATACGGTTTCCAAGGATACGGTTACCTTGGTTACTGCATTCTAGAATGCGGTGTGTCAGGATCTAGAATCTTGTGGTGCGGGTTCTGAGCACAACGGCCTCCTGAGATAAGCGGTTTCCTAGGATACGGTTTCCAAGGATACGGTTGCCTTGGATACTGCATTCTAGAATGCGGTGTGTCAGGATCTTGCATCTTGTGGGACGGTTTCTGAGCTCTATGGTCTCTAGAGTAAGCGGTTTCCTAGGATACGGTTTCCAAGGATACGGTTGCCTTGGATACTGCATTCTAGAATGCGGTGTGTCAGGATCTTGCATCTTGTGGGACGGGTTCTGAGCTCTATGGTCTCTAGAGTAAGCGGTTTCCTAGGATAGGGTTTCCAGGATACAGTTGCCGTGGACACGGTGTTCTAGAATGTGGTGTGTCAGGATCTAGAATATTGTTGGTCGGGTTGAGAGAATAATAGTCTACAGGAATACGCGGTTTCCTAGGATACGGACTCCAAGAATACGGTTGCCTTGCATACGGCGTTCTAGAATGTGGTGTGTCAGGATCTAGAATCTTGTGGTGCGGGTTCTGAGCACAACGGCCTCCTGAGATAAGCGGTTTCCTAGGATACGGTTTCCAAGGATACGGTTGCCTTGGTTACTGCATTCTAGAATGCGGTGTGTCAGGATCTAGAATCTCGTGGTGCGGGTTCTGAGCACAACGGCCTCCTGAGATAAGCGGTTTCCTAGGATACGTTTTCCAAGGATACGGTGCCTTGGTTACTGCATTCTAGAATGCGGTGTGTCAGGATATAGAATCTTGTGGTGCGAGTTCTGAGCACAATGGCCTCCTGAGATAAGCGGTTCCTATGATACGGTTTCCAAGGATATGGTTGCCTTGGATACGGCGTCTAGAATGCGGTGTGTGAGGATCTAGAATCTTGTGGTGCGGGTTCTGAGTACATCGGCCTCCTGAGATAAGCGGTTTCCTAGGATACGGTTTCCAAGGATACGGTTGCCTTGGTTACTGCATTCTAGAATGCGGTGTGTCAGGATCTAGAATCTTGTGGTGCGGGTACTGAGCGCAATTGCCTCCTGAGATAAGCGGTTTCCTAGGATACGGTTTCCAAGGATACGGTTGCCTTGGATACTGCATTCTAGAATGCGGTGTGTCAGGATCTAGAATCTTGTGGTTCGCGTTCTGAGCACAATGGCCTCCTGAGATAAGCGGTTTCCTAGGATACAGTTTCCAAGGATACGGTTGCCTTGGATACTGCATTCTAGAATGCGGTGTGTCAGGATCTAAATCTTGTGGTTCGCGTTCTGAGCACAATGGCCTCCTGAGATAAGCGGTTTCCTAGGATACGGTTTCCAAGGATACGGTTGCCTTGGTTACTGCATTCTAGAATGCGGTGTGTCAGGATCTAGAATCTTGTGGTTCGCGTTCTGAGCACAATGGCCTCCTGAGATAAGCGGTTTCCTAGGATACGGTTTCCAAGGATACGGTTGCCTTGGATACTGCATTCTAGAATGCGGTGTGTCAGGATCTAGAATCTTGTGGTGCGGGTTCTGAGCACAACGGCCTCCTGAGATAAGCGGTTTCATAGGATACGGTTTCCAAGGACACGGTTGCCTTGGTTACTGCATTCTAGAATGCGGTGTGTCAGGATCTAGAATCTTGTGGTGCGGGTTCTGAGCACAATGGCCTCCTGAGAAGAGCGGTTTCCTAGGATACGGTTTCCAAGGATACGGTTGCCTTGGTTACTGCATTCTAGAATGCGGTGTGTCAGGATCTAGAATCTTGTGGTGCGGGTTCTGAGCACAATAGCCTCCAGAGTAAGCCGTTTACTAGGATACGGTTTCCAAGGACACGGTTGCCTTGGTTACTGCATTCTAGAATGCGGTGTGTCAGGATCTAGAATCTTGTGGTGCGGGTTCTGAGCACAACGGCCTCCTGAGATAAGCGGTTTCATAGGATACGGTTTCCAAGGACACGGTTGCCTTGGTTACTGCATTCTAGAATGCGGTGTGTCAGGATCTAGAATCTTGTGGTGCGGGTTCTGAGCACAATGGCCTCCTGAGAAGAGCGGTTTCCTAGGATACGGTTTCCAAGGATACGGTTGCCTTGGTTACTGCATTCTAGAATGCGGTGTGTCAGGATCTAGAATCTTGTGGTGCGGGTTCTGAGCACAACGGCCTCCTGAGATAAGCGGTTTCATAGGATACGGTTTCCAAGGACACGGTTGCCTTGGTTACTGCATTCTAGAATGCGGTGTGTCAGGATCTAGAATCTTGTGGTGCGGGTTCTGAGCACAATGGCCTCCTGAGAAGAGCTGTTTCCTAGGATACGGTTTCCAAGGATACGGTTGCCTTGGTTACTGCATTCTAGAATGCGGTGTGTCAGAATCTAGAATCTTGTGGTGCGGGTTCTGAGCACAACGGCCTCCTGAGATAAGCGGTTTCCTAGGATAAGGTTTCCAAGGATACGGTTGCCTTTGATACTGCATTCTAGAATACGGTGTGTCAGGATCTGGATCTTGTGGTGCTGGTTCTGAGCACAATGGCCTCCAGAGTAAGCCGTTTACTAGGATACGGTTTCCAATGATACGGATGCCTTGGATACTGCATTCTAGAATGCTGTGTGTCAGGATCTAGAATCTTGTGGTGCGGGTTCTGAGCACTATGGCCTCCTGAGATAAGCGGTTTCCTAGGATACGGTTTCCAAGTATACGGTGGCCTTGGATACTGCATTCTAGAATGCGGTGTGTCAGGGTCTAGAATCTTGTGGTGCGGGTTCTGAGCACAATGGCCTCCTGAGATAAGCGGTTTCCTAGGATACGGTTTCCAAGGATACGGTTGCCTTGGTTACTGCATTCTAGAATGCGGTGTGTCAGGATCTAGAATCTTGTGGTGCGGGTTCTGAGCACAATGGCCTCCTGAGATAAGCGGTTTCATAGGATACGGTTTCCAAGGATACGGTTGCCTTGGATACTGCATTCTAGAATGCGGTGTGTCAGGGTCTAGAATCTTCTGGTGCGGGTTCTGAGCACAATGGCCTCCTGAGATAAGCGGTTTCCTAGGATAAGGTTTCCAAGAATACGGATGCCTTGGTTACTGCATTATAGAATGCGTTGTGTCAGGATCTAGAATCTTGTGGTGCGGGTTCTGAGCGCAATTGCCTCCTGAGATAAGCGGTTTCCTAGGATACGGTTTCCAAGGATACGGTTGCCTTGGATACTGCATTCTAGAATGCGGTGTGTCAGGATCTAAATCTTGTGGTTCGCGTTCAGAGCACAATGGCCTCCTGAGATAAGCGGTTTCCTAGGATACGGTTTCCAAGGATACGGTTGCCTTGGATACTGTATTCTAGAATGCGGTGTGTCAGGATCTAGAATCTTGTGGTGCGGGTTCTGAGCACAATGGCCTCCTGAGATAAGCGGTTTCCTAGGATACGGTTTCCAAGGATACGGTTGCCTTGGTTACTGCATTCTAGAATGCGGTGTGTCAGGATCTAGAATCTTGTGGTGCGGGTTCTGAGCACAACGGCCTCCTGAGATAAGCGGTTTCCTAGGATACGGTTTCCAAGGATACGGTTGCCTTGGATACTGCATTCTAGAATGCGGTGTGTCAGGATCTTGCATCTTGTGGGACGGTTTCTGAGCTCTATGGTCTCTAGAGTAAGCGGTTTCCTAGGATACGGTTTCCAAGGATACGGTTGCCTTGGATACTGCATTCTAGAATGCGGTGTGTCAGGATCTTGCATCTTGTGGGACGGGTTCTGAGCTCTATGGTCTCTAGAGTAAGCGGTTTCCTAGGATAGGGTTTCCAGGATACAGTTGCCGTGGACACGGTGTTCTAGAATGTGGTGTGTCAGGATCTAGAATATTGTTGGTCGGGTTGAGAGAATAATAGTCTACAGGAATACGCGGTTTCCTAGGATACGGACTCCAAGAATACGGTTGCCTTGCATACGGCGTTCTAGAATGTGGTGTGTCAGGATCTAGAATCTTGGGAACAGATTCTGAAAATAATGGTCTCCAGAGATAAGTGGTTTCTTGGATATGGTTTCCAAGGATACGGTTGCCTTGGATACGGTGTTCTAGAATATGGTGTAACAGGATCTAGAATCTTGTGGGACGGGTTCTGAGCACAATCGTCTCCAGAGTAAGCGGTTTCCTAGGATACGGTTTCCAAGGATACGGTTGCCTTGGATACTGCATTCTAGAATGCGGTGTGTCAGGATCTAGAATCTTGTGTTGCGGGTTCTGAGCACAATGGCCTCCAGGGTAAGCCGTTTCCTAGGATACGGTTTCCAAGGATACGGTGCCTTGGTTACTGCATTCTAGAATGCGGTGTGTCAGGATCTAGAATCTTGTGGTGCGGGTTCTGAGCACAATGGCCTCCTGAGATAAGCGGTTTCCTAGGATACGGTTTCCAAGGATACGTTTGCCTTGGTTACTGCATTCTAGAATGCGGTGTGGCGGGATCTAGAATCTTGTGGTGCCGGTTCTGAGCACAACGGCCTCCTGAGATAAGCGGTTTCCTAGGATACGGTTTCCAAGGATACGGTTGCCTTGGTTACTGCATTCTAGAATGCGGTGTGTCGGGATCTAGAATCTTGTGGTGCGGGTTCTGAGCACAATGGCCTCCTGAGATAAGCGGTTTCCTAGGATACGGTTTCCAAGGATACGGTTGCCTTGGATACTGCATTCTGGAATGCGGTGTGTCAGGATCTAGAATCTTGTGTTGCGGGTTCTGAGCACAACGGCTTCCTGAGATAAGCGGTTTCCTAGGATACGGTTTCCAAGGATACGGTTGCCTTGGATACTGCCTTCTAGAATGCTGTGTGTCAGGATCTAGAATCTTGTGGTGCGGGTTCTGAGCACAATGGCCTCCTGATATAAGCGGTTTCCTAGGATACGGTTTCCAAGGATACGGTTGCCTTGCATAATGCATTCTAGAATGCGGTGTGTCAGGATCTAGAATCTTGTGTTGCGGGTTCTGAGCACAATGGCCTCCAGGGTAAGCCGTTTCCTAGGATACGGTTTCCAAGGATACGGTGCCTTGGTTACTGCATTCTAGAATGCGGTGTGTCAGGATCTAGAATCTTGTGGTGCGGGTTCTGAGCACAACGGCCTCCTGAGATAAGCGGTTTCCTAGGATACGGTTTCCAAGGATACGGTTGCCTTGGTTACTGCATTCTAGAATGCGGTGTGTCAGGATCTAGAATCTTGTGGTGCCGATTCTGAGCACAACGGCCTCCTGAGATAAGCGGTTTCCTAGGATACGGTTTCCAAGGATACGGTTGCCTTGGATACTGCATTCTAGAATGCGGTGTGTCAGGATCTAGAATCTTGTGGTGCCGATTCTGAGCACAACGGCCTCCTGAGATAAGCGGTTTCCTAGGATACGGTTTCCAAGGATACGGTTGCCTTGGTTACTGCATTCTAGAATGCGGTGTGTCAGGATCTAGAATCTTGTGGTGCGGGTTCTGAGCACAACGGCCTCCTGAGATAAGCGGTTTCCTAGGATACGGTTTCCAAGGATACGGTTGCCTTGGTTACTGCATTCTAGAATGCGGTGTGTCAGGATCTAGAATCTCGTGGTGCGGGTTCTGAGCACAACGGCCTCCTGAGATAAGCGGTTTCCTAGGATACGTTTTCCAAGGATACGGTGCCTTGGTTACTGCATTCTAGAATGCGGTGTGTCAGGATATAGAATCTTGTGGTGCGGGTTCTGAGCACAATGGCCTCCTGAGATAAGCGGTTCCTATGATACGGTTTCCAAGGATATGGTTGCCTTGGATACGGCATCTAGAATGCGGTGTGTGAGGATCTAGAATCTTGTGGTGCGGGTTCTGAGTACATCGGCCTCCTGAGATAAGCGGTTTCCTAGGATACGGTTTCCAAGGATACGGTTGCCTTGGTTACTGCATTCTAGAATGCGGTGTGTCAGGATCTAGAATCTTGTGGTGCGGGTTCTGAGCGCAATTGCCTCCTGAGATAAGCGGTTTCCTAGGATACGGTTTCCGAGGATACGGTTGCCTTGGATACTGCATTCTAGAATGCGGTGTGTCAGGATCTAGAATCTTGTGGTTCGCGTTCTGAGCACAATGGCCTCCTGAGATAAGCGGTTTCCTAGGATACAGTTTCCAAGGATACGGTTGCCTTGGATACTGCATTCTAGAATGCGGTGTGTCAGGATCTAAATCTTGTGGTTCGCGTTCTGAGCACAATGGCCTCCTGAGATAAGCGGTTTCCTAGGATACGGTTTCCAAGGATACGGTTGCCTTGGTTACTGCATTCTAGAATGCGGTGTGTCAGGATCTAGAATCTTGTGGTTCGCGTTCTGAGCACAATGGCCTCCTGAGATAAGCGGTTTCCTAGGATACGGTTTCCAAGGATACGGTTGCCTTGGATACTGCATTCTAGAATGCGGTGTGTCAGGATCTAGAACCTTGTGGTGCGGGTTCTGAGCACAATGGCCTCCTGAGATAAGCGGTTTCCTAGGATACGGTTTCCAAGGATACGGTTGCCTTGGATACTGCATTCTAGAATGCGGTGTGTCAGGATCTAGAATCTTGTGGTGCGGGTTCTGAGCACAATGGCCTCCAGAGTAAGCCGTTTCCTAGGATACGGTTTCCAAGGATACGGTTGCCTTGGTTACTGCATTCTAGAATGCGGTGTGTCAGGATCTAGAATCTTGTGGTGCGGGTTCTGAGCACAACGGCCTCCTGAGATAAGCGGTTCCATAGGATACGGTTTCCAAGGACACGGTTGCCTTGGTTACTGCATTCTAGAATGCGGTGTGTCAGGATCTAGAATCTTGTGGTGCGGGTTCTGAGCACAATGGCCTCCTGAGAAGAGCGGTTTCCTAGGATACGGTTTCCAAGGATACGGTTGCCTTGGTTACTGCATTCTAGAATGCGGTGTGTCAGGATCTAGAATCTTGTGGTGCGGGTTCTGAGCACAATAGCCTCCTGAGATAAGCGGTTTCCTAGGATACGGTTTCCAAGGATACGGTTGCCTTGGTTACTGCATTCTAGAATGCGGTGTGTCAGAATCTAGAATCTTGTGGTGCGGGTTCTGAGCACAACGGCCTCCTGAGATAAGCGGTTTCCTAGGATAAGGTTTCCAAGGATACGGTTGCCTTGGATACTGCATTCTAGAATACGGTGTGTCAGGATCTGGATCTTGTGGTGCTGGTTCTGAGCACAATGGCCTCCAGAGTAAGCAGTTTACTAGGATACGGTTTCCAATGATACGGATGCCTTGGATACTGCATTCTAGAATGCTGTGTGTCAGGATCTAGAATCTTGTGGTGCGGGTTCTGAGCACTATGGCCTCCTGAGATAAGCGGTTTCCTAGGATACGGTTTGCAAGGATACGATGGCCTTGGATACTGCATTCTAGAATGCGGTGTGTCAGGGTCTAGAATCTTGTGGTGCGGGTTCTGAGCACAATGGCCTCCTGAGATAAGCGGTTTCCTAGGATACGGTTTCCAAGGATACGGTTGCCTTGGTTACTGCATTCTAGAATGCGGTGTGTCAGGATCTAGAATCTTGTGGTGCGGGTTCTGAGCACAATGGCCTCCTGAGATAAGCGGTTTCATAGGATACGGTTTCCAAGGATACGGTTGCCTTGGATACTGCATTCTAGAATGCGGTGTGTCAGGGTCTAGAATCTTCTGGTGCGGGTTCTGAGCACAATGGCCTCCTGAGATAAGCGGTTTCCTAGGATACGGTTTCCAAGGATACGGTTGCCTTGGTTACTGCATTCTAGAATGCGGTGTGTCAGGATCTAGAATCTTGTGGTGCGGGTTCTGAGCGCAATTGCCTCCTGAGATAAGCGGTTTCCTAGGATACGGTTTCCAAGGATACGGTTGCCTTGGATACTGCATTCTAGAATGCGGTGTGTCAGGATCTAAATCTTGTGGTTCGCGTTCTGAGCACAATGGCCTCCTGAGATAAGCGGTTTCCTAGGATACGGTTTCCAAGGATACGGTTGCCTTGGATACTGTATTCTAGAATGCGGTGTGTCAGGATCTAGAATCTTGTGGTGCGGGTTCTGAGCACAATGGCCTCCTGAGATAAGCGGTTTCCTAGGATACGGTTTCCAAGGATACGGTTGCCTTGGTTACTGCATTCTAGAATGCGGTGTGTCAGGATCTAGAATCTTGTGGTGCGGGTTCTGAGCACAACGGCCTCCTGAGATAAGCGGTTTCATAGGATACGGTTTCCAAGGACACGGTTGCCTTGGTTACTGCATTCTAGAATGCGGTGTGTCAGGATCTAGAATCTTGTGGTGCGGGTTCTGAGCACAATGGCCTCCTGAGAAGAGCGGTTTCCTAGGATACGGTTTCCAAGGATACGGTTGCCTTGGTTACTGCATTCTAGAATGCGGTGTGTCAGGATCTAGAATCTTGTGGTGCGGGTTCTGAGCACAATAGCCTCCTGAGATAAGCGGTTTCCTAGGATACGGTTTCCAAGGATACGGTTGCCTTGGTTACTGCATTCTAGAATGCGGTGTGTCAGAATCTAGAATCTTGTGGTGCGGGTTCTGAGCACAACGGCCTCCTGAGATAAGCGGTTTCCTAGGATAAGGTTTCCAAGGATACGGTTGCCTTGGATACTGCATTCTAGAATACGGTGTGTCAGGATCTGGAATCTTGTGGTGCTGGTTCTGAGCACAATGGCCTCCAGAGTAAGCCGTTTACTAGGATACGGTTTCCAATGATACGGATGCCTTGGTTACTGCATTCTAGAATGCGGTGTGTCAGGATCTAGAATCTTGTGGTTCGCGTTCTGAGCACAATGGCCTCCTGAGATAAGCGGTTTCCTAGGATACGGTTTCCAAGGATACGGTTGCCTTGGATACTGCATTCTAGAATGCGGTGTGTCAGGATCTAGAACCTTGTGGTGCGGGTTCTGAGCACAATGGCCTCCTGAGATAAGCGGTTTCCTAGGATACGGTTTCCAAGGATACGGTTGCCTTGGATACTGCATTCTAGAATGCGGTGTGTCAGGATCTAGAATCTTGTGGTGCGGGTTCTGAGCACAATGGCCTCCAGAGTAAGCCGTTTCCTAGGATACGGTTTCCAAGGATACGGTTGCCTTGGTTACTGCATTCTAGAATGCGGTGTGTCAGGATCTAGAATCTTGTGGTGCGGGTTCTGAGCACAACGGCCTCCTGAGATAAGCGGTTTCATAGGATACGGTTTCCAAGGACACGGTTGCCTTGGTTACTGCATTCTAGAATGCGGTGTGTCAGGATCTAGAATCTTGTGGTGCGGGTTCTGAGCACAATGGCCTCCTGAGAAGAGCGGTTTCCTAGGATACGGTTTCCAAGGATACGGTTGCCTTGGTTACTGCATTCTAGAATGCGGTGTGTCAGGATCTAGAATCTTGTGGTGCGGGTTCTGAGCACAATAGCCTCCAGAGTAAGCCGTTTACTAGGATACGGTTTCCAAGGACACGGTTGCCTTGGTTACTGCATTCTAGAATGCGGTGTGTCAGGATCTAGAATCTTGTGGTGCGGGTTCTGAGCACAACGGCCTCCTGAGATAAGCGGTTTCATAGGATACGGTTTCCAAGGACACGGTTGCCTTGGTTACTGCATTCTAGAATGCGGTGTGTCAGGATCTAGAATCTTGTGGTGCGGGTTCTGAGCACAATGGCCTCCTGAGAAGAGCGGTTTCCTAGGATACGGTTTCCAAGGATACGGTTGCCTTGGTTACTGCATTCTAGAATGCGGTGTGTCAGGATCTAGAATCTTGTGGTGCGGGTTCTGAGCACAACGGCCTCCTGAGATAAGCGGTTTCATAGGATACGGTTTCCAAGGACACGGTTGCCTTGGTTACTGCATTCTAGAATGCGGTGTGTCAGGATCTAGAATCTTGTGTTGCGGGTTCTGAGCACAATGGCCTCCTGAGAAGAGCGGTTTCCTAGGATACGGTTTCCAAGGATACGGTTGCCTTGGTTACTGCATTCTAGAATGCGGTGTGTCAGAATCTAGAATCTTGTGGTGCGGGTTCTGAGCACAAAGGCCTCCTGAGATAAGCGGTTTCCTAGGATAAGGTTTCCAAGGATACGGTTGCCTTGGATACTGCATTCTAGAATACGGTGTGTCAGGATCTGGATCTTGTGGTGCTGGTTCTGAGCACAATGGCCTCCAGAGTAAGCCGTTTACTAGGATACGGTTTCCAATGATACGGATGCCTTGGATACTGCATTCTAGAATGCTGTGTGTCAGGATCTAGAATCTTGTGGTGCGGGTTCTGAGCACTATGGCCTCCTGAGATAAGCGGTTTCCTAGGATACGGTTTCCAAGTATACGGTGGCCTTGGATACTGCATTCTAGAATGCGGTGTGTCAGGGTCTAGAATCTTGTGGTGCGGGTTCTGAGCACAATGGCCTCCTGAGATAAGCGGTTTCCTAGGATACGGTTTCCAAGGATACGGTTGCCTTGGTTACTGCATTCTAGAATGCGGTGTGTCAGGATCTAGAATCTTGTGGTGCGGGTTCTGAGCACAATGGCCTCCTGAGATAAGCGGTTTCATAGGATACGGTTTCCAAGGATACGGTTGCCTTGGATACTGCATTCTAGAATGCGGTGTGTCAGGGTCTAGAATCTTCTGGTGCGGGTTCTGAGCACAATGGCCTCCTGAGATAAGCGGTTTCCTAGGATAAGGTTTCCAAGAATACGGTTGCCTTGGTTACTGCATTCTAGAATGCGTTGTGTCAGGATCTAGAATCTTGTGGTGCGGGTTCTGAGCGCAATTGCCTCCTGAGATAAGCGGTTTCCTAGGATACGGTTTCCAAGGATACGGTTGCCTTGGATACTGCATTCTAGAATGCGGTGTGTCAGGATCTAAATCTTGTGGTTCGCGTTCAGAGCACAATGGCCTCCTGAGATAAGCGGTTTCCTAGGATACGGTTTCCAAGGATACGGTTGCCTTGGATACTGTATTCTAGAATGCGGTGTGTCAGGATCTAGAATCTTGTGGTGCGGGTTCTGAGCACAATGGCCTCCTGAGATAAGCGGTTTCCTAGGATACGGTTTCCAAGGATACGGTTGCCTTGGTTACTGCATTCTAGAATGCGGTGTGTCAGGATCTAGAATCTTGTGGTGCGGGTTCTGAGCACAACGGCCTCCTGAGATAAGCGGTTTCCTAGGATACGGTTTCCAAGGATACGGTTGCCTTGGATACTGCATTCTAGAATGCGGTGTGTCAGGATCTTGCATCTTGTGGGACGGTTTCTGAGCTCTATGGTCTCTAGAGTAAGCGGTTTCCTAGGATACGGTTTCCAAGGATACGGTTGCCTTGGATACTGCATTCTAGAATGCGGTGTGTCAGGATCTTGCATCTTGTGGGACGGGTTCTGAGCTCTATGGTCTCTAGAGTAAGCGGTTTCCTAGGATAGGGTTTCCAGGATACAGTTGCCGTGGACACGGTGTTCTAGAATGTGGTGTGTCAGGATCTAGAATATTGTTGGTCGGGTTGAGAGAATAATAGTCTACAGGAATACGCGGTTTCCTAGGATACGGACTCCAAGAATACGGTTGCCTTGCATACGGCGTTGTAGAATGTGGTGTGTCAGGATCTAGAATCTTGTGGTGCGGGTTCTGAGCACAACGGCCTCCTGAGATAAGCGGTTTCCTAGGATACGGTTTCCAAGGATACGGTTGCCTTGGTTACTGCATTCTAGAATGCGGTGTGTCAGGATCTAGAATCTCGTGGTGCGGGTTCTGAGCACAACGGCCTCCTGAGATAAGCGGTTTCCTAGGATACGTTTTCCAAGGATACGGTGCCTTGGTTACTGCATTCTAGAATGCGGTGTGTCAGGATATAGAATCTTGTGGTGCGAGTTCTGAGCACAATGGCCTCCTGAGATAAGCGGTTCCTATGATACGGTTTCCAAGGATATGGTTGCCTTGGATACGGCGTCTAGAATGCGGTGTGTGAGGATCTAGAATCTTGTGGTGCGGGTTCTGAGTACATCGGCCTCCTGAGATAAGCGGTTTCCTAGGATACGGTTTCCAAGGATACGGTTGCCTTGGTTACTGCATTCTAGAATGCGGTGTGTCAGGATCTAGAATCTTGTGGTGCGGGTTCTGAGCGCAATTGCCTCCTGAGATAAGCGGTTTCCTAGGATACGGTTTCCAAGGATACGGTTGCCTTGGATACTGCATTCTAGAATGCGGTGTGTCAGGATCTAGAATCTTGTGGTTCGCGTTCTGAGCACAATGGCCTCCTGAGATAAGCGGTTTCCTAGGATACAGTTTCCAAGGATACGGTTGCCTTGGATACTGCATTCTAGAATGCGGTGTGTCAGGATCTAAATCTTGTGGTTCGCGTTCTGAGCACAATGGCCTCCTGAGATAAGCGGTTTCCTAGGATACGGTTTCCAAGGATACGGTTGCCTTGGTTACTGCATTCTAGAATGCGGTGTGTCAGGATCTAGAATCTTGTGGTTCGCGTTCTGAGCACAATGGCCTCCTGAGATAAGCGGTTTCCTAGGATACGGTTTCCAAGGATACGGTTGCCTTGGATACTGCATTCTAGAATGCGGTGTGTCAGGATCTAGAACCTTGTGGTGCGGGTTCTGAGCACAATGGCCTCCTGAGATAAGCGGTTTCCTAGGATACGGTTTCCAAGGATACGGTTGCCTTGGATACTGCATTCTAGAATGCGGTGTGTCAGGATCTAGAATCTTGTGGTGCGGGTTCTGAGCACAATGGCCTCCAGAGTAAGCCGTTTCCTAGGATACGGTTTCCAAGGATACGGTTGCCTTGGTTACTGCATTCTAGAATGCGGTGTGTCAGGATCTAGAATCTTGTGGTGCGGGTTCTGAGCACAACGGCCTCCTGAGATAAGCGGTTTCATAGGATACGGTTTCCAAGGACACGGTTGCCTTGGTTACTGCATTCTAGAATGCGGTGTGTCAGGATCTAGAATCTTGTGGTGCGGGTTCTGAGCACAATGGCCTCCTGAGAAGAGCGGTTTCCTAGGATACGGTTTCCAAGGATACGGTTGCCTTGGTTACTGCATTCTAGAATGCGGTGTGTCAGGATCTAGAATCTTGTGGTGCGGGTTCTGAGCACAATAGCCTCCAGAGTAAGCCGTTTACTAGGATACGGTTTCCAAGGACACGGTTGCCTTGGTTACTGCATTCTAGAATGCGGTGTGTCAGGATCTAGAATCTTGTGGTGCGGGTTCTGAGCACAACGGCCTCCTGAGATAAGCGGTTTCATAGGATACGGTTTCCAAGGACACGGTTGCCTTGGTTACTGCATTCTAGAATGCGGTGTGTCAGGATCTAGAATCTTGTGGTGCGGGTTCTGAGCACAATGGCCTCCTGAGAAGAGCGGTTTCCTAGGATACGGTTTCCAAGGATACGGTTGCCTTGGTTACTGCATTCTAGAATGCGGTGTGTCAGGATCTAGAATCTTGTGGTGCGGGTTCTGAGCATAACGGCCTCCTGAGATAAGCGGTTTCATAGGATACGGTTTCCAAGGACACGGTTGCCTTGGTTACTGCATTCTAGAATGCGGTGTGTCAATATCTAGAATCTTGTGGTGCGGGTTCTGAGCACAATGGCCTCCTGAGAAGAGCGGTTTCTTAGGATACGGTTTCCAAGGATACGGTTGCCTTGGTTACTGCATTCTAGAATGCGGTGTGTCAGAATCTAGAATCTTGTGGTGCGGGTTCTGAGCACAACGGCCTCCTGAGATAAGCGGTTTCCTAGGATAAGGTTTCCAAGGATACGGTTGCCTTTGATACTGCATTCTAGAATACGGTGTGTCAGGATCTGGATCTTGTGGTGCTGGTTCTGAGCACAATGGCCTCCAGAGTAAGCCGTTTACTAGGATACGGTTTCCAATGATACGGATGCCTTGGATACTGCATTCTAGAATGCTGTGTGTCAGGATCTAGAATCTTGTGGTGCGGGTTCTGAGCACTATGGCCTCCTGAGATAAGCGGTTTCCTAGGATACGGTTTCCAAGTATACGGTGGCCTTGGATACTGCATTCTAGAATGCGGTGTGTCAGGGTCTAGAATCTTGTGGTGCGGGTTCTGAGCACAATGGCCTCCTGAGATAAGCGGTTTCCTAGGATACGGTTTCCAAGGATACGGTTGCCTTGGTTACTGCATTCTAGAATGCGGTGTGTCAGGATCTAGAATCTTGTGGTGCGGGTTCTGAGCACAATGGCCTCCTGAGATAAGCGGTTTCATAGGATACGGTTTCCAAGGATACGGTTGCCTTGGATACTGCATTCTAGAATGCGGTGTGTCAGGGTCTAGAATCTTCTGGTGCGGGTTCTGAGCACAATGGCCTCCTGAGATAAGCGGTTTCCTAGGATAAGGTTTCCAAGAATACGGTTGCCTTGGTTACTGCATTCTAGAATGCGTTGTGTCAGGATCTAGAATCTTGTGGTGCGGGTTCTGAGCGCAATTGCCTCCTGAGATAAGCGGTTTCCTAGGATACGGTTTCCAAGGATACGGTTGCCTTGGATACTGCATTCTAGAATGCGGTGTGTCAGGATCTAAATCTTGTGGTTCGCGTTCAGAGCACAATGGCCTCCTGAGATAAGCGGTTTCCTAGGATACGGTTTCCAAGGATACGGTTGCCTTGGATACTGTATTCTAGAATGCGGTGTGTCAGGATCTAGAATCTTGTGGTGCGGGTTCTGAGCACAATGGCCTCCTGAGATAAGCGGTTTCCTAGGATACGGTTTCCAAGGATACGGTTGCCTTGGTTACTGCATTCTAGAATGCGGTGTGTCAGGATCTAGAATCTTGTGGTGCGGGTTCTGAGCACAACGGCCTCCTGAGATAAGCGGTTTCCTAGGATACGGTTTCCAAGGATACGGTTGCCTTGGATACTGCATTCTAGAATGCGGTGTGTCAGGATCTTGCATCTTGTGGGACGGTTTCTGAGCTCTATGGTCTCTAGAGTAAGCGGTTTCCTAGGATACGGTTTCCAAGGATACGGTTGCCTTGGATACTGCATTCTAGAATGCGGTGTGTCAGGATCTTGCATCTTGTGGGACGGGTTCTGAGCTCTATGGTCTCTAGAGTAAGCGGTTTCCTAGGATAGGGTTTCCAGGATACAGTTGCCGTGGACACGGTGTTCTAGAATGTGGTGTGTCAGGATCTAGAATATTGTTGGTCGGGTTGAGAGAATAATAGTCTACAGGAATACGCGGTTTCCTAGGATACGGACTCCAAGAATACGGTTGCCTTGCATACGGCGTTCTAGAATGTGGTGTGTCAGGATCTAGAATCTTGGGAACAGATTCTGAAAATAATGGTCTCCAGAGATAAGTGGTTTCTTGGATATGGTTTCCAAGGATACGGTTGCCTTGGATACGGTGTTCTAGAATATGGTGTAACAGGATCTAGAATCTTGTGGGACGGGTTCTGAGCACAATCGTCTCCAGAGTAAGCGGTTTCCTAGGATACGGTTTCCAAGGATACGGTTGCCTTGGATACTGCATTCTAGAATGCGGTGTGTCAGGATCTAGAATCTTGTGTTGCGGGTTCTGAGCACAATGGCCTCCAGGGTAAGCCGTTTCCTAGGATACGGTTTCCAAGGATACGGTGCCTTGGTTACTGCATTCTAGAATGCGGTGTGTCAGGATCTAGAATCTTGTGGTGCGGGTTCTGAGCACAATGGCCTCCTGAGATAAGCGGTTTCCTAGGATACGGTTTCCAAGGATACGGTTGCCTTGGTTACTGCATTCTAGAATGCGGTGTGGCGGGATCTAGAATCTTGTGGTGCCGGTTCTGAGCACAACGTCCTCCTGAGATAAGCGGTTTCCTAGGATACGGTTTCCAAGGATACGGTTGCCTTGGTTACTGCATTCTAGAATGCGGTGTGTCGGGATCTAGAATCTTGTGGTGCGGGTTCTGAGCACAATGGCCTCCTGAGATAAGCGGTTTCCTAGGATACGGTTTCCAAGGATACGGTTGCCTTGGATACTGCATTCTGGAATGCGGTGTGTCAGGATCTAGAATCTTGTGTTGCGGGTTCTGAGCACAACGGCTTCCTGAGATAAGCGGTTTCCTAGGATACGGTTTCCAAGGATACGGTTGCCTTGGATACTGCCTTCTAGAATGCTGTGTGTCAGGATCTAGAATCTTGTGGTGCGGGTTCTGAGCACAATGGCCTCCTGATATAAGCGGTTTCCTAGGATACGGTTTCCAAGGATACGGTTGCCTTGCATACTGCATTCTAGAATGCGGTGTGTCAGGATCTAGAATCTTGTGTTGCGGGTTCTGAGCACAATGGCCTCCAGGGTAAGCCGTTTCCTAGGATACGGTTTCCAAGGATACGGTGCCTTGGTTACTGCATTCTAGAATGCGGTGTGTCAGGATCTAGAATCTTGTGGTGCGGGTTCTGAGCACAATGGCCTCCTGAGATAAGCGGTTTCATAGGATACGGTTTCCAAGGATACGGTTGCCTTGGATACTGCATTCTAGAATGCGGTGTGTCAGGGTCTAGAATCTTCTGGTGCGGGTTCTGAGCACAATGGCCTCCTGAGATAAGCGGTTTCCTAGGATAAGGTTTCCAAGAATACGGTTGCCTTGGTTACTGCATTCTAGAATGCGTTGTGTCAGGATCTAGAATCTTGTGGTGCGGGTTCTGAGCGCTATTGCCTCCTGAGATAAGCGGTTTCCTAGGATACGGTTTCCAAGGATACGGTTGCCTTGGTTACTGCATTCTAGAATGCGGTGTGTCAGGATCTAGAATCTTGTGGTGCGGGTTCTGAGCACAATGGCCTCCTGAGATAAGCGGTTTCATAGGATACGGTTTCCAAGGATACGGTTGCCTTGGATACTGCATTCTAGAATGCGGTGTGTCAGGGTCTAGAATCTTCTGGTGCGGGTTCTGAGCACAATGGCCTCCTGAGATAAGCGGTTTCCTAGGATAAGGTTTCCAAGAATACGGTTGCCTTGGTTACTGCATTCTAGAATGCGTTGTGTCAGGATCTAGAATCTTGTGGTGCGGGTTCTGAGCGCAATTGCCTCCTGAGATAAGCGGTTTCCTAGGATACGGTTTCCAAGGATACGGTTGCCTTGGATACTGCATTCTAGAATGCGGTGTGTCAGGATCTAAATCTTGTGGTTCGCGTTCAGAGCACAATGGCCTCCTGAGATAAGCGGTTTCCTAGGATACGGTTTCCAAGGATACGGTTGCCTTGGATACTGTATTCTAGAATGCGGTGTGTCAGGATCTAGAATCTTGTGGTGCGGGTTCTGAGCACAATGGCCTCCTGAGATAAGCGGTTTCCTAGGATACGGTTTCCAAGGATACGGTTGCCTTGGTTACTGCATTCTAGAATGCGGTGTGTCAGGATCTAGAATCTTGTGGTGCGGGTTCTGAGCACAACGGCCTCCTGAGATAAGCGGTTTCCTAGGATACGGTTTCCAAGGATACGGTTGCCTTGGATACTGCATTCTAGAATGCGGTGTGTCAGGATCTTGCATCTTGTGGGACGGGTTCTGAGCTCTATGGTCTCTAGAGTAAGCGGTTTCCTAGGATAGGGTTTCCAGGATACAGTTGCCGTGGACACGGTGTTCTAGAATGTGGTGTGTCAGGATCTAGAATATTGTTGGTCGGGTTGAGAGAATAATAGTCTACAGGAATACGCGGTTTCCTAGGATACGGACTCCAAGAATACGGTTGCCTTGCATACGGCGTTCTAGAATGTGGTGTGTCAGGATCTAGAATCTTGGGAACAGATTCTGAAAATAATGGTCTCCAGAGATAAGTGGTTTCTTGGATATGGTTTCCAAGGATACGGTTGCCTTGTATACGGTGTTCTAGAATATGGTGTAACAGGATCTAGAATCTTGTGGGACGGGTTCTGAGCACAATCGTCTCCAGAGTAAGCGGTTTCCTAGGATACGGTTTCCAAGGATACGGTTGCCTTGGATACTGCATTCTAGAATGCGGTGTGTCAGGATCTAGAATCTTGTGTTGCGGGTTCTGAGCACAATGGCCTCCAGGGTAAGCCGTTTCCTAGGATACGGTTTCCAAGGATACGGTTGCCTTGGTTACTGCATTCTAGAATGCGGTGTGGCGGGATCTAGAATCTTGTGGTGCCGGTTCTGAGCACAACGTCCTCCTGAGATAAGCGGTTTCCTAGGATACGGTTTCCAAGGATACGGTTGCCTTGGTTACTGCATTCTAGAATGCGGTGTGTCGGGATCTAGAATCTTGTGGTGCGGGTTCTGAGCACAATGGCCTCCTGAGATAAGCGGTTTCCTAGGATACGGTTTCCAAGGATACGGTTGCCTTGGATACTGCATTCTGGAATGCGGTGTGTCAGGATCTAGAATCTTGTGTTGCGGGTTCTGAGCACAACGGCTTCCTGAGATAAGCGGTTTCCTAGGATACGGTTTCCAAGGATACGGTTGCCTTGGATACTGCCTTCTAGAATGCTGTGTGTCAGGATCTAGAATCTTGTGGTGCGGGTTCTGAGCACAATGGCCTCCTGATATAAGCGGTTTCCTAGGATACGGTTTCCAAGGATACGGTTGCCTTGCATACTGCATTCTAGAATGCGGTGTGTCAGGATCTAGAATCTTGTGTTGCGGGTTCTGAGCACAATGGCCTCCAGGGTAAGCCGTTTCCTAGGATACGGTTTCCAAGGATACGGTGCCTTGGTTACTGCATTCTAGAATGCGGTGTGTCAGGATCTAGAATCTTGTGGTGCGGGTTCTGAGCACAACGGCCTCCTGAGATAAGCGGTTTCCTAGGATACGGTTTCCAAGGATACGGTTGCCTTGGTTACTGCATTCTAGAATGCGGTGTGTCAGGATCTAGAATCTTGTGGTGCCGATTCTGAGCACAACGGCCTCCTGAGATAAGCGGTTTCCTAGGATACGGTTTCCAAGGATACGGTTGCCTTGGATACTGCATTCTAGAATGCGGTGTGTCAGGATCTAGAATCTTGTGGTGCCGATTCTGAGCACAACGGACTCCTGAGATAAGCGGTTTCCTAGGATACGGTTTCCAAGGATACGGTTGCCTTGGTTACTGCATTCTAGAATGCGGTGTGTCAGGATCTAGAATCTTGTGGTGCGGGTTCTGAGCACAACGGCCTCCTGAGATAAGCGGTTTCCTAGGATACGGTTTCCAAGGATACGGTTGCCTTGGTTACTGCATTCTAGAATGCGGTGTGTCAGGATCTAGAATCTCGTGGTGCGGGTTCTGAGCACAACGGCCTCCTGAGATAAGCGGTTTCCTAGGATACATTTTCCAAGGATACGGTGCCTTGGTTACTGCATTCTAGAATGCGGTGTGTCAGGATATAGAATCTTGTGGTGCGGGTTCTGAGCACAATGGCCTCCTGAGATAAGCGGTTCCTATGATACGGTTTCCAAGGATATGGTTGCCTTGGATACGGCGTCTAGAATGCGGTGTGTGAGGATCTAGAATCTTGTGGTGCGGGTTCTGAGTACATCGGCCTCCTGAGATAAGCGGTTTCCTAGGATACGGTTTCCAAGGATACGGTTGCCTTGGTTACTGCATTCTAGAATGCGGTGTGTCAGGATCTAGAATCTTGTGGTGCGGGTTCTGAGCGCAATTGCCTCCTGAGATAAGCGGTTTCCTAGGATACGGTTTCCGAGGATACGGTTGCCTTGGATACTGCATTCTAGAATGCGGTGTGTCAGGATCTAGAATCTTGTGGTTCGCGTTCTGAGCACAATGGCCTCCTGAGATAAGCGGTTTCCTAGGATACAGTTTCCAAGGATACGGTTGCCTTGGATACTGCATTCTAGAATGCGGTGTGTCAGGATCTAAATCTTGTGGTTCGCGTTCTGAGCACAATGGCCTCCTGAGATAAGCGGTTTCCTAGGATACGGTTTCCAAGGATACGGTTGCCTTGGTTACTGCATTCTAGAATGCGGTGTGTCAGGATCTAGAATCTTGTGGTTCGCGTTCTGAGCACAATGGCCTCCTGAGATAAGCGGTTTCCTAGGATACGGTTTCCAAGGATACGGTTGCCTTGGATACTGCATTCTAGAATGCGGTGTGTCAGGATCTAGAACCTTGTGGTGCGGGTTCTGAGCACAATGGCCTCCTGAGATAAGCGGTTTCCTAGGATACGGTTTCCAAGGATACGGTTGCCTTGGATACTGCATTCTAGAATGCGGTGTGTCAGGATCTAGAATCTTGTGGTGCGGGTTCTGAGCACAATGGCCTCCAGAGTAAGCCGTTTCCTAGGATACGGTTTCCAAGGATACGGTTGCCTTGGTTACTGCATTCTAGAATGCGGTGTGTCAGGATCTAGAATCTTGTGGTGCGGGTTCTGAGCACAACGGCCTCCTGAGATAAGCGGTTTCATAGGATACGGTTTCCAAGGACACGGTTGCCTTGGTTACTGCATTCTAGAATGCGGTGTGTCAGGATCTAGAATCTTGTGGTGCGGGTTCTGAGCACAATGGCCTCCTGAGAAGAGCGGTTTCCTAGGATACGGTTTCCAAGGATACGGTTGCCTTGGTTACTGCATTCTAGAATGCGGTGTGTCAGGATCTAGAATCTTGTGGTGCGGGTTCTGAGCACAATAGCCTCCTGAGATAAGCGGTTTCCTAGGATACGGTTTCCAAGGATACGGTTGCCTTGGTTACTGCATTCTAGAATGCGGTGTGTCAGAATCTAGAATCTTGTGGTGCGGGTTCTGAGCACAACGGCCTCCTGAGATAAGCGGTTTCCTAGGATAAGGTTTCCAAGGATACGGTTGCCTTGGATACTGCATTCTAAAATACGGTGTGTCAGGATCTGGAATCTTGTGGTGCTGGTTCTGAGCACAATGGCCTCCAGAGTAAGCCGTTTACTAGGATACGGTTTCCAATGATACGGATGCCTTGGATACTGCATTCTAGAATGCTGTGTGTCAGGATCTAGAATCCTGTGGTGCGGGTTCTGAGCACAATGGCCTCCTGAGATAAGCGGTTTCCTAGGATACGGTTTCCAAGGATACGATGGCCTTGGATACTGCATTCTAGAATGCGGTGTGTCAGGGTCTAGAATCTTGTGGTGCGGGTTCTGAGCACAATGGCCTCCTGAGATAAGCGGTTTCCTAGGATACGGTTTTCAAGCATACGGTTGCCTTGGTTACTGCATTCTAGAATGCGGTGTGTCAGGATCTAGAATCTTGTGGTGCGGGTTCTGAGCACAATGGCCTCCTGAGATAAGCGGTTTCATAGGATACGGTTTCCAAGGATACGGTTGCCTTGGATACTGCATTCTAGAATGCGGTGTGTCAGGGTCTAGAATCTTCTGGTGCGGGTTCTGAGCACAATGGCCTCCTGAGATAAGCGGTTTCCTAGGATACGGTTTCCAAGGATACGGTTGCCTTGGTTACTGCATTCTAGAATGCGGTGTGTCAGGATCTAGAATCTTGTGGTGCGGGTTCTGAGCGCAATTGCCTCCTGAGATAAGCGGTTTCCTAGGATACGGTTTCCAAGGATACGGTTGCCTTGGATACTGCATTCTAGAATGCGGTGTGTCAGGATCTAAATCTTGTGGTTCGCGTTCTGAGCACAATGGCCTCCTGAGATAAGCGGTTTCCTAGGATACGGTTTCCAAGGATACGGTTGCCTTGGATACTGTATTCTAGAATGCGGTGTGTCAGGATCTAGAATCTTGTGGTGCGGGTTCTGAGCACAATGGCCTCCTGAGATAAGCGGTTTCCTAGGATACGGTTTCCAAGGATACGGTTGCCTTGGTTACTGCATTCTAGAATGCGGTGTGTCAGGATCTAGAATCTTGTGGTGCGGTTTCTGAGCACAATGGCCTCCTGAGATAAGCGGTTTCCTAGGATACGGTTTCCAATATACGGTTGCCTTGGATACTGCATTGTAGAATGCGGTGTGTCAGGATCTAGAATCTTGTGGTGCGGGTTCTGAGCACAATGGCCTCCTGAGATAAGCGGTTTCCTAGGATACGGTTTCCAAGGATACGGTTGCCTTGGATACTGCATTCTAGAATGCGGTGTGTCAGGATCTAGAATCTTGTGGTGCGGGTTCTGAGCACAATGGCATCCTGAGATAAGCGGTTTCCTAGGATAAGGTTTCCAAGGATACGGTTGCCTTGGATACTGCATTCTAGAATGCGGTGTGTCAGGATCTAGAATCTTGTGGTGCGGGTTCTGAGCACAATGGCCTCCGGAGATAAGCGGTTTCCTAGGATAAGGTTTCCAAAGATACGGTTGCCTTGGATACTGCATTCTAGAATACGGTGTGTCAGGATCTGGAATCTTGTGGTGCGGGTTCTGAGCACAATGGCCTCTAGAGTAAGCCGTTTCCTAGGATACGGTTTCCAAGGATACGGTTGCCTTGGTTACTGCATTCTAGAATGCGGTGTGTCAGGATCTAGAATCTTGTGGTGCGGGTTCTGAGCACAATGGCCTCCTGAGATAAGCGGTTTCCTAGGATACGGTTTCCAAGGATACGGTTGCCTTGGATACTGCATTCTAGAATGCGGTGTGTCAGGATCTAGAATCTTGTGGTGCGGGTTCTGAGCACAATGGCCTCCAGAGTAAGCCGTTTCCTAGGATACGGTTTCCAAGGATACGGTTGCCTTGGTTACTGCATTCTGGAATGCGGTGTGTGAGGATCTAGAATCTTGTGGTGCGGGTTCTGAGCACAATACCCTCCTGAGATAAGCGGTTTCCTAGGATACGGTTTCCAAGGATACGGTTGCCTTGGTTACTGCATTCTAGAATGCGGTGTGTCAGGATCTAGAATCTTGTGGTGCGGGTTTTGAGCACAACGGCCTCCTGAGATAAGCGGTTTCCTAGGATAAGGTATGCAAGTATACGGTTGCCTTGGATACTGCATTCTAGAATACGGTGTGTCAGGATCTGGAATCTTGTGTTGCGGGTTCTGTGCACAATGGCCTCCAGAGTAAGCCGTTTCCTAGGATACGGTTTCCAATGATACGGTTGCCTTGGATACTGCATTCTAGAATGCGGTGTGTCAGGATCTAGAATCTTGTGGTGCGGGTTCTGAGCACAACGGCCTCCTGAGATAAGCGGTTTCCTAGGATACCGTTTCCAAGGATACGGTTGCGTTGGATACTGCATTCTAGAATGCGGTGTGTCAGGGTCTAGAATCTTGTGGTGCGGGTTCTGAGCACAATGGCCTCCTGAGATAAGCGGTTTCCTAGGATACGGTTTCCAAGGATACGGTTGCCTTGGATACTGCATTCTAGAATGCGGTGTGTCAGGATCTAGAACCTTGTGGTGCGGGTTCTGAGCACAATGGCCTCCAGAGTAAGCCGTTTCCTAGGATACGGTTTCCAAGGATACGGTTGCCTTGGTTACTGCATTCTAGAATGCGGTGTGTCAGGATCTAGAATCTTGTGGTGCGGGTTCTGAGCACAATGGCCTCCTGAGATAAGCGGTTTCCTAGGATACGGTTTCCAAGGATACGGTTGCATTGGATACTGCATTCCAGAATGCGGTGTGTCAGGGTCTAGAATCTTGTGGTGCGGGTTCTGAGCACAATGGCCTCCTGAGATAAGCGGTTTCCTAGGATACGGTTTCCAAGGATACGGTTGCCTTGGATACTGCATTCTAGAATTCGGTGTGTCAGGGTCTAGAATCTTGTGGTGCGGGTTCTGAGCACAATGGCCTCCTGAGATAAGCGGTTTCCTAGGATACGGTTTCCAAGGATACGGTTGCCTTGGTTACTGCATTCTAGAATGCGGTGTGTCAGGATCTAGAATCTTGTGGTGCGGGTTCTGAGCACAATGGCCTCCTGAGATAAGCGGTTTCATAGGATACGGTTTCCAAGGATACGGTTGCCTTGGATACTGCATTCTAGAATGCGGTGTGTCAGGATCTAGAATCTTTTGGTGCGGGTTCTGAGCGCAATTGCCTCCTGAGATAAGCGGTTTCCAGGGATACGGTTTCCAAGGATACGGTTGCCTTGGATACTGCATTCTAGAATGCGGTGTGTCAGGATCTAGAATCTTGTGGTTCGCGTTCTGAGCACAATGGCCTCCTGAGATAAGCGGTTTCCTAGGATAAGGTTTCCAAGGATACGGTTGCCTTGGATACTGCATTCTAGAATGCGGTGTGTCAGGATCTAGAATCTTGTGGTGCGGGTTCTGAGCACAATGGCCTCCTGAGATAAGCGGTTTCCTAGGATACGGTTTCCAAGGATACGGTTGCCTTGGTTACTGCATTCTAGAATGCGGTGTGTCAGGATCTAGAATCTTGTGGTGCGGTTTCTGAGCACAATGGCCTCCTGAGATAAGCGGTTTCCTAGGATACGGTTTCCAAGGATACGGTTGCCTTGGATACTGCATTCTAGAATGCGGTGTGTCAGGATCTAGAATCTTGTGGTGCGGGTTCTGAGCACAATGGCCTCCTGAGATAAGTGGTTTTCTAGGATACGGTTTCCAAGGATACGGTTGCCTTGGATACTGCATTCTAGAATGCGGTGTGTCAGGATCTAGAATCTTGTGGTGCGGGTTCTGAGCACAATGGCCTCCTGAGATAAGCGGTTTCCTAGGATAAGGTTTAAAAGGATACGGTTGCCTTGGATACTGCATTCTAGAATGCGGTGTGTAAGGATCTAGAATCTTGTGGAGCGGGTTCTGAGCACAATGGCCTCCGGAGATAAGCGGTTTCCTAGGATAAGGTTTCCAAAGATACGGTTGCCTTGGATACTGCATTCTAGAATACGGTGTGTCAGGATCTGGAATCTTGTGGTGCGGGTTCTGAGCACAATGGCCTCTAGAGTAAGCCGTTTCCTAGGATACGGTTTCCAAGGATACGGTTGCCTTGGTTACTGCATTCTAGAATGCGGTGTGTCAGGATCTAGAATCTTGTGGTGCGGGTTCTGAGCACGATGGCTTCCTGAGATAAGCGGTTTCCTAGGATACGGTTTGCAAGGATATGGTTGCCTTGGATACTGCATTCTAGAATGCGGTGTGTGAGGATCTAGAATCTTGTGGTGCGGGTTCTGAGCACAATAGCCTCCTGAGATAAGCGGTTTCCTAGGATACGGTTTCCAAGGATACGGTTGCCTTGGTTACTGCATTCTAGAATGCGGTGTGTCAGGATCTAGAATCTTGTGGTGCGGGTTCTGAGCACAACGGCCTCCTGAGATAAGCGGTTTCCTAGGATAAGGTATCCAAGGATACGGTTGCCTTGGATACTGCATTCTAGAATACGGTGTGTCAGGATCTGGAATCTTGTGTTGCGGGTTCTGAGCACAATGGCCTCCAGAGTAAGCCGTTTCCTAGGATACGGTTTCCAATGATACGGTTGCCTTGGATACTGCATTCTAGAATGCGGTGTGTCAGGGTCTAGAATCTTCTGGTACGGGTTCTGAGCACAATGGCCTCCTGAGATAAGTGGTTTCCTAGGATACGGTTTCCAAGGATACGGTTGCCTTGGTTACTGCATTCTAGAATGCGGTGTGTCAGGATCTAGAACCTTGTGGTGCGGGTTCTGAGCACAATGGCCTCCTGAGATAAGCGGTTTCCTAGGATACGGTTTCCAAGGATACGGTTGCCTTGGATACTGCATTCTAGAATGCGGTGTGTCAGGATCTAGAATCTTGGGAACAGATTCTGAAAATAATGGTCTCCAGAGATAAGTGGTTTCTTGGATATGGTTTCCAAGGATACGGTTGCCTTGGATACGGTGTTCTAGAATATGGTGTAACAGGATCTAGAATCTTGTGGGACGGGTTCTGAGCACAATCGTCTCCAGAGTAAGCGGTTTCCTAGGATACGGTTTCCAAGGATACGGTTGCCTTGGATACTGCATTCTAGAATGCGGTGTGTCAGGATCTAGAATCTTGTGTTGCGGGTTCTGAGCACAATGGCCTCCAGGGTAAGCCGTTTCCTAGGATACGGTTTCCAAGGATACGGTGCCTTGGTTACTGCATTCTAGAATGCGGTGTGTCAGGATCTAGAATCTTGTGGTGCGTGTTCTGAGCACAATGGCCTCCTGAGATAAGCGGTTTCCTAGGATACGGTTTCCAAGGATACGGTTGCCTTGGTTACTGCATTCTAGAATGCGGTGTGGCGGGATCTAGAATCTTGTGGTGCCGGTTCTGAGCACAACGTCCTCCTGAGATAAGCGGTTTCCTAGTATACGGTTTCCAAGGATACGGTTGCCTTGGTTACTGCATTCTAGAATGCGGTGTGTCGGGATCTAGAATCTTGTGGTGCGGGTTCTGAGCACAATGGCCTCCTGAGATAAGCGGTTTCCTAGGATACGGTTTCCAAGGATACGGTTGCCTTGGATACTGCATTCTGGAATGCGGTGTGTCAGGATCTAGAATCTTGTGTTGCGGGTTCTGAGCACAACGGCTTCCTGAGATAAGCGGTTTCCTAGGATACGGTTTCCAAGGATACGGTTGCCTTGGATACTGCCTTCTAGAATGCTGTGTGTCAGGATCTAGAATCTTGTGGTGCGGGTTCTGAGCACAATGGCCTCCTGATATAAGCGGTTTCCTAGGATACGGTTTCCAAGGATACGGTTGCCTTGCATACTGCATTCTAGAATGCGGTGTGTCAGGATCTAGAATCTTGTGTTGCGGGTTCTGAGCACAATGGCCTCCAGGGTAAGCCGTTTCCTAGGATACGGTTTCCAAGGATACGGTGCCTTGGTTACTGCATTCTAGAATGCGGTGTGTCAGGATCTAGAATCTTGTGGTGCGGGTTCTGAGCACAACGGCCTCCTGAGATAAGCGGTTTCCTAGGATACGGTTTCCAAGGATACGGTTGCCTTGGTTACTGCATTCTAGAATGCGGTGTGTCAGGATCTAGAATCTTGTGGTGCCGATTCTGAGCACAACGGCCTCCTGAGATAAGCGGTTTCCTAGGATACGGTTTCCAAGGATACGGTTGCCTTGGATACTGCATTCTAGAATGCGGTGTGTCAGGATCTAGAATCTTGTGGTGCCGATTCTGAGCACAACGGCCTCCTGAGATAAGCGGTTTCCTAGGATACGGTTTCCAAGGATACGGTTGCCTTGGTTACTGCATTCTAGAATGCGGTGTGTCAGGATCTAGAATCTTGTGGTGCGGGTTCTGAGCACAACGGCCTCCTGAGATAAGCGGTTTCCTAGGATACGGTTTCCAAGGATACCGTTGCCTTGGTTACTGCATTCTAGAATGCGGTGTGTCAGGATCTAGAATCTCGTGGTGCGGGTTCTGAGCACAACGGCCTCCTGAGATAAGCGGTTTCCTAGGATACGTTTTCCAAGGATACGGTGCCTTGGTTACTGCATTCTAGAATGCGGTGTGTCAGGATATAGAATCTTGTGGTGCGGGTTCTGAGCACAATGGCCTCCTGAGATAAGCGGTTCCTATGATACGGTTTCCAAGGATATGGTTGCCTTGGATACGGCGTCTAGAATGCGGTGTGTGAGGATCTAGAATCTTGTGGTGCGGGTTCTGAGTACATCGGCCTCCTGAGATAAGCGGTTTCCTAGGATACGGTTTCCAAGGATACGGTTGCCTTGGTTACTGCATTCTAGAATGCGGTGTGTCAGGATCTAGAATCTTGTGGTGCGGGTTCTGAGCGCAATTGCCTCCTGAGATAAGCGGTTTCCTAGGATACGGTTTCCGAGGATACGGTTGCCTTGGATACTGCATTCTAGAATGCGGTGTGTCAGGATCTAGAATCTTGTGGTTCGCGTTCTGAGCACAATGGCCTCCTGAGATAAGCGGTTTCCTAGGATACAGTTTCCAAGGATACGGTTGCCTTGGATACTGCATTCTAGAATGCGGTGTGTCAGGATCTAAATCTTGTGGTTCGCGTTCTGAGCACAATGGCCTCCTGAGATAAGCGGTTTCCTAGGATACGGTTTCCAAGGATACGGTTGCCTTGGTTACTGCATTCTAGAATGCGGTGTGTCAGGATCTAGAATCTTGTGGTTCGCGTTCTGAGCACAATGGCCTCCTGAGATAAGCGGTTTCCTAGGATACGGTTTCCAAGGATACGGTTGCCTTGGATACTGCATTCTAGAATGCGGTGTGTCAGGATCTAGAACCTTGTGGTGCGGGTTCTGAGCACAATGGCCTCCTGAGATAAGCGGTTTCCTAGGATACGGTTTCCAAGGATACGGTTGCCTTGGATACTGCATTCTAGAATGCGGTGTGTCAGGATCTAGAATCTTGTGGTGCGGGTTCTGAGCACAATGGCCTCCAGAGTAAGCCGTTTCCTAGGATACGGTTTCCAAGGATACGGTTGCCTTGGTTACTGCATTCTAGAATGCGGTGTGTCAGGATCTAGAATCTTGTGGTGCGGGTTCTGAGCACAACGGCCTCCTGAGATAAGCGGTTTCATAGGATACGGTTTCCAAGGACACGGTTGCCTTGGTTACTGCATTCTAGAATGCGGTGTGTCAGGATCTAGAATCTTGTGGTGCGGGTTCTGAGCACAATGGCCTCCTGAGAAGAGCGGTTTCCTAGGATACGGTTTCCAAGGATACGGTTGCCTTGGTTACTGCATTCTAGAATGCGGTGTGTCAGGATCTAGAATCTTGTGGTGCGGGTTCTGAGCACAATAGCCTCCTGAGATAAGCGGTTTCCTAGGATACGGTTTCCAAGGATACGGTTGCCTTGGTTACTGCATTCTAGAATGCGGTGTGTCAGAATCTAGAATCTTGTGGTGCGGGTTCTGAGCACAACGGCCTCCTGAGATAAGCGGTTTCCTAGGATAAGGTTTCCAAGGATACGGTTGCCTTGGATACTGCATTCTAGAATACGGTGTGTCAGGATCTGGAATCTTGTGGTGCTGGTTCTGAGCACAATGGCCTCCAGAGTAAGCCGTTTACTAGGATACGGTTTCCAATGATACGGATGCCTTGGATACTGCATTCTAGAATGCTGTGTGTCAGGATCTAGAATCCTGTGGTGCGGGTTCTGAGCACAATGGCCTCCTGAGATAAGCGGTTTCCTAGGATACGGTTTCCAAGGATACGATGGCCTTGGATACTGCATTCTAGAATGCGGTGTGTCAGGGTCTAGAATCTTGTGGTGCGGGTTCTGAGCACAATGGCCTCCTGAGATAAGCGGTTTCCTAGGATACGGTTTTCAAGCATACGGTTGCCTTGGTTACTGCATTCTAGAATGCGGTGTGTCAGGATCTAGAATCTTGTGGTGCGGGTTCTGAGCACAATGGCCTCCTGAGATAAGCGGTTTCATAGGATACGGTTTCCAAGGATACGGTTGCCTTGGATACTGCATTCTAGAATGCGGTGTGTCAGGGTCTAGAATCTTCTGGTGCGGGTTCTGAGCACAATGGCCTCCTGAGATAAGCGGTTTCCTAGGATACGGTTTCCAAGGATACGGTTGCCTTGGTTACTGCATTCTAGAATGCGGTGTGTCAGGATCTAGAATCTTGTGGTGCGGGTTCTGAGCGCAATTGCCTCCTGAGATAAGCGGTTTCCTAGGATACGGTTTCCAAGGATACGGTTGCCTTGGATACTGCATTCTAGAATGCGGTGTGTCAGGATCTAAATCTTGTGGTTCGCGTTCTGAGCACAATGGCCTCCTGAGATAAGCGGTTTCCTAGGATACGGTTTCCAAGGATACGGTTGCCTTGGATACTGTATTCTAGAATGCGGTGTGTCAGGATCTAGAATCTTGTGGTGCGGGTTCTGAGCACAATGGCCTCCTGAGATAAGCGGTTTCCTAGGATACGGTTTCCAAGGATACGGTTGCCTTGGTTACTGCATTCTAGAATGCGGTGTGTCAGGATCTAGAATCTTGTGGTGCGGTTTCTGAGCACAATGGCCTCCTGAGATAAGCGGTTTCCTAGGATACGGTTTCCAATATACGGTTGCCTTGGATACTGCATTGTAGAATGCGGTGTGTCAGGATCTAGAATCTTGTGGTGCGGGTTCTGAGCACAATGGCCTCCTGAGATAAGCGGTTTCCTAGGATACGGTTTCCAAGGATACGGTTGCCTTGGATACTGCATTCTAGAATGCGGTGTGTCAGGATCTAGAATCTTGTGGTGCGGGTTCTGAGCACAATGGCATCCTGAGATAAGCGGTTTCCTAGGATAAGGTTTCCAAGGATACGGTTGCCTTGGATACTGCATTCTAGAATGCGGTGTGTCAGGATCTAGAATCTTGTGGTGCGGGTTCTGAGCACAATGGCCTCCGGAGATAAGCGGTTTCCTAGGATAAGGTTTCCAAAGATACGGTTGCCTTGGATACTGCATTCTAGAATACGGTGTGTCAGGATCTGGAATCTTGTGGTGCGGGTTCTGAGCACAATGGCCTCTAGAGTAAGCCGTTTCCTAGGATACGGTTTCCAAGGATACGGTTGCCTTGGTTACTGCATTCTAGAATGCGGTGTGTCAGGATCTAGAATCTTGTGGTGCGGGTTCTGAGCACAATGGCCTCCTGAGATAAGCGGTTTCCTAGGATACGGTTTCCAAGGATACGGTTGCCTTGGATACTGCATTCTAGAATGCGGTGTGTCAGGATCTAGAATCTTGTGGTGCGGGTTCTGAGCACAATGGCCTCCAGAGTAAGCCGTTTCCTAGGATACGGTTTCCAAGGATACGGTTGCCTTGGTTACTGCATTCTGGAATGCGGTGTGTGAGGATCTAGAATCTTGTGGTGCGGGTTCTGAGCACAATACCCTCCTGAGATAAGCGGTTTCCTAGGATACGGTTTCCAAGGATACGGTTGCCTTGGTTACTGCATTCTAGAATGCGGTGTGTCAGGATCTAGAATCTTGTGGTGCGGGTTTTGAGCACAACGGCCTCCTGAGATAAGCGGTTTCCTAGGATAAGGTATGCAAGTATACGGTTGCCTTGGATACTGCATTCTAGAATACGGTGTGTCAGGATCTGGAATCTTGTGTTGCGGGTTCTGAGCACAATGGCCTCCAGAGTAAGCCGTTTCCTAGGATACGGTTTCCAATGATACGGTTGCCTTGGATACTGCATTCTAGAATGCGGTGTGTCAGGATCTAGAATCTTGTGGTGCGGGTTCTGAGCACAACGGCCTCCTGAGATAAGCGGTTTCCTAGGATACCGTTTCCAAGGATACGGTTGCGTTGGATACTGCATTCTAGAATGCGGTGTGTCAGGGTCTAGAATCTTGTGGTGCGGGTTCTGAGCACAATGGCCTCCTGAGATAAGCGGTTTCCTAGGATACGGTTTCCAAGGATACGGTTGCCTTGGATACTGCATTCTAGAATGCGGTGTGTCAGGATCTAGAACCTTGTGGTGCGGGTTCTGAGCACAATGGCCTCCAGAGTAAGCCGTTTCCTAGGATACGGTTTCCAAGGATACGGTTGCCTTGGTTACTGCATTCTAGAATGCGGTGTGTCAGGATCTAGAATCTTGTGGTGCGGGTTCTGAGCACAATGGCCTCCTGAGATAAGCGGTTTCCTAGGATACGGTTTCCAAGGATACGGTTGCATTGGATACTGCATTCCAGAATGCGGTGTGTCAGGGTCTAGAATCTTGTGGTGCGGGTTCTGAGCACAATGGCCTCCTGAGATAAGCGGTTTCCTAGGATACGGTTTCCAAGGATACGGTTGCCTTGGATACTGCATTCTAGAATGCGGTGTGTCAGGGTCTAGAATCTTGTGGTGCGGGTTCTGAGCACAATGGCCTCCTGAGATAAGCGGTTTCCTAGGATACGGTTTCCAAGGATACGGTTGCCTTGGTTACTGCATTCTAGAATGCGGTGTGTCAGGATCTAGAATCTTGTGGTGCGGGTTCTGAGCACAATGGCCTCCTGAGATAAGCGGTTTCATAGGATACGGTTTCCAAGGATACGGTTGCCTTGGATACTGCATTCTAGAATGCGGTGTGTCAGGGTCTAGAATCTTCTGGTGCGGGTTCTGAGCACAATGGCCTCCTGAGATAAGCGGTTTCCTAGGATACGGTTTCCAAGGATACGGTTGCCTTGGTTACTGCATTCTAGAATGCGGTGTGTCAGGATCTAGAATCTTTTGGTGCGGGTTCTGAGCGCAATTGCCTCCTGAGATAAGCGGTTTCCAGGGATACGGTTTCCAAGGATACGGTTGCCTTGGATACTGCATTCTAGAATGCGGTGTGTCAGGATCTAGAATCTTGTGGTTCGCGTTCTGAGCACAATGGCCTCCTGAGATAAGCGGTTTCCTAGGATAAGGTTTCCAAGGATACGGTTGCCTTGGATACTGCATTCTAGAATGCGGTGTGTCAGGATCTAGAATCTTGTGGTGCGGGTTCGGAGCACAATGGCCTCCTGAGATAAGCGGTTTCCTAGGATACGGTTTCCAAGGATACGGTTGCCTTGGTTACTGCATTCTAGAATGCGGTGTGTCAGGATCTAGAATCTTGTGGTGCGGTTTCTGAGCACAATGGCCTCCTGAGATAAGCGGTTTCCTAGGATACGGTTTCCAAGGATACGGTTGCCTTGGATACTGCATTCTAGAATGCGGTGTGTCAGGATCTAGAATCTTGTGGTGCGGGTTCTGAGCACAATGGCCTCCTGAGATAAGTGGTTTTCTAGGATACGGTTTCCAAGGATACGGTTGCCTTGGATACTGCATTCTAGAATGCGGTGTGTCAGGATCTAGAATCTTGTGGTGCGGGTTCTGAGCACAATGGCCTCCTGAGATAAGCGGTTTCCTAGGATAAGGTTTAAAAGGATACGGTTGCCTTGGATACTGCATTCTAGAATGCGGTGTGTAAGGATCTAGAATCTTGTGGTGCGGGTTCTGAGCACAATGGCCTCCGGAGATAAGCGGTTTCCTAGGATAAGGTTTCCAAAGATACGGTTGCCTTGGATACTGCATTCTAGAATACGGTGTGTCAGGATCTGGAATCTTGTGGTGCGGGTTCTGAGCACAATGGCCTCTAGAGTAAGCCGTTTCCTAGGATACGGTTTCCAAGGATACGGTTGCCTTGGTTACTGCATTCTAGAATGCGGTGTGTCAGGATCTAGAATCTTGTGGTGCGGGTTCTGAGCACGATGGCTTCCTGAGATAAGCGGTTTCCTAGGATACGGTTTGCAAGGATATGGTTGCCTTGGATACTGCATTCTAGAATGCGGTGTGTGAGGATCTAGAATCTTGTGGTGCGGGTTCTGAGCACAATAGCCTCCTGAGATAAGCGGTTTCCTAGGATACGGTTTCCAAGGATACGGTTGCCTTGGTTACTGCATTCTAGAATGCGGTGTGTCAGGATCTAGAATCTTGTGGTGCGGGTTCTGAGCACAACGGCCTCCTGAGATAAGCGGTTTCCTAGGATAAGGTATCCAAGGATACGGTTGCCTTGGATACTGCATTCTAGAATACGGTGTGTCAGGATCTGGAATCTTGTGTTGCGGGTTCTGAGCACAATGGCCTCCAGAGTAAGCCGTTTCCTAGGATACGGTTTCCAATGATACGGTTGCCTTGGATACTGCATTCTAGAATGCGGTGTGTCAGGGTCTAGAATCTTCTGGTGCGGGTTCTGAGCACAATGGCCTCCTGAGATAAGTGGTTTCCTAGGATACGGTTTCCAAGGATACGGTAGCCTTGGTTACTGCATTCTAGAATGCGGTGTGTCAGGATCTAGAACCTTGTGGTGCGGGTTCTGAGCACAATGGCCTCCTGAGATAAGCGGTTTCCTAGGATACGGTTTCCAAGGATACGGTTGCCTTGGATACTGCATTCTAGAATGCGGTGTGTCAGGATCTAGAATCTTGTGGTGCGGGTTCTGAGCACAATGGCCTCCAGAGTAAGCCGTTTCCTAGGATACGGTTTCCAAGGATACGGTTGCCTTGGTTACTGCATTCTAGAATGCGGTGTGTCAGGATCTAGAATCTTGTGGTGCGGGTTCTGAGCACAACGGCCTCCTGAGATAAGCGGTTTCATAGGATACGGTTTCCAAGGACACGGTTGCCTTGGTTACTGCATTCTAGAATGCGGTGTGTCAGGATCTAGAATCTTGTGGTGCGGTTTCTGAGCACAATGGCCTCCTGAGAAGAGCGGTTTCCTAGGATACGGTTTCCAAGGATACGGTTGCCTTGGTTACTGCATTCTAGAATGCGGTGTGTCAGGATCTAGAATCTTGTGGTGCGGGTTCTGAGCACAATAGCCTCCTGAGATAAGCGGTTTCCTAGGATACGGTTTCCAAGGATACGGTTGCCTTGGTTACTGCATTCTAGAATGCGGTGTGTCAGAATCTAGAATCTTGTGGTGCGGGTTCTGAGCACAACGGCCTCCTGAGATAAGCGGTTTCCTAGGATAAGGTTTCCAAGGATACGGTTGCCATGGATACTGCATTCTAGAATACGGTGTGTCAGGATCTGGATCTTGTGGTGCTGGTTCTGAGCACAATGGCCTACAGAGTAAGCAGTTTACTAGGATACGGTTTCCAATGATACGGATGCCTTGGATACTGCATTCTAGAATGCTGTGTGTCAGGATCTAGAATCTTGTGGTGCGGTTTCTGAGCACAATGGCCTCCTGAGAAGAGCGGTTTCCTAGGATACGGTTTCCAAGGATACGGTGGCGTTGGATACTGCATTCTAGAATGCGGTGTGTCAGGGTCTAGAATCTTGTGGTGCGGGTTCTGAGCACAGTGGCCTCCTGAGATAAGCGGTTTCCTAGGATACGATTTCCAAGGATACGGTTGCCTTGGTCACTGCATTCTAGAATGCGGTGTGTCAGGATCTAGAATCTTGTGGTGCGGGTTCTGAGCACAATGGCCTCCTGAGATAAGAGGTTTCATAGGATACGGTTTCCAAGGATACGGTTGCCTTGGATACTGCATTCTAGAATGCGGTGTGTCAGGGTCTAGAATCTTCTGGTGCGGGTTCTGAGCACAATGGCCTCCTGAGATAAGCGGTTTCCTAGGATACGGTTTCCAAGGATACGGTTGCCTTGGTTACTGCATTCTAGAATGCGGTGTGTCAGGATCTAGAATCTTGTGGTGCGGGTTCTGAGCGCAATTGCCTCCTGAGATAAGCGGTTTCCTAGGATACGGTTTCCAAGGATACGGTTGCCTTGGATACTGCATTCTAGAATGCGGTGTGTCAGGATCTAAATCTTGTGGTTCGCGTTCAGAGCACAATGGCCTCCTGAGATAAGCGGTTTCCTAGGATACGGTTTCCAAGGATACGGTTGCCTTGGTTACTGCATTCTAGAATGCGGTGTGTCAGGATCTAGAATCTTGTGGTGCGGGTTGTGAGCACAATAGCCTCCTGAGATAAGCGGTTTCCTAGGATACGGTTTCCAAGGATACGGTTGCCTTGGTTACTGCATTCTAGAATGCGGTGTGTCAGAATCTAGAATCTTGTGGTGCGGGTTCTGAGCACAACGGCCTCCTGAGATAAGCGGTTTCCTAGGATAAGGTTTCCAAGGATACGGTTGCCTTGGATACTGCATTCTAGAATACGGTGTGTCAGGATCTGGAATCTTGTGGTGCTGGTTCTGAGCACAATGGCCTCCAGAGTAAGCCGTTTACTAGGATACGGTTTCCAATGATACGGATGCCTTGGATACTGCATTCTAGAATGCTGTGTGTCAGGATCTAGAATCTTGTGGTGCGGGTTCTGAGCACAATGGCCTCCTGAGATAAGCGGTTTCCTAGGATACGGTTTCCAAGGATATGATGGCCTTGGATACTGCATTCTAGAATGCGGTGTGTCAGGGTCTAGAATCTTGTGGTGCGGGTTCTGAGCACAATGGCCTCCTGAGATAAGCGGTTTCATAGGATACGGTTTCCAAGGATACGGTTGCCTTGGTTACTGCATTCTAGAATGCGGTGTGTCAGGATCTAGAATCTTGTGGTGCGGGTTCTGAGCACAATGGCCTCCTGAGATAAGCGGTTTCATAGGATACGGTTTCCAAGGATACGGTTGCCTTGGATACTGCATTCTAGAATGCGGTGTGTCAGGGTCTAGAATCTTCTGGTGCGGTTTCTGAGCACAATGGCCTCCTGAGATAAGCGGTTTCCTAGGATACGGTTTCCAAGGATACGGTTGCCTTGGTTACTGCATTCTAGAATGCGGTGTGTCAGGATCTAGAATCTTGTGGTGCGGGTTCTGAGCGCAATTGCCTCCTGAGATAAGCGGTTTCCTAGGATACGGTTTCCAAGGATACGGTTGCCTTGGATACTGCATTCTAGAATGCGGTGTGTCAGGATCTAAATCTTGTGGTTCGCGTTCTGAGCACAATGGCCTCCTGAGATAAGCGGTTTCCTAGGATACGGTTTCCAAGGATACGGTTGCCTTGGATACTGTATTCTAGAATGCGGTGTGTCAGGATCTAGAATCTTGTGGTGCGGGTTCTGAGCACAATGGCCTCCTGAGATAAGCGGTTTCCTAGGATACGGTTTCCAAGGATACGGTTGCCTTGGTTACTGCATTCTAGAATGCGGTGTGTCAGGATCTAGAATCTTGTGGTGCGGTTTCTGAGCACAATGGCCTCCTGAGATAAGCGGTTTCCTAGGATACGGTTTCCAAGGATACGGTTGCCTTGGATACTGCATTCTAGAATGCGGTGTGTCAGGATCTAGAATCTTGTGGTGCGGGTTCTGAGCACAATGGCCTCCAGAGTAAGCCGTTTCCTAGGATACGGTTTCCAAGGATACGGTTGCCTTGGTTACTGCATTCTAGAATGCGGTGTGTCAGGATCTAGAATCTTGTGCTGCGGGTTCTGAGCACAATAGCCTCCTGAGATAAGCGGTTTCCTAGGATAAGGTATCCAAGTATACGGTTGCCTTGGATACTGCATTCTAGAATACGGTGTGTCAGGATCTGGAATCTTGTGTTGCGGGTTCTGAGCACAATGGCCTCCAGAGTAAGCCGTTTCCTAGGATACGGTTTCCAATGATACGGTTGCCTTGGATACTGCATTCTAGAATGCGGTGTGTCAGGATCTAGAATCTTGAGGTGCGGGTTCTGAGCACAACGGCCTCCTGAGATAAGCGGTTTCCTAGGATACCGTTTCCAAGGATACGGTTGCGTTGGATACTGCATTCTAGAATGCGGTGTGTCAGGGTCTAGAATCTTGTGGTGCGGGTTCTGAGCACAATGGCCTCCTGAGATAAGCGGTTTCCTAGGATACGGTTTCCAAGGATACGGTTGCCTTGGATACTGCATTCTAGAATGCGGTGTGTCAGGATCTAGAACCTTGTGGTGCGGGTTCTGAGCACAATGGCCTCCAGAGTAAGCCGTTTCCTAGGATACGGTTTCCAAGGATACGGTTGCCTTGGTTACTGCATTCTAGAATGCGGTGTGTCAGGATCTAGAATCTTGTGGTGCGGGTTCTGAGCACAATGGCCTCCTGAGATAAGCGGTTTCCTAGGATACGGTTTCCAAGGATACGGTTGCATTGGATACTGCATTCCAGAATGCGGTGTGTCAGGGTCTAGAATCTTGTGGTGCGGGTTCTGAGCACAATGGCCTCCTGAGATAAGCGGTTTCCTAGGATACGGTTTCCAAGGATACGGTTGCCTTGGATACTGCATTCTAGAATGCGGTGTGTCAGGGTCTAGAATCTTGTGGTGCGGGTTCTGAGCACAACGGCCTCCTGAGATAAGCGGTTTCCTAGGATACGGTTTCCAAGGATACGGTTGCCTTGGTTACTGCATTCTAGAATGCGGTGTGTCAGGATCTAGAATCTTTTGGTGCGGGTTCTGAGCGCAATTGCCTCCTGAGATAAGCGGTTTCCAGGGATACGGTTTCCAAGGATACGGTTGCCTTGGATACTGCATTCTAGAATGCGGTGTGTCAGGATCTAGAATCTTGTGGTTCGCGTTCTGAGCACAATGGCCTCCTGAGATAAGCGGTTTCCTAGGATAAGGTTTCCAAGGATACGGTTGCCTTGGATACTGCATTCTAGAATGCGGTGTGTCAGGATCTAGAATCTTGTGGTGCGGGTTCTGAGCACAATGGCCTCCTGAGATAAGCGGTTTCCTAGGATACGGTTTCCAAGGATACGGTTGCCTTGGTTACTGCATTCTAGAATGCGGTGTGTCAGGATCTAGAATCTTGTGGTGCGGTTTCTGAGCACAATGGCCTCCTGAGATAAGCGGTTTCCTAGGATAAGGTTTCCAAGGATACGGTTGCCTTGGATACTGCATTCTAGAATGCGGTGTGTCAGGATCTAGAATCTTGTGGTGCGGGTTCTGAGCACAATGGCCTCCGGAGATAAGCGGTTTCCTAGGATAAGGTTTCCAAAGATACGGTTGCCTTGGATACTGCATTCTAGAATACGGTGTGTCAGGATCTGGAATCTTGTGGTGCGGGTTCTGAGCACAATGGCCTCCTGAGATAAGCGGTTTCCTAGGATACGGTTTCCAAGGATACGGTTGCCTTGGTTACTGCATTCTAGAATGCGGTGTGTCAGGATCTAGAATCTTGTGGTGCGGGTTCTGAGCACAATGGCCTCCTGAGATAAGCGGTTTCATAGGATACGGTTTCCAAGGATACGGTTGCCTTGGATACTGCATTCTAGAATGCGGTGTGTCAGGGTCTAGAATCTTCTGGTGCGGGTTCTGAGCACAATGGCCTCCTGAGATAAGCGGTTTCCTAGGATACGGTTTCCAAGGATACGGTTGCCTTGGTTACTGCATTCTAGAATGCGGTGTGTCAGGATCTAGAATCTTTTGGTGCGGGTTCTGAGCGCAATTGCCTCCTGAGATAAGCGGTTTCCAGGGATACGGTTTCCAAGGATACGGTTGCCTTGGATACTGCATTCTAGAATGCGGTGTGTCAGGATCTAGAATCTTGTGGTTCGCGTTCTGAGCACAATGGCCTCCTGAGATAAGCGGTTTCCTAGGATAAGGTTTCCAAGGATACGGTTGCCTTGGATACTGCATTCTAGAATGCGGTGTGTCAGGATCTAGAATCTTGTGGTGCGGGTTCTGAGCACAATGGCCTCCTGAGATAAGCGGTTTCCTAGGATACGGTTTCCAAGTATACGGTTGCCTTGGTTACTGCATTCTAGAATGCAGTGTGTCAGGATCTAGAATCCTGTGGTGCGGTTTCTGAGCACAATGGCCTCCTGAGATAAGCGGTTTCCTAGGATACGGTTTCCAAGGATACGGTTGCCTTGGATACTGCATTCTAGAATGCGGTGTGTCAGGATCTAGAATCTTGTGTTGCGGGTTCTGAGCACAATGGCCTCCGGAGATAAGCGGTTTCCTAGGATAAGGTTTCCAAAGATACGGTTGCCTTGGATACTGCATTCTAGAATACGGTGTGTCAGGATCTGGAATCTTGTGGTGCGGGTTCTGAGCACAATGGCCTCCTGAGATAAGCGGTTTCCTAGGATACGGTTTCCAAGGATACGGTTGCCTTGGTTACTGCATTCTAGAATGCGGTGTGTCAGGATCTAGAATCTTGTGGTGCGGGTTCTGAGCACAATGGCCTCCTGAGATAAGCGGTTTCATAGGATACGGTTTCCAAGGATACGGTTGCCTTGGATACTGCATTCTAGAATGCGGTGTGTCAGGGTCTAGAATCTTCTGGTGCGGGTTCTGAGCACAATGGCCTCCTGAGATAAGCGGTTTCCTAGGATACGGTTTCCAAGGATACGGTTGCCTTGGTTACTGCATTCTAGAATGCGGTGTGTCAGGATCTAGAATCTTTTGGTGCGGTTTCTGAGCGCAATTGCCTCCTGAGATAAGCGGTTTCCAGGGATACGGTTTCCAAGGATACGGTTGCCTTGGATACTGCATTCTAGAATGCGGTGTGTCAGGATCTAGAATCTTGTGGTTCGCGTTCTGAGCACAATGGCCTCCTGAGATAAGCGGTTTCCTAGGATACGGTTTCCAAGGATACGGTTGCCTTGGATACTGCATTCTAGAATGCGGTGTGTCAGGATCTAGAATCTTGTGGTGCGGGTTCTGAGCACAGTGGCCTCCTGAGATAAGCAGTTTCTTAGGATACGGTTTGAAAGGATACGGTTGCCTTGGTTATGGCGTTCTAGATTGTGGTGTGTCAGGATCTAGAATGTTGTGGTGCGGGTTCTGAGAACAATGGCCTCCTGAGATAAGAGGTTTCCTAGTATACGGTTTCCAAGTATACGTTTGCCTTGGATACGGCGTTCTAGAATGTGGCGTGTCAGGATCTAGGATCTTGTTGGATGGGTGTGAGCACATTGGTCTCCAAAGATAAGCCGTTTCCTAAGATAGGGTTTCCAAAGATACGGTTGCCTTGGATACTGCATTCTAGAATGCGGTGTGTCAGGATCTAGAATCTTGTGGTGTGGGTTCGGAGCACAATGGCCTCCTGAGATAAGCGGTTTCCTAGGATACGGTTTCCAAGGATAGGGTTGCCTTAGATACGGCGTTCTAGAATGTGGTGTGTCAGGATCTAGAATCTTGTGGGGACGGTTCTGAGCACAATGGCCTCCAAAAATAAGCAGATTCGAAGAATACGGTTTCCAATGATACGGTTGTCTTGGATACGGCGTTCGAGAACGTGGTGTGTCAGGATTTAGAGTCTTGTGGGACGGGATCTGAGAACCATAGTTTCCTGGGATATGGAGTTTCCTAGGATACGGTCTCCAAGGATACGGTTGCCTTGCATACGCCATTATAGAATGTGGTGTGTCAGGATCTAGAATATTGTGCGGCCGGATCTGAGCACAATGGCCTCCAGATATAAGCGTTTTCCTAGGATACGGTTTCCAAGGATACGGTGGCCTTGGATACGGAGTTCTAGAATGTGGTGTGTCAGGATTTAGAATCTTGTGGGGCGGGTTCTGAGCACAATGGTCTCCAGAGATAAGCGGTTTCCTAGGATTCGGTTTCCAAGGATACGGTTGCCTTGGATACGGTGTTCGAGAACGTGGTGTGTCAACATCTAGAATCTTGTGGTGCGGGTTCTTAGCACAATAGTCTCTGGGATACGCGGTTTGCTAGGATAAGGTCTCCAAGGATACGGATGCCTTGCATATGCCATTATAGAATGTGGAGTGTCAGGATCTAGAATCTTGGGGACAGATTCTGAAAATAATGGTCGCCAGAGATAAGCGGTTTCCTACGATACGGTTTCCAAATATAAGGTTGCCTTGGATACTGCGTTTAAGAATGTGTTCTGTCAGGATCCAGAATCTTGTGGAGGGGGTTATGAGTACAAGGGTTTCCAGGGTTACGCGGTTTCCTAGGATACCTTTGCAACGATACGTTTGCCTTGGATACGGCATTCCAGGTTGTGGTGTATCAGGATCTAGAATCTTGTGGGACGGGTTCTGAGTACAATGTTCTCCAGGGATATGCGGTTTCCTAGGATACGGTCTCCAAGTATACGGTTGCCTTGGACAAGGCATTCTAGATGTGGTGTGTCAGGATCTAGAATATTGTGGTGCGGGTTCTGAGCACAATGTTCTCTAGAGGTAAGTGGTTTCCTAGGATACGGTTTCCAAGGATACATTTGCCTTGTATACGGCATTCTGTAAAGTGGTGTGTCAGCATATAGAATCTTGTGGGGCGGGTTCTTAGCACAATGGCCTCCTGAGATAAGCGGTTTCCTAGGATACGGTTTGCAAGGATACGTTTGCCTTGGATACTGCATTCTAGAATGCGGTGTGTCAGGATCTAGAATCTTGTGGTGCGGGTTCTGAGCAGAGTGGCCTCCTGAGATAAGCAGTTTCTTAGGATACGGTTTGAAAGGATACGGTTGCTTTGGTTATGGCGTTCTAGAATGTGGTGTGTCAGGATCTAGAATGTTGTGGTGCGGGTTCTGAGCACAATGGCCTCCTGAGATAAGCGGTTTCCTAGGATAAGGTTTCCAAGGATACGGTTGCCTTGGTTACTGCATTCTAGAATGCGGTGTGTCAGGATCTAGAATCTTGTGGTGCCGATTCTGAGCACAACGGCCTCCTGAGACAAGCGGTTTCCTAGGATACGGTTTCCAAGGATACGGTTGCCTTGGTTACTGCATTCTAGAATGCGGTGTGTCAGGATCTAGAATCTTGTGGTGCCGGTTCTGAGCACAACGGCCTCCTGAGATAAGCGGTTTCCTAGGATACCGTTTCCAAGGATACGGTGCCTTGGTTACTGCATTCTAGAATGCGGTGTGTCAGGATCTAGAATCTTGTGGTGCGGGTTCTGAGCACAATGGCCTCCTGAGATAAGCGGTTTCCTAGGATACGGTTTCCAAGGATACGGTTGCCTTGGTTACTGCATTCTAGAATGCGGTGTGTCAGGATCTAGAATCTTGTGGTGCGGGTTCTGAGCACGACGGCCTCCTGAGATAAGCGGTTTCCTAGGATACGGTTTCCAAGGATACGGTTGCCTTGGATACTGCATTCTAGAATGCGGTGTGTCAGGATCTAGAATCTTGTGTTGCGGGTTCTGAGCACAATGGCCTCCAGAGTAAGCCGCTTCCTAGGATACCGTTTCCAAGTATACGGTGCTTGGTTACTGCATTCTAGAATGTGGTGTGTCAGGATCTAGAATCTTGTGGTGCGGGTTCTGAGCACAACGGCCTCCTGAGATAAGCGGTTTCCAAGGATACGGCTTCCAAGGATACGGTTGCCTTGGTTACTGCATTCGAGAATGCGGTTTGTCAGGATCTAGAATCTTGTGTTGCGGGTTCTGAGCACAACGGCCTCCTGAGATAAGCGGTTTCCTAGGATACGGGTTCCAAGGATACGGTTGCCTTGGTTACTGCATTCTAGAATGCGGTGTGTCAGGATCTAGAATCTTGCGGTGCGGGTTCTGAGCACAACGGCCTCCTGAGATAAGCGGTTTCCTAGGATACGGTTTCCAAGGATACGGTTGCCTTGGTTACTGCATTCTAGAATGCGGTGTGTCAGGATCTAGAATCTTGTGGTGCGGGTTCTGAGCACAATGGCCTCCTGAGATAAGCGGTTTCCTAGGATAAGGTTTCCAAGGATACGGTTGCCTTGGATACTGCATTCTAGAATGCGGTGTGTCAGGATCTAGAATCTTGTGGTGCGGGTTCTGAGCACAATGGCCTCCGGAGATAAGCGGTTTCCTAGGATAAGGTTTCCAAAGATACGGTTGCCTTGGATACTGCATTCTAGAATACGGTGTGTCAGGATCTGGAATCTTGTGGTGCGGGTTCTGAGCACAATGGCCTCCTGAGATAAGCGGTTTCCTAGGATACGGTTTCCAAGGATACGGTTGCCTTGGTTACTGCATTCTAGAATGCGGTGTGTCAGGATCTAGAATCTTGTGGTGCGGGTTCTGAGCACAATGGCCTCCTGAGATAAGCGGTTTCATAGGATACGGTTTCCAAGGATACGGTTGCCTTGGATACTGCATTCTAGAATGCGGTGTGTCAGGGTCTAGAATCTTCTGGTGCGGGTTCTGAGCACAATGGCCTCCTGAGATAAGCGGTTTCCTAGGATACGGTTTCCAAGGATACGGTTGCCTTGGTTACTGCATTCTAGAATGCGGTGTGTCAGGATCTAGAATCTTTTGGTGCGGGTTCTGAGCGCAATTGCCTCCTGAGATAAGCGGTTTCCAGGGATACGGTTTCCAAGGATACGGTTGCCTTGGATACTGCATTCTAGAATGCGGTGTGTCAGGATCTAGAATCTTGTGGTTCGCGTTCTGAGCACAATGGCCTCCTGAGATAAGCGGTTTCCTAGGATAAGGTTTCCAAGGATACGATTGCCTTGGATACTGCCTTCTAGAATGCGGTGTGTCAGGATCTAGAATCTTGTGGTGCGGGTTCTGAGCACAATGGCCTCCTGAGATAAGCGGTTTCCTAGGATACGGTTTCCAAGGATACGGTTGCCTTGGTTACTGCATTCTAGAATGCGGTGTGTCAGGATCTAGAATCCTGTGGTGCGGTTTCTGAGCACAATGGCCTCCTGAGATAAGCGGTTTCCTAGGATACGGTTTCCAAGGATACGGTTGCCTTGGATACTGCATTCTAGAATGCGGTGTGTCAGGATCTAGAATCTTGTGGTGCGGGTTCTGAGCACAATGGCCTCCGGTGATAAGCGGTTTCCTAGGATAAGGTTTCCAAAGATACGGTTGCCTTGGATACTGCATTCTAGAATACGGTGTGTCAGGATCTGGAATCTTGTGGTGCGGGTTCTGAGCACAATGGCCTCCTGAGATAAGCGGTTTCCTAGGATACGGTTTCCAAGGATACGGTTGCCTTGGTTACTGCATTCTAGAATGCGGTGTGTCAGGATCTAGAATCTTGTGGTGCGGGTTCTGAGCACAATGGCCTCCTGAGATAAGCGGTTTCCTAGGATACGGTTTCCAAGGATACGGTTGCCTTGGATACTGCATTCTAGAATGCGGTGTGTCAGGGTCTAGAATCTTCTGGTGCGGGTTCTGAGCACAATGGCCTCCTGAGATAAGCGGTTTCCTAGGATACGGTTTCCAAGGATACGGTTGCCTTGGTTACTGCATTCTAGAATGCGGTGTGTCAGGATCTAGAATCTTTTGGTGCGGGTTCTGAGCGCAATTGCCTCCTGAGATAAGCGGTTTCCAGGGATACGGTTTCCAAGGATACGGTTGCCTTGGATACTGCATTCTAGAATGCGGTGTGTCAGGATCTAGAATCTTGTGGTTCGCGTTCTGAGCACAATGGCCTCCTGAGATAAGCGGTTTCCTAGGATACGGTTTCCAAGGATACGGTTGCCTTGGATACTGCATTCTAGAATGCGGTGTGTCAGGATCTAGAATCTTGTGGTGCGGGTTCTGAGCACAGTGGCCTCCTGAGATAAGCAGTTTCTTAGGATACGGTTTGAAAGGATACGGTTGCCTTGGTTATGGCGTTCTAGATTGTGGTGTGTCAGGATCTAGAATGTTGTGGTGCGGGTTCTGAGAACAATGGCCTCCTGAGATAAGAGGTTTCCTAGTATACGGTTTCCAAGTATACGTTTGCCTTGAATACGGCGTTCTAGAATGTGGCGTGTCAGGATCTAGGATCTTGTTGGATGGGTGTGAGCACATTGGTCTCCAAAGATAAGCCGTTTCCTAAGATAGGGTTTCCAAGGATACGGTTGCCTTGGATACTGCATTCTAGAATGCGGTGTGTCAGGATCTAGAATCTTGTGGTGTGGGTTCGGAGCACAATGGCCTCCTGAGATAAGCGGTTTCCTAGGATACGGTTTCCAAGGATAGGGTTGCCTTAGATACGGCGTTCTAGAATGTGGTGTGTCAGGATCTAGAATCTTGTGGGGACGGTTCTGAGCACAATGGCCTCCAAAAATAAGCAGATTCGAAGAATACGGTTTCCAATGATACGGTTGTCTTGGATACGGCGTTCGAGAACGTGGTGTGTCAGGATTTAGAGTCTTGTGGGACGGGATCTGAGAACAATAGTTTCCTGGGATATGGAGTTTCCTAGGATACGGTCTCCAAGGATACGGTTGCCTTGCATACGCCATTATAGAATGTGGTGTGTCAGGATCTAGAATATTGTGCGGCCGGATCTGAGCACAATGGCCTCCAGATATAAGCGTTTTCCTAGGATACGGTTTCCAAGGATACGGTGGCCTTGGATACGGAGTTCTAGAATGTGGTGTGTCAGGATTTAGAATCTTGTGGGGCGGGTTCTGAGCACAATGGTCTCCAGAGATAAGCGGTTTCCTAGGATTCGGTTTCCAAGGATACGGTTGCCTTGGATACGGTGTTCGAGAACGTGGTGTGTCAACATCTAGAATCTTGTGGTGCGGGTTCTTAGCACAATAGTCTCTGGGATACGCGGTTTGCTAGGATAAGGTCTCCAAGGATACGGATGCCTTGCATATGCCATTATAGAATGTGGAGTGTCAGGATCTAGAATCTTGGGGACAGATTCTGAAAATAATGGTCGCCAGAGATAAGCGGTTTCCTACGATACGGTTTCCAAATATACGGTTGCCTTGGATACTGCGTTTAAGAATGTGTTCTGTCAGGATCCAGAATCTTGTGGAGGGGGTTATGAGTACAAGGGTTTCCAGGGTTACGCGGTTTCCTAGGATACCTTTGCAACGATACGTTTGCCTTGGATACGGCATTCCAGGTTGTGGTGTATCAGGATCTAGAATCTTGTGGGACGGGTTCTGAGTACAATGTTCTCCAGGGATATGCGGTTTCCTAGGATACGGTCTCCAAGTATACGGTTGCCTTGGACAAGGCATTCTAGATGTGGTGTGTCAGGATCTAGAATATTGTGGTGCGGGTTCTGAGCACAATGTTCTCTAGAGGTAAGTGGTTTCCTAGGATACGGTTTCCAAGGATACATTTGCCTTGGATACGGCATTCTGTAAAGTGGTGTGTCAGCATATAGAATCTTGTGGTTCGCGTTCTGAGCACAATGGCCTCCTGAGATAAGCGGTTTCCTAGGATACGGTTTCCAAGGATACGGTTGCCTTGGATACTGTATTCTAGAATGCGGTGTGTCAGGATCTAGAATCTTGTGGTGCGGGTTCTGAGCACAATGGCCTCCTGAGATAAGCGGTTTCCTAGGATACGGTTTCCAAGGATACGGTTGCCTTGGTTACTGCATTCTAGAATGCGGTGTGTCAGGATCTAGAATCTTGTGGTGCGGTTTCTGAGCACAATGGCCTCCTGAGATAAGCGGTTTCCTAGGATACGGTTTCCAAGGATACGGTTGCCTTGGATACTGCATTCTAGAATGCGGTGTGTCAGGATCTAGAATCTTGTGGTGCGGGTTCTGAGCACAATGGCCTCCAGAGTAAGCCGTTTCCTAGGATACGGTTTCCAAGGATACGGTTGCCTTGGTTACTGCATTCTAGAATGCGGTGTGTGAGGATCTAGAATCTTGTGCTGCGGGTTCTGAGCACAATAGCCTCCTGAGATAAGCGGTTTCCTAGGATAAGGTATCCAAGTATACGGTTGCCTTGGATACTGCATTCTAGAATACGGTGTGTCAGGATCTGGAATCTTGTGTTGCGGGTTCTGAGCACAATGGCCTCCAGAGTAAGCCGTTTCCTAGGATACGGTTTCCAATGATACGGTTGCCTTGGATACTGCATTCTAGAATGCGGTGTGTCAGGATCTAGAATCTTGTGGTGCGGGTTCTGAGCACAACGGCCTCCTGAGATAAGCGGTTTCCTAGGATACCGTTTCCAAGGATACGGTTGCGTTGGATACTGCATTCTAGAATGCGGTGTGTCAGGATCTTGCATCTTGTGGGACGGTTTCTGAGCTCTATGGTCTCTAGAGTAAGCGGTTTCCTAGGATACGGTTTCCAAGGATACGGTTGCCTTGGATACTGCATTCTAGAATGCGGTGTGTCAGGATCTTGCATCTTGTGGGACGGGTTCTGAGCTCTATGGTCTCTAGAGTAAGCGGTTTCCTAGGATAGGGTTTCCAGGATACAGTTGCCGTGGACACGGTGTTCTAGAATGTGGTGTGTCAGGATCTAGAATATTGTTGGTCGGGTTGAGAGAATAATAGTCTACAGGAATACGCGGTTTCCTAGGATACGGACTCCAAGAATACGGTTGCCTTGCATACGGCGTTCTAGAATGTGGTGTGTCAGGATCTAGAATCTTGGGAACAGATTCTGAAAATAATGGTCTCCAGAGATAAGTGGTTTCTTGGATATGGTTTCCAAGGATACGGTTGCCTTGGATACGGTGTTCTAGAATATGGTGTAACAGGATCTAGAATCTTGTGGTGCGGGTTCTGAGCACAATGGCCTCCTGAGATAAGCGGTTTCCTAGGATACGGTTTCCAAGGATACGGTTGCCTTGGATACTGCATTCTAGAATGCGGTGTGTCAGGGTCTAGAATCTTCTGGTGCGGGTTCTGAGCACAATGGCCTCCTGAGATAAGCGGTTTCCTAGGATACGTTTTCCAAGGATACGGTTGCCTTGGTTACTGCATTCTAGAATGCGGTGTGTCAGGATCTAGAATCTTTTGGTGCGGGTTCTGAGCGCAATTGCCTCCTGAGATAAGCGGTTTCCAGGGATACGGTTTCCAAGGATACGGTTGCCTTGGATACTGCATTCTAGAATGCGGTGTGTCAGGATCTAGAATCTTGTGGTTCGCGTTCTGAGCACAATGGCCTCCTGAGATAAGCGGTTTCCTAGGATACGGTTTCCAAGGATACGGTTGCCTTGGATACTGCATTCTAGAATGCGGTGTGTCAGGATCTAGAATCTTGTGGTGCGGGTTCTGAGCACAGTGGCCTCCTGAGATAAGCAGTTTCTTAGGATACGGTTTGAAAGGATACGGTTGCCTTGGTTATGGCGTTCTAGATTGTGGTGTGTCAGGATCTAGAATGTTGTGGTGCGGGTTCTGAGAACAATGGCCTCCTGAGATAAGAGGTTTCCTAGTATACGGTTTCCAAGTATACGTTTGCCTTGAATACGGCGTTCTAGAATGTGGCGTGTCAGGATCTAGGATCTTGTTGGATGGGTGTGAGCACATTGGTCTCCAAAGATAAGCCGTTTCCTAAGATAGGGTTTCCAAGGATACGGTTGCCTTGGATACTGCATTCTAGAATGCGGTGTGTCAGGATCTAGAATCTTGTGGTGTGGGTTCGGAGCACAATGGCCTCCTGAGATAAGCGGTTTCCTAGGATACGGTTTCCAAGGATAGGGTTGCCTTAGATACGGCGTTCTAGAATGTGGTGTGTCAGGATCTAGAATCTTGTGGGGACGGTTCTGAGCACAATGGCCTCCAAAAATAAGCAGATTCGAAGAATACGGTTTCCAATGATACGGTTGTCTTGGATACGGCGTTCGAGAACGTGGTGTGTCAGGATTTAGAGTCTTGTGGGACGGGATCTGAGAACAATAGTTTCCTGGGATATGGAGTTTCCTAGGATACGGTCTCCAAGGATACGGTTGCCTTGCATACGCCATTATAGAATGTGGTGTGTCAGGATCTAGAATATTGTGCGGCCGGATCTGAGCACAATGGCCTCCAGATATAAGCGTTTTCCTAGGATACGGTTTCCAAGGATACGGTGGCCTTGGATACGGAGTTCTAGAATGTGGTGTGTCAGGATTTAGAATCTTGTGGGGCGGGTTCTGAGCACAATGGTCTCCAGAGATAAGCGGTTTCCTAGGATTCGGTTTCCAAGGATACGGTTGCCTTGGATACGGTGTTCGAGAACGTGGTGTGTCAACATCTAGAATCTTGTGGTGCGGGTTCTTAGCACAATAGTCTCTGGGATACGCGGTTTGCTAGGATAAGGTCTCCAAGGATACGGATGCCTTGCATATGCCATTATAGAATGTGGAGTGTCAGGATCTAGAATCTTGGGGACAGATTCTGAAAATAATGGTCGCCAGAGATAAGCGGTTTCCTACGATACGGTTTCCAAATATACGGTTGCCTTGGATACTGCGTTTAAGAATGTGTTCTGTCAGGATCCAGAATCTTGTGGAGGGGGTTATGAGTACAAGGGTTTCCAGGGTTACGCGGTTTCCTAGGATACCTTTGCAACGATACGTTTGCCTTGGATACGGCATTCCAGGTTGTGGTGTATCAGGATCTAGAATCTTGTGGGACGGGTTCTGAGTACAATGTTCTCCAGGGATATGCGGTTTCCTAGGATACGGTCTCCAAGTATACGGTTGCCTTGGACAAGGCATTCTAGATGTGGTGTGTCAGGATCTAGAATATTGTGGTGCGGGTTCTGAGCACAATGTTCTCTAGAGGTAAGTGGTTTCCTAGGATACGGTTTCCAAGGATACATTTGCCTTGGATACGGCATTCTGTAAAGTGGTGTGTCAGCATATAGAATCTTGTGGTTCGCGTTCTGAGCACAATGGCCTCCTGAGATAAGCGGTTTCCTAGGATACGGTTTCCAAGGATACGGTTGCCTTGGATACTGTATTCTAGAATGCGGTGTGTCAGGATCTAGAATCTTGTGGTGCGGGTTCTGAGCACAATGGCCTCCTGAGATAAGCGGTTTCCTAGGATACGGTTTCCAAGGATACGGTTGCCTTGGTTACTGCATTCTAGAATGCGGTGTGTCAGGATCTAGAATCTTGTGGTGCGGTTTCTGAGCACAATGGCCTCCTGAGATAAGCGGTTTCCTAGGATACGGTTTCCAAGGATACGGTTGCCTTGGATACTGCATTCTAGAATGCGGTGTGTCAGGATCTAGAATCTTGTGGTGCGGGTTCTGAGCACAATGGCCTCCAGAGTAAGCCGTTTCCTAGGATACGGTTTCCAAGGATACCGTTGCCTTGGTTACTGCATTCTAGAATGCGGTGTGTGAGGATCTAGAATCTTGTGCTGCGGGTTCTGAGCACAATAGCCTCCTGAGATAAGCGGTTTCCTAGGATAAGGTATCCAAGTATACGGTTGCCTTGGATACTGCATTCTAGAATACGGTGTGTCAGGATCTGGAATCTTGTGTTGCGGGTTCTGAGCACAATGGCCTCCAGAGTAAGCCGTTTCCTAGGATACGGTTTCCAATGATACGGTTGCCTTGGATACTGCATTCTAGAATGCGGTGTGTCAGGATCTAGAATCTTGTGGTGCGGGTTCTGAGCACAACGGCCTCCTGAGATAAGCGGTTTCCTAGGATACCGTTTCCAAGGATACGGTTGCGTTGGATACTGCATTCTAGAATGCGGTGTGTCAGGATCTTGCATCTTGTGGGACGGTTTCTGAGCTCTATGGTCTCTAGAGTAAGCGGTTTCCTAGGATACGGTTTCCAAGGATACGGTTGCCTTGGATACTGCATTCTAGAATGCGGTGTGTCAGGATCTTGCATCTTGTGGGACGGGTTCTGAGCTCTATGGTCTCTAGAGTAAGCGGTTTCCTAGGATAGGGTTTCCAGGATACAGTTGCCGTGGACACGGTGTTCTAGAATGTGGTGTGTCAGGATCTAGAATATTGTTGGTCGGGTTGAGAGAATAATAGTCTACAGGAATACGCGGTTTCCTAGGATACGGACTCCAAGAATACGGTTGCCTTGCATACGGCGTTCTAGAATGTGGTGTGTCAGGATCTAGAATCTTGGGAACAGATTCTGAAAATAATGGTCTCCAGAGATAAGTGGTTTCTTGGATATGGTTTCCAAGGATACGGTTGCCTTGGATACGGTGTTCTAGAATATGGTGTAACAGGATCTAGAATCTTGTGGGACGGGTTCTGAGCACAATCGTCTCCAGAGTAAGCGGTTTCCTAGGATACGGTTTCCAAGGATACGGTTGCCTTGGATACTGCATTCTAGAATGCGGTGTGTCAGGATCTAGAATCTTGTGTTGCCGGTTCTGAGCACAATGGCCTCCAGGGTAAGCCGTTTCCTAGGATACGGTTTCCAAGGATACGGTGCCTTGGTTACTGCATTCTAGAATGCGGTGTGTCAGGATCTAGAATCTGGTGGTGCGGGTTCTGAGCACAATGGCCTCCTCAGATAAGCGGTTCCCTGGATACGGTTTCCAAGGATACGGTTGCCTTGGATACTGCATTCTAGAATGCGGTGTGTCAGGATCTAGAATCTTGTGGTGCGGGTTCTGAGCACAATGGCCTCCTGAGATAAGCGGTTTCCTAGGATACGGTTTCCAAGGATACGGTTGCCTTGGTTACTGCATTCTAGAATGCGGTGTGGCGGGATCTAGAATCTTGTGGTGCCGGTTCTGAGCACAACGGCCTCCTGAGATAAGCGGTTTCCTACGATACGGTTTCCAAGGATACGGTTGCCTTGGTTACTGCATTCTAGAATGCGGTGTGTCGGGATCTAGAATCTTGTGGTGCGGGTTCTGAGCACAATGGCCTCCTGAGATAAGCGGTTTCCTAGGATACGGTTTCCAAGGATACGGTTGCCTTGGATACTGCATTCTGGAATGCGGTGTGTCAGGATCTAGAATCTTGTGTTGCGGGTTCTGAGCACAACGGCTTCCTGAGATAAGCGGTTTCCTAGGATACGGTTTCCAAGGATACGGTTGCCTTGGATACTGCCTTCTAGAATGCTGTGTGTCAGGATCTAGAATCTTGTGGTGCGGGTTCTGAGCACAATGGCCTCCTGATATAAGCGGTTTCCTAGGATACGGTTTCCAAGGATACGGTTGCCTTGCATACTGCATTCTAGAATGCGGTGTGTCAGGATCTAGAATCTTGTGTTGCGGGTTCTGAGCACAATGGCCTCCAGGGTAAGCCGTTTCCTAGGATACGGTTTCCAAGGATACGGTGCCTTGGTTACTGCATTCTAGAATGCGGTGTGTCAGGATCTAGAATCTTGTGGTGAGGGTTCTGAGCACAACGGCCTCCTGAGATAAGCAGTTTCCTAGGATACGGTTTCCAAGGATACGGTTGCCTTGGTTACTGCATTCTAGAATGCGGTGTGTCAGGATCTAGAATCTTGTGGTGCCGATTCTGAGCACAACGGCCTCCTGAGATAAGCGGTTTCCTAGGATACGGTTTCCAAGGATACGGTTGCCTTGGATACTGCATTCTAGAATGCGGTGTGTCAGGATCTAGAATCTTGTGGTGCCGATTCTGAGCACAACGGCCTCCTGAGATAAGCGGTTTCCTAGGATACGGTTTCCAAGGATACGGTTGCCTTGGTTACTGCATTCTAGAATGCGGTGTGTCAGGATCTAGAATCTTGTGGTGCGGGTTCTGAGTACATCGGCCTCCTGAGATAAGCGGTTTCCTAGGATACGGTTTCCAAGGATACGGTTGCCTTGGTTACTGCATTCTAGAATGCGGTGTGTCAGGATCTAGAATCTTGTGGTGCGGGTTCTGAGCGCAATTGCCTCCTGAGATAAGCGGTTTCCTAGGATACGGTTTCCAAGGATACGGTTGCCTTGGATACTGCATTCTAGAATGCGGTGTGTCAGGATCTAGAATCTTGTGGTTCGCGTTCTGAGCACAATGGCCTCCTGAGATAAGCGGTTTCCTAGGATACAGTTTCCAAGGATACGGTTGCCTTGGATACTGCATTCTAGAATGCGGTGTGTCAGGATCTAAATCTTGTGGTTCGCGTTCTGAGCACAATGGCCTCCTGAGATAAGCGGTTTCCTAGGATACGGTTTCCAAGGATACGGTTGCCTTGGTTACTGCATTCTAGAATGCGGTGTGTCAGGATCTAGAATCTTGTGGTTCGCGTTCTGAGCACAATGGCCTCCTGAGATAAGCGGTTTCCTAGGATACGGTTTCCAAGGATACGGTTGCCTTGGATACTGCATTCTAGAATGCGGTGTGTCAGGATCTAGAACCTTGTGGTGCGGGTTCTGAGCACAATGGCCTCCTGAGATAAGCGGTTTCCTAGGATACGGTTTCCAAGGATACGGTTGCCTTGGATACTGCATTCTAGAATGCGGTGTGTCAGGATCTAGAATCTTGTGGTGCGGGTTCTGAGCACAATGGCCTCCAGAGTAAGCCGTTTCCTAGGATACGGTTTCCAAGGATACGGTTGCCTTGGTTACTGCATTCTAGAATGCGGTGTGTCAGGATCTAGAATCTTGTGGTGCGGGTTCTGAGCACAACGGCCTCCTGAGATAAGCGGTTTCATAGGATACGGTTTCCAAGGACACGGTTGCCTTGGTTACTGCATTCTAGAATGCGGTGTGTCAGGATCTAGAATCTTGTGGTGCGGGTTCTGAGCACAATGGCCTCCTGAGAAGAGCGGTTTCCTAGGATACGGTTTCCAAGGATACGGTTGCCTTGGTTACTGCATTCTAGAATGCGGTGTGTCAGGATCTAGAATCTTGTGGTGCGGGTTCTGAGCACAATAGCCTCCTGAGATAAGCGGTTTCCTAGGATACGGTTTCCAAGGATACGGTTGCCTTGGTTACTGCATTCTAGAATGCGGTGTGTCAGAATCTAGAATCTTGTGGTGCGGGTACTGAGCACAACGGCCTCCTGAGATAAGCGGTTTCCTAGGATAAGGTTTCCAAGGATACGGTTGCCTTGGATACTGCATTCTAGAATGCGGTGTGTCAGGATCTAGAATCTTGTGTTGCGGGTTCTGAGCACAATGGCCTCCGGAGATAAGCGGTTTCCTAGGATAAGGTTTCCAAAGATACGGTTGCCTTGGATACTGCATTCTAGAATACGGTGTGTCAGGATCTGGAATCTTGTGGTGCGGGTTCTGAGCACAATGGCCTCCTGAGATAAGCGGTTTCCTAGGATACGGTTTCCAAGGATACGGTTGCCTTGGTTACTGCATTCTAGAATGCGGTGTGTCAGGATCTAGAATCTTGTGGTGCGGGTTCTGAGCACAATGGCCTCCTGAGATAAGCGGTTTCATAGGATACGGTTTCCAAGGATACGGTTGCCTTGGATACTGCATTCTAGAATGCGGTGTGTCAGGGTCTAGAATCTTCTGGTGCGGGTTCTGAGCACAATGGCCTCCTGAGATAAGCGGTTTCCTAGGATACGGTTTCCAAGGATACGGTTGCCTTGGTTACTGCATTCTAGAATGCGGTGTGTCAGGATCTAGAATCTTTTGGTGCGGGTTCTGAGCGCAATTGCCTCCTGAGATAAGCGGTTTCCAGGGATACGGTTTCCAAGGATACGGTTGCCTTGGATACTGCATTCTAGAATGCGGTGTGTCAGGATCTAGAATCTTGTGGTTCGCGTTCTGAGCACAATGGCCTCCTGAGATAAGCGGTTTCCTAGGATACGGTTTCCAAGGATACGGTTGCCTTGGATACTGCATTCTAGAATGCGGTGTGTCAGGATCTAGAATCTTGTGGTGCGGGTTCTGAGCACAGTGGCCTCCTGAGATAAGCAGTTTCTTAGGATACGGTTTGAAAGGATACGGTTGCCTTGGTTATGGCGTTCTAGATTGTGGTGTGTCAGGATCTAGAATGTTGTGGTGCGGGTTCTGAGAACAATGGCCTCCTGAGATAAGAGGTTTCCTAGTATACGGTTTCCAAGTATACGTTTGCCTTGGATACGGCGTTCTAGAATGTGGCGTGTCAGGATCTAGGATCTTGTTGGATGGGTGTGAGCACATTGGTCTCCAAAGATAAGCCGTTTCCTAAGATAGGGTTTCCAAAGATACGGTTGCCTTGGATACTGCATTCTAGAATGCGGTGTGTCAGGATCTAGAATCTTGTGGTGTGGGTTCGGAGCACAATGGCCTCCTGAGATAAGCGGTTTCCTAGGATACGGTTTCCAAGGATAGGGTTGCCTTAGATACGGCGTTCTAGAATGTGGTGTGTCAGGATCTAGAATCTTGTGGGGACGGTTCTGAGCACAATGGCCTCCAAAAATAAGCAGATTCGAAGAATACGGTTTCCAATGATACGGTTGTCTTGGATACGGCGTTCGAGAACGTGGTGTGTCAGGATTTAGAGTCTTGTGGGACGGGATCTGAGAACAATAGTTTCCTGGGATATGGAGTTTCCTAGGATACGGTCTCCAAGGATACGGTTGCCTTGCATACGCCATTATAGAATGTGGTGTGTCAGGATCTAGAATATTGTGCGGCCGGATCTGAGCACAATGGCCTCCAGATATAAGCGTTTTCCTAGGATACGGTTTCCAAGGATACGGTGGCCTTGGATACGGAGTTCTAGAATGTGGTGTGTCAGGATTTAGAATCTTGTGGGGCGGGTTCTGAGCACAATGGTCTCCAGAGATAAGCGGTTTCCTAGGATTCGGTTTCCAAGGATACGGTTGCCTTGGATACGGTGTTCGAGAACGTGGTGTGTCAACATCTAGAATCTTGTGGTGCGGGTTCTTAGCACAATAGTCTCTGGGATACGCGGTTTGCTAGGATAAGGTCTCCAAGGATACGGATGCCTTGCATATGCCATTATAGAATGTGGAGTGTCAGGATCTAGAATCTTGGGGACAGATTCTGAAAATAATGGTCGCCAGAGATAAGCGGTTTCCTACGATACGGTTTCCAAATATAAGGTTGCCTTGGATACTGCGTTTAAGAATGTGTTCTGTCAGGATCCAGAATCTTGTGGAGGGGGTTATGAGTACAAGGGTTTCCAGGGTTACGCGGTTTCCTAGGATACCTTTGCAACGATACGTTTGCCTTGGATACGGCATTCCAGGTTGTGGTGTATCAGGATCTAGAATCTTGTGGGACGGGTTCTGAGTACAATGTTCTCCAGGGATATGCGGTTTCCTAGGATACGGTCTCCAAGTATACGGTTGCCTTGGACAAGGCATTCTAGATGTGGTGTGTCAGGATCTAGAATATTGTGGTGCGGGTTCTGAGCACAATGTTCTCTAGAGGTAAGTGGTTTCCTAGGATACGGTTTCCAAGGATACATTTGCCTTGGATACGGCATTCTGTAAAGTGGTGTGTCAGCATATAGAATCTTGTGGGGCGGGTTCTTAGCACAATGGCCTCCTGAGATAAGCGGTTTCCTAGGATACGGTTTGCAAGGATACGTTTGCCTTGGATACTGCATTCTAGAATGTGGTGTGTCAGGATCTAGAATGTTGTGGTGCAGGTTCTGAGCACAATGGCCTCCTGAGATAAGAGGTTTCCTAGGATACGGTTTCCAAGGATACGGTTGCCTTGGATACTGCATTCTAGAATGCGGTGTGTCAGGGTCTAGAATCTTCTGGTGCGGGTTCTGAGCACAATGGCCTCCGGAGATAAGCGGTTTCCTAGGATACGGTTTCCAAGGATACGGTTGCCTTGGTTACTGCATTCTAGAATGTGGTGTGTCAGGATCTAGAATCTTTTGGTGCGGGTTCTGAGCACAATTGCCTCCTGAGATAAGCGGTTTCCAGGGATACGGTTTCCAAGGATACGGTTCCCTTGGATACTGCATTCTAGAATGCGGTGTGTCAGGATCTAGAATCTTGTGGTTCGCGTTCTGAGCACAATGGCCTCCTGAGATAAGCGGTTTCCTAGGATTAGGTTTCCAAGGATACGGTTGCCTTGGATACTGCATTCTAGAATGCGGTGTGTCAGGATCTAGAATCTTGTGGTGCGGGTTCTGAGCACAATGGCCTCCTGAGATAAGCGGTTTCCTAGGATACGGTTTCCAAGGATACGGTTGCCTTGGTTACTGCATTCTAGAATGCGGTGTGTCAGGATCTAGAATCTTGTGGTGCGGTTTCTGAGCACAATGGCCTCCTGAGATAAGCGGTTTCCTAGGATACGGTTTCCAAGGATACGGTTGCCTTGGATACTGCATTCTAGAATGCGGTGTGTCAGGATCTAGAATCTTGTGGTGCGGGTTCTGAGCACAATGGCCTCCTGAGATAAGTGGTTTTCTAGGATACGGTTTCCAAGGATACGGTTGCCTTGGATACTGCATTCTAGAATGCGGTGTGTCAGGATCTAGAATCTTGTGGTGCGGGTTCTGAGCACAATGGCCTCCTGAGATAAGCGGTTTCCTAGGATAAGGTTTCCAAGGATACGGTTGCCTTGGATACTGCATTCTAGAATGCGGTGTGTCAGGATCTAGAATCTTGTGGTGCGGGTTCTGAGCACAATGGCCTCCGGAGATAAGCGGTTTCCTAGGATAAGGTTTCCAAAGATACGGTTGCCTTGGATACTGCATTCTAGAATACGGTGTGTCAGGATCTGGAATCTTGTGGTGCGGGTTCTGAGCACAATGGCCTCCTGAGATAAGCGGTTTCCTAGGATACGGTTTCCAAGGATACGGTTGCCTTGGTTACTGCATTCTAGAATGCGGTGTGTCAGGATCTAGAATCTTGTGGTGCGGGTTCTGAGCACAATGGCCTCCTGAGATAAGCGGTTTCATAGGATACGGTTTCCAAGGATACGGTTGCCTTGGATACTGCATTCTAGAATGCGGTGTGTCAGGGTCTAGAATCTTCTGGTGCGGGTTCTGAGCACAATGGCCTCCTGAGATAAGCGGTTTCCTAGGATACGGTTTCCAAGGATACGGTTGCCTTGGTTACTGCATTCTAGAATGCGGTGTGTCAGGATCTAGAATCTTTTGGTGCGGGTTCTGAGCGCAATTGCCTCCTGAGATAAGCGGTTTCCAGGGATACGGTTTCCAAGGATACGGTTGCCTTGGATACTGCATTCTAGAATGCGGTGTGTCAGGATCTAGAATCTTGTGGTTCGCGTTCTGAGCACAATGGCCTCCTGAGATAAGCGGTTTCCTAGGATAAGGTTTCCAAGGATACGGTTGCCTTGGATACTGCCTTCTAGAATGCGGTGTGTCAGGATCTAGAATCTTGTGGTGCGGGTTCTGAGCACAATGGCCTCCTGAGATAAGCGGTTTCCTAGGATACGGTTTCCAAGGATACGGTTGCCTTGGTTACTGCATTCTAGAATGCGGTGTGTCAGGATCTAGAATCCTGTGGTGCGGTTTCTGAGCACAATGGCCTCCTGAGATAAGCGGTTTCCTAGGATACGGTTTCCAAGGATACGGTTGCCTTGGATACTGCATTCTAGAATGCGGTGTGTCAGGATCTAGAATCTTGTGATGCGGGTTCTGAGCACAATGGCCTCCGGTGATAAGCGGTTTCCTAGGATAAGGTTTCCAAAGATACGGTTGCCTTGGATACTGCATTCTAGAATACGGTGTGTCAGGATCTGGAATCTTGTGGTGCGGGTTCTGAGCACAATGGCCTCCTGAGATAAGCGGTTTCCTAGGATACGGTTTCCAAGGATACGGTTGCCTTGGTTACTGCATTCTAGAATGCGGTGTGTCAGGATCTAGAATCTTGTGGTGCGGGTTCTGAGCACAATGGCCTCCTGAGATAAGCGGTTTCCTAGGATACGGTTTCCAAGGATACGGTTGCCTTGGATACTGCATTCTAGAATGCGGTGTGTCAGGGTCTAGAATCTTCTGGTGCGGGTTCTGAGCACAATGGCCTCCTGAGATAAGCGGTTTCCTAGGATACGGTTTCCAAGGATACGGTTGCCTTGGTTACTGCATTCTAGAATGCGGTGTGTCAGGATCTAGAATCTTTTGGTGCGGGTTCTGAGCGCAATTGCCTCCTGAGATAAGCGGTTTCCAGGGATACGGTTTCCAAGGATACAGTTGCCTTGGATACTGCATTCTAGAATGCGGTGTGTCAGGATCTAGAATCTTGTGGTTCGCGTTCTGAGCACAATGGCCTCCTGAGATAAGCGGTTTCCTAGGATACGGTTTCCAAGGATACGGTTGCCTTGGATACTGCATTCTAGAATGCGGTGTGTCAGGATCTAGAATCTTGTGGTGCGGGTTCTGAGCACAGTGGCCTCCTGAGATAAGCAGTTTCTTAGGATACGGTTTGAAAGGATACGGTTGCCTTGGTTATGGCGTTCTAGATTGTGGTGTGTCAGGATCTAGAATGTTGTGGTGCGGGTTCTGAGAACAATGGCCTCCTGAGATAAGAGGTTTCCTAGTATACGGTTTCCAAGTATACGTTTGCCTTGAATACGGCGTTCTAGAATGTGGCGTGTCAGGATCTAGGATCTTGTTGGATGGGTGTGAGCACATTGGTCTCCAAAGATAAGCCGTTTCCTAAGATAGGGTTTCCAAGGATACGGTTGCCTTGGATACTGCATTCTAGAATGCGGTGTGTCAGGATCTAGAATCTTGTGGTGTGGGTTCGGAGCACAATGGCCTCCTGAGATAAGCGGTTTCCTAGGATACGGTTTCCAAGGATAGGGTTGCCTTAGATACGGCGTTCTAGAATGTGGTGTGTCAGGATCTAGAATCTTGTGGGGACGGTTCTGAGCACAATGGCCTCCAAAAATAAGCAGATTCGAAGAATACGGTTTCCAATGATACGGTTGTCTTGGATACGGCGTTCGAGAACGTGGTGTGTCAGGATTTAGAGTCTTGTGGGACGGGATCTGAGAACAATAGTTTCCTGGGATATGGAGTTTCCTAGGATACGGTCTCCAAGGATACGGTTGCCTTGCATACGCCATTATAGAATGTGGTGTGTCAGGATCTAGAATATTGTGCGGCCGGATCTGAGCACAATGGCCTCCAGATATAAGCGTTTTCCTAGGATACGGTTTCCAAGGATACGGTGGCCTTGGATACGGAGTTCTAGAATGTGGTGTGTCAGGATTTAGAATCTTGTGGGGCGGGTTCTGAGCACAATGGTCTCCAGAGACAAGCGGTTTCCTAGGATTCGGTTTCCAAGGATACGGTTGCCTTGGATACGGTGTTCGAGAACGTGGTGTGTCAACATCTAGAATCTTGTGGTGCGGGTTCTTAGCACAATAGTCTCTGGGATACGCGGTTTGCTAGGATAAGGTCTCCAAGGATACGGATGCCTTGCATATGCCATTATAGAATGTGGAGTGTCAGGATCTAGAATCTTGGGGACAGATTCTGAAAATAATGGTCGCCAGAGATAAGCGGTTTCCTACGATACGGTTTCCAAATATACGGTTGCCTTGGATACTGCGTTTAAGAATGTGTTCTGTCAGGATCCAGAATCTTGTGGAGGGGGTTATGAGTACAAGGGTTTCCAGGGTTACGCGGTTTCCTAGGATACCTTTGCAACGATACGTTTGCCTTGGATACGGCATTCCAGGTTGTGGTGTATCAGGATCTAGAATCTTGTGGGACGGGTTCTGAGTACAATGTTCTCCAGGGATATGCGGTTTCCTAGGATACGGTCTCCAAGTATACGGTTGCCTTGGACAAGGCATTCTAGATGTGGTGTGTCAGGATCTAGAATATTGTGGTGCGGGTTCTGAGCACAATGTTCTCTAGAGGTAAGTGGTTTCCTAGGATACGGTTTCCAAGGATACATTTGCCTTGGATACGGCATTCTGTAAAGTGGTGTGTCAGCATATAGAATCTTGTGGTTCGCGTTCTGAGCACAATGGCCTCCTGAGATAAGCGGTTTCCTAGGATACGGTTTCCAAGGATACGGTTGCCTTGGATACTGTATTCTAGAATGCGGTGTGTCAGGATCTAGAATCTTGTGGTGCGGGTTCTGAGCACAATGGCCTCCTGAGATAAGCGGTTTCCTAGGATACGGTTTCCAAGGATACGGTTGCCTTGGTTACTGCATTCTAGAATGCGGTGTGTCAGGATCTAGAATCTTGTGGTGCGGTTTCTGAGCACAATGGCCTCCTGAGATAAGCGGTTTCCTAGGATACGGTTTCCAAGGATACGGTTGCCTTGGATACTGCATTCTAGAATGCGGTCTGTCAGGATCTAGAATCTTGTGGTGCGGGTTCTGAGCACAATGGCCTCCAGAGTAAGCCGTTTCCTAGGATACGGTTTCCAAGGATACGGTTGCCTTGGTTACTGCATTCTAGAATGCGGTGTGTGAGGATCTAGAATCTTGTGCTGCGGGTTCTGAGCACAATAGCCTCCTGAGATAAGCGGTTTCCTAGGATAAGGTATCCAAGTATACGGTTGCCTTGGATACTGCATTCTAGAATACGGTGTGTCAGGATCTGGAATCTTGTGTTGCGGGTTCTGAGCACAATGGCCTCCAGAGTAAGCCGTTTCCTAGGATACGGTTTCCAATGATACGGTTGCCTTGGATACTGCATTCTAGAATGCGGTGTGTCAGGATCTAGAATCTTGTGGTGCGGGTTCTGAGCACAACGGCCTCCTGAGATAAGCGGTTTCCTAGGATACCGTTTCCAAGGATACGGTTGCGTTGGATACTGCATTCTAGAATGCGGTGTGTCAGGATCTTGCATCTTGTGGGACGGTTTCTGAGCTCTATGGTCTCTAGAGTAAGCGGTTTCCTAGGATACGGTTTCCAAGGATACGGTTGCCTTGGATACTGCATTCTAGAATGCGGTGTGTCACGATCTTGCATCTTGTGGGACGGGTTCTGAGCTCTATGGTCTCTAGAGTAAGCGGTTTCCTAGGATAGGGTTTCCAGGATACAGTTGCCGTGGACACGGTGTTCTAGAATGTGGTGTGTCAGGATCTAGAATATTGTTGGTCGGGTTGAGAGAATAATAGTCTACAGGAATACGCGGTTTCCTAGGATACGGACTCCAAGAATACGGTTGCCTTGCATACGGCGTTCTAGAATGTGGTGTGTCAGGATCTAGAATCTTGGGAACAGATTCTGAAAATAATGGTCTCCAGAGATAAGTGGTTTCTTGGATATGGTTTCCAAGGATACGGTTGCCTTGGATACGGTGTTCTAGAATATGGTGTAACAGGATCTAGAATCTTGTGGGACGGGTTCTGAGCACAATCGTCTCCAGAGTAAGCGGTTTCCTAGGATACGGTTTCCAAGGATACGGTTGCCTTGGATACTGCATTCTAGAATGCGGTGTGTCAGGATCTAGAATCTTGTGTTGCGGGTTCTGAGCACAATGGCCTCCAGGGTAAGCCGTTTCCTAGGATACGGTTTCCAAGGATACGGTGCCTTGGTTACTGCATTCTAGAATGCGGTGTGTCAGGATCTAGAATCTGGTGGTGCGGGTTCTGAGCACAATGGCCTCCTCAGATAAGCGGTTCCCTGGATACGGTTTCCAAGGATACGGTTGCCTTGGATACTGCATTCTAGAATGCGGTGTGTCAGGATCTAGAATCTTGTGGTGCGGGTTCTGAGCACAATGGCCTCCTGAGATAAGCGGTTTCCTAGGATACGGTTTCCAAGGATACGGTTGCCTTGGTTACTGCATTCTAGAATGCGGTGTGGCGGGATCTAGAATCTTGTGGTGCCGGTTCTGAGCACAACGGCCTCCTGAGATAAGCGGTTTCCTAGGATACCGTTTCCAAGGATACGGTTGCCTTGGTTACTGCATTCTAGAATGCGGTGTGTCGGGATCTAGAATCTTGTGGTGCGGGTTCTGAGCACAATGGCCTCCTGAGATAAGCGGTTTCCTAGGATACGGTTTCCAAGGATACGGTTGCCTTGGATACTGCATTCTGGAATGCGGTGTGTCAGGATCTAGAATCTTGTGTTGCGGGTTCTGAGCACAACGGCTTCCTGAGATAAGCAGTTTCCTAGGATACGGTTTCCAAGGATACGGTTGCCTTGGATACTGCCTTCTAGAATGCTGTGTGTCAGGATCTAGAATCTTGTGGTGCGGGTTCTGAGCACAATGGCCTCCTGATATAAGCGGTTTCCTAGGATACGGTTTCCAAGGATACGGTTGCCTTGCATACTGCATTCTAGAATGCGGTGTGTCAGGATCTAGAATCTTGTGTTGCGGGTTCTGAGCACAATGGCCTCCAGGGTAAGCCGTTTCCTAGGATACGGTTTCCAAGGATACGGTGCCTTGGTTACTGCATTCTAGAATGCGGTGTGTCAGGATCTAGAATCTTGTGGTGAGGGTTCTGAGCACACGGCCTCCTGAGATAAGCGGTTTCCTAGGATACGGTTTCCAAGGATACGGTTGCCTTGGATACTGCATTCTAGAATGCGGTGTGTCAGGATCTAGAATCTTGTGGTGCCGATTCTGAGCACAACGGCCTCCTGAGATAAGCGGTTTCCTAGGATACGGTTTCCAAGGATACGGTTGCCTTGGATACTGCATTCTAGAATGCGGTGTGTCAGGATCTAGAATCTTGTGGTGCCGATTCTGAGCACAACGGCCTCCTGAGATAAGCGGTTTCCTAGGATACGGTTTCCAAGGATACGTTTGCCTTGGTTACTGCATTCTAGAATGCGGTGTGTCAGGATCTAGAATCTTGTGGTGCGGGTTCTGAGCACAACGGCCTCCTGAGATAAGCGGTTTCCTAGGATACGGTTTCCAAGGATACGGTTGCCTTGGTTACTGCATTCTAGAATGCGGTGTGTCAGGATCTAGAATCTCGTGGTGCGGGTTCTGAGCACAACGGCCTCCTGAGATAAGCGGTTTCCTAGGATACGTTTTCCAAGGATACGGTGCCTTGGTTACTGCATTCTAGAATGCGGTGTGTCAGGATATAGAATCTTGTGGTGCGGGTTCTGAGCACAATGGCCTCCTGAGATAAGCGGTTCCTATGATACGGTTTCCAAGGATATGGTTGCCTTGGATACGGCGTCTAGAATGCGGTGTGTGAGGATCTAGAATCTTGTGGTGCGGGTTCTGAGCACAATGGCCTCCTGAGATAAGCGGTTTCCTAGGATACAGTTTCCAAGGATACGGTTGCCTTGGATGCTGCATTCTAGAATGCGGTGTGTCAGGATCTAAATCTTGTGGTTCGCGTTCTGAGCACAATGGCCTCCTGAGATAAGCGGTTTCCTAGGATACGGTTTCCAAGGATACGGTTGCCTTGGTTACTGCATTCTAGAATGCGGTGTGTCAGGATCTAGAATCTTGTGGTTCGCGTTCTGAGCACAATGGCCTCCTGAGATAAGCGGTTTCCTAGGATACGGTTTCCAAGGATACGGTTGCCTTGGATACTGCATTCTAGAATGCGGTGTGTCAGGATCTAGAATCTTGTGGTTCGCGTTCTGAGCACAATGGCCTCCTGAGATAAGCGGTTTCCTAGGATACAGTTTCCAAGGATACGGTGGCCTTGGATACTGCATTCTAGAATGCGGTGTGTCAGGGTCTAGAATCTTGTGGTGCGGGTTCTGAGCACAATGGCCTCCTGAGATAAGCGGTTTCCTAGGATACGGTTTCCAAGGATACGGTTGCCTTGGTTACTGCATTCTAGAATGCGGTGTGTCAGGATCTAGAATCTTGTGGTGCGGGTTCTGAGCACAATGGCCTCCTGAGATAAGCGGTTTCATAGGATACGGTTTCCAAGGATACGGTTGCCTTGGATACTGCATTCTAGAATGCGGTGTGTCAGGGTCTAGAATCTTCTGGTGCGGGTTCTGAGCACAATGGCCTCCTGAGATAAGCGGTTTCCTAGGATAAGGTTTCCAAGAATACGGTTGCCTTGGTTACTGCATTCTAGAATGCGGTGTGTCAGGATCTAGAATCTTGTGGTGCGGGTTCTGAGCGCAATTGCCTCCTGAGATAAGCGGTTTCCTAGGATACGGTTTCCAAGGATACGGTTGCCTTGGATACAGCATTCTAGAATGCGGTGTGTCAGGATCTAAATCTTGTGGTTCGCGTTCTGAGCACAATGGCCTCCTGAGATAAGCGGTTTCCTAGGATACGGTTGCCTTGGATACTGTATTCTAGAATGCGGTGTGTCAGGATCTAGAATCTTGTGGTGCGGGTTCTGAGCACAATGGCCTCCTGAGATAAGCGGTTTCCTAGGATACGGTTTCCAAGGATACGGTTGCCTTGGTTACTGCATTCTAGAATGCGGTGTGTCAGGATCTAGAATCTTGTGGTGCGGGTTCTGAGCACAACGGCCTCCTGAGATAAGCGGTTTCATAGGATACGGTTTCCAAGGACACTGTTGCCTTGGTTACTGCATTCTAGAATGCGGTGTGTCAGGATCTAGAATCTTGTGGTGCGGGTTCTGAGCACAATGGCCTCCTGAGAAGAGCGGTTTCCTAGGATACGGTTTCCAAGGATACGGTTGCCTTGGTTACTGCATTCTAGAATGCGGTGTGTCAGGATCTAGAATCTTGTGGTGCGGGTTCTGAGCACAATAGCCTCCTGAGATAAGCGGTTTCCTAGGATACGGTTTCCAAGGATACGGTTGCCTTGGTTACTGCATTCTAGAATGCGGTGTGTCAGAATCTAGAATCTTGTGGTGCGGGTTCTGAGCACAACGGCCTCCTGAGATAAGCGGTTTCCTAGGATAAGGTTTCCAAGGATACGGTTGCCTTGGATACTGCATTCTAGAATACGGTGTGTCAGGATCTGGAATCTTGTGGTGCTGGTTCTGAGCACAATGGCCTCCAGAGTAAGCCGTTTACTAGGATACGGTTTCCAATGATACGGATGCCTTGGATACTGCATTCTAGAATGCTGTGTGTCAGGATCTAGAATCTTGTGGTGCGGGTTCTGAGCACAATGGCCTCCTGAGATAAGCGGTTTCCTAGGATACGGTTTCCAAGGATACGATGGCCTTGGATACTGCATTCTAGAAGGCGGTGTGTCAGGGTCTAGAATCTTGTGGTGCGGGTTCTGAGCACAATGGCCTCCTGAGATAAGCGGTTTCCTAGGATACGGTTTCCAAGGATACGGTTGCCTTGGTTACTGCATTCTAGAATGCGGTGTGTCAGGATCTAGAATCTTGTGGTGCGGGTTCTGAGCACAATGGCCTCCTGAGATAAGCGGTTTCATAGGATACGGTTTCCAAGGATACGGTTGCCTTGGATACTGCATTCTAGAATGCGGTGTGTCAGGGTCTAGAATCTTCTGGTGCGGGTTCTGAGCACAATGGCCTCCTGAGATAAGCGGTTTCCTAGGATACGGTTTCCAAGGATACGGTTGCCTTGGTTACTGCATTCTAGAATGCGGTGTGTCAGGATCTAGAATCTTGTGGTGCGGGTTCTGAGCGCAATTGCCTCCTGAGATAAGCGGTTTCCTAGGATACGGTTTCCAAGGATACGGTTGCCTTGGATACTGCATTCTAGAATGCGGTGTGTCAGGATCTAAATCTTGTGGTTCGCGTTCTGAGCACAATGGCCTCCTGAGATAAGCGGTTTCCTAGGATACGGTTTCCAAGGATACGGTTGCCTTGGATACTGTATTCTAGAATGCGGTGTGTCAGGATCTAGAATCTTGTGGTGCGGGTTCTGAGCACAATGGCCTCCTGAGATAAGCGGTTTCCTAGGATACGGTTTCCAAGGATACGGTTGCCTTGGTTACTGCATTCTAGAATGCGGTGTGTCAGGATCTAGAATCTTGTGGTGCGGTTTCTGAGCACAATGGCCTCCTGAGATAAGCGGTTTCCTAGGATACGGTTTCCAATATACGGTTGCCTTGGATACTGCATTCTAGAATGCGGTGTGTCAGGATCTAGAATCTTGTGGTGCGGGTTCTGAGCACAATGGCCTCCTGAGAAGAGCGGTTTCCTAGGATACGGTTTCCAAGGATACTGTTGCCTTGGTTACTGCATTCTAGAATGCGGTGTGTCACAATCTAGAATCTTGTGGTGCGGGTTCTGAGCACAATAGCCTCCTGAGATAAGCGGTTTCCTAGGATACGGTTTCCAAGGATACGGTTGCCTTGGTTACTGCATTCTAGAATGCGGTGTGTCAGAATCTAGAATCTTGTGGTGCGGGTTCTGAGCACATCGGCCTCCTGAGATAAGCGGTTTCATAGGATACGGTTTCCAAGGACACGGTTGCCTTGGTTACTGCATTCTAGAATGCGGTGTGTCAGGATCTAGAATCTTGTGGTGCGGGTTCTGAGCACAATGGCCTCCTGAGAAGAGCGGTTTCCTAGGATACGGTTTCCAAGGATACGGTTGCCTTGGTTACTGCATTCTAGAATGCGGTGTGTCAGGATCTAGAATCTTGTGGTGCGGGTTCTGAGCACAATAGCCTCCTGAGATAAGCGGTTTCCTAGGATACGGTTTCCAAGGATACGGTTGCCTTGGATACTGCATTCTAGAATGCGGTGTGTCAGGATCTAAATCTTGTGGTTCGCGTTCTGAGCACAATGGCCTCCTGAGATAAGCGGTTTCCTAGGATACGGTTTCCAAGGATACGGTTGCCTTGGATACTGTATTCTAGAATGCGGTGTGTCAGGATCTAGAATCTTGTGGTGCGGGTTCTGAGCACAATGGCCTCCTGAGATAAGCGGTTTCCTAGGATACGGTTTCCAAGGATACGGTTGCCTTGGATACTGTATTCTAGAATGCGGTGTGTCAGGATCTGGAATCTTGTGTTGCGGGTTCTGAGCACAATGGCCTCCAGAGTAAGCCGTTTCCTAGGATACGGTTTCCAATGATACGGTTGCCTTGGATACTGCATTCTAGAATGCGGTGTGTCAGGATCTAGAATCTTGTGGTGCGGGTTCTGAGCACAACGGCCTCCTGAGATAAGCGGTTTCCTAGGATACCGTTTCCAAGGATACGGTTGCGTTGGATACTGCATTCTAGAATGCGGTGTGTCAGGATCTTGCATCTTGTGGGACGGTTTCTGAGCTCTATGGTCTCTAGAGTAAGCGGTTTCCTAGGATACGGTTTCCAAGGATACGGTTGCCTTGGATACTGCATTCTAGAATGCGGTGTGTCAGGATCTTGCATCTTGTGGGACGGGTTCTGAGCTCTATGGTCTCTAGAGTAAGCGGTTTCCTAGGATAGGGTTTCCAGGATACAGTTGCCGTGGACACGGTGTTCTAGAATGTGGTGTGTCAGGATCTAGAATATTGTTGGTCGGGTTGAGAGAATAATAGTCTACAGGAATACGCGGTTTCCTAGGATACGGACTCCAAGAATACGGTTGCCTTGCATACGGCGTTCTAGAATGTGGTGTGTCAGGATCTAGAATCTTGGGAACAGATTCTGAAAATAATGGTCTCCAGAGATAAGTGGTTTCTTGGATATGGTTTCCAAGGATACGGTTGCCTTGGATACGGTGTTCTAGAATATGGTGTAACAGGATCTAGAATCTTGTGGGACGGGTTCTGAGCACAATCGTCTCCAGAGTAAGCGGTTTCCTAGGATACGGTTTCCAAGGATACGGTTGCCTTGGATACTGCATTCTAGAATGCGGTGTGTCAGGATCTAGAATCTTGTGTTGCGGGTTCTGAGCACAATGGCCTCCAGGGTAAGCCGTTTCCTAGGATACGGTTTCCAAGGATACGGTGCCTTGGTTACTGCATTCTAGAATGCGGTGTGTCAGGATCTAGAATCTGGTGGTGCGGGTTCTGAGCACAATGGCCTCCTCAGATAAGCGGTTCCCTGGATACGGTTTCCAAGGATACGGTTGCCTTGGATACTGCATTCTAGAATGCGGTGTGTCAGGATCTAGAATCTTGTGGTGCGGGTTCTGAGCACAATGGCCTCCTGAGATAAGCGGTTTCCTAGGATACGGTTTCCAAGGATACGGTTGCCTTGGTTACTGCATTCTAGAATGCGGTGTGGCGGGATCTAGAATCTTGTGGTGCCGGTTCTGAGCACAACGGCCTTCTGAGATAAGCGGTTTCCTAGGATACGGTTTCCAAGGATACGGTTGCCTTGGTTACTGCATTCTAGAATGCGGTGTGTCGGGATCTAGAATCTTGTGGTGCGGGTTCTGAGCACAATGGCCTCCTGAGATAAGCGGTTTCCTAGGATACGGTTTCCAAGGATACGGTTGCCTTGGATACTGCATTCTGGAATGCGGTGTGTCAGGATCTAGAATCTTGTGTTGCGGGTTCTGAGCACAACGGCTTCCTGAGATAAGCGGTTTCCTAGGATACGGTTTCCAAGGATACGGTTGCCTTGGATACTGCCTTCTAGAATGCTGTGTGTCAGGATCTAGAATCTTGTGGTGCGGGTTCTGAGCACAATGGCCTCCTGATATAAGCGGTTTCCTAGGATACGGTTTCCAAGGATACGGTTGCCTTGCATACTGCATTCTAGAATGCGGTGTGTCAGGATCTAGAATCTTGTGTTGCGGGTTCTGAGCACAATGGCCTCCAGGGTAAGCCGTTTCCTAGGATACGGTTTCCAAGGATACGGTGCCTTGGTTACTGCATTCTAGAATGCGGTGTGTCAGGATCTAGAATCTTGTGGTGCCGATTCTGAGCACAACGGCCTCCTGAGATAAGCGGTTTCCTAGGATACGGTTTCCAAGGATACGGTTGCCTTGGTTACTGCATTCTAGAATGCGGTGTGTCAGGATCTAGAATCTTGTGGTGCCGATTCTGAGCACAACGGCCTCCTGAGATAAGCGGTTTCCTAGGATACGGTTTCCAAGGATACGGTTGCCTTGGTTACTGCATTCTAGAATGCGGTGTGTCAGGATCTAGAATCTTGTGGTGCGGTTTCTGAGCACAATGGCCTCCTGAGATAAGCGGTTTCCTAGGATACGGTTTCCAATATACGGTTGCCTTGGATACTGCATTCTAGAATGCGGTGTGTCAGGATCTAGAATCTTGTGGTGCGGGTTCTGAGCACAATGGCCTCCTGAGAAGAGCGGTTTCCTAGGATACGGTTTCCAAGGATACTGTTGCCTTGGTTACTGCATTCTAGAATGCGGTGTGTCACAATCTAGAATCTTGTGGTGCGGGTTCTGAGCACAATAGCCTCCTGAGATAAGCGGTTTCCTAGGATACGGTTTCCAAGGATACGGTTGCCTTGGTTACTGCATTCTAGAATGCGGTGTGTCAGAATCTAGAATCTTGTGGTGCGGGTTCTGAGCACATCGGCCTCCTGAGATAAGCGGTTTCATAGGATACGGTTTCCAAGGACACGGTTGCCTTGGTTACTGCATTCTAGAATGCGGTGTGTCAGGATCTAGAATCTTGTGGTGCGGGTTCTGAGCACAATGGCCTCCTGAGAAGAGCGGTTTCCTAGGATACGGTTTCCAAGGATACGGTTGCCTTGGTTACTGCATTCTAGAATGCGGTGTGTCAGGATCTAGAATCTTGTGGTGCGGGTTCTGAGCACAATAGCCTCCTGAGATAAGCGGTTTCCTAGGATACGGTTTCCAAGGATACGGTTGCCTTGGATACTGCATTCTAGAATGCGGTGTGTCAGGATCTAAATCTTGTGGTTCGCGTTCTGAGCACAATGGCCTCCTGAGATAAGCGGTTTCCTAGGATACGGTTTCCAAGGATACGGTTGCCTTGGATACTGTATTCTAGAATGCGGTGTGTCAGGATCTAGAATCTTGTGGTGCGGGTTCTGAGCACAATGGCCTCCTGAGATAAGCGGTTTCCTAGGATACGGTTTCCAAGGATACGGTTGCCTTGGATACTGTATTCTAGAATGCGGTGTGTCAGGATCTGGAATCTTGTGTTGCGGGTTCTGAGCACAATGGCCTCCAGAGTAAGCCGTTTCCTAGGATACGGTTTCCAATGATACGGTTGCCTTGGATACTGCATTCTAGAATGCGGTGTGTCAGGATCTAGAATCTTGTGGTGCCGATTCTGAGCACAACGGCCTCCTGAGATAAGCGGTTTCCTAGGATACGGTTTCCAAGGATACGGTTGCCTTGGTTACTGCATTCTAGAATGCGGTGTGTCAGGATCTAGAATCTTGTGGTGCGGGTTCTGAGCACAACGGCCTCCTGAGATAAGCGGTTTCCTAGGATACGGTTTCCAAGGATACGGTTGCCTTGGTTACTGCATTCTAGAATGCGGTGTGTCAGGATCTAGAATCTCGTGGTGCGGGTTCTGAGCACAACGGCCTCCTGAGATAAGCGGTTTCCTAGGATACGTTTTCCAAGGATACGGTGCCTTGGTTACTGCATTCTAGAATGCGGTGTGTCAGGATATAGAATCTTGTGGTGCGGGTTCTGAGCACAATGGCCTCCTGAGATAAGCGGTTCCTATGATACGGTTTCCAAGGATATGGTTGCCTTGGATACGGCGTCTAGAATGCGGTGTGTGAGGATCTAGAATCTTGTGGTGCGGGTTCTGAGTACATCGGCCTCCTGAGATAAGCGGTTTCCTAGGATACGGTTTCCAAGGATACGGTTGCCTTGGTTACTGCATTCTAGAATGCGGTGTGTCAGGATCTAGAATCTTGTGGTGCGGGTTCTGAGCGCAATTGCCTCCTGAGATAAGCGGTTTCCTAGGATACGGTTTCCAAGGATACGGTTGCCTTGGATACTGCATTCCAGAATGCGGTGTGTCAGGATCTAGAATCTTGTGGTTCGCGTTCTGAGCACAATGGCCTCCTGAGATAAGCGGTTTCCTAGGATACAGTTTCCAAGGATACGGTTGCCTTGGATACTGCATTCTAGAATGCGGTGTGTCAGGATCTAAATCTTGTGGTTCGCGTTCTGAGCACAATGGCCTCCTGAGATAAGCGGTTTCCTAGGATACGGTTTCCAAGGATACGGTTGCCTTGGTTACTGCATTCTAGAATGCGGTGTGTCAGGATCTAGAATCTTGTGGTTCGCGTTCTGAGCACAATGGCCTCCTGAGATAAGCGGTTTCCTAGGATACGGTTTCCAAGGATACGGTTGCCTTGGATACTGCATTCTAGAATGCGGTGTGTCAGGATCTAGAACCTTGTGGTGCGGGTTCTGAGCACAATGGCCTCCTGAGATAAGCGGTTTCCTAGGATACGGTTTCCAAGGATACGGTTGCCTTGGATACTGCATTCTAGAATGCGGTGTGTCAGGATCTAGAATCTTGTGGTGCGGGTTCTGAGCACAATGGCCTCCAGAGTAAGCCGTTTCCTAGGATACGGTTTCCAAGGATACGGTTGCCTTGGTTACTGCATTCTAGAATGCGGTGTGTCAGGATCTAGAATCTTGTGGTGCGGGTTCTGAGCACAACGGCCTCCTGAGATAAGCGGTTTCATAGGATACGGTTTCCAAGGACACGGTTGCCTTGGTTACTGCATTCTAGAATGCGGTGTGTCAGGATCTAGAATCTTGTGGTGCGGGTTCTGAGCACAATGGCCTCCTGAGAAGAGCGGTTTCCTAGGATACGGTTTCCAAGGATACGGTTGCCTTGGTTACTGCATTCTAGAATGCGGTGTGTCAGGATCTAGAATCTTGTGGTGCGGGTTCTGAGCACAATAGCCTCCTGAGATAAGCGGTTTCCTAGGATACGGTTTCCAAGGATACGGTTGCCTTGGTTACTGCATTCTAGAATGCGGTGTGTCAGAATCTAGAATCTTGTGGTGCGGGTTCTGAGCACAACGGCCACCTGAGATAAGCGGTTTCCTAGGATAAGGTTTCCAAGGATACGGTTGCCTTGGATACTGCATTCTAGAATACGGTGTGTCAGGATCTGGATCTTGTGGTGCTGGTTCTGAGCACAATGGCCTCCAGAGTAAGCCGTTTACTAGGATACGGTTTCCAATGATACGGATGCCTTGGATACTGCATTCTAGAATGCTGTGTGTCAGGATCTAGAATCTTGTGGTGCGGGTTCTGAGCACTATGGCCTCCTGAGATAAGCGGTTTCCTAGGATACGGTTTCCAAGGATACGGTGGCCTTGGATACTGCATTCTAGAATGCGGTGTGTCAGGGTCTAGAATCTTGTGGTGCGGGTTCTGAGCACAATGGCCTCCTGAGATAAGCGGTTTCCTAGGATACGGTTTCCAAGGATACGGTTGCCTTGGTTACTGCATTCTAGAATGCGGTGTGTCAGGATCTAGAATCTTGTGGTGCGGGTTCTGAGCACAATGGCCTCCTGAGATAAGCGGTTTCATAGGATACGGTTTCCAAGGATACGGTTGCCTTGGATACTGCATTCTAGAATGCGGTGTGTCAGGGTCTAGAATCTTCTGGTGCGGGTTCTGAGCACAATGGCCTCCTGAGATAAGCGGTTTCCTAGGATAAGGTTTCCAAGAATACGGTTGCCTTGGTTACTGCATTCTAGAATGCGGTGTGTCAGGATCTAGAATCTTGTGGTGCGGGTTCTGAGCGCAATTGCCTCCTGAGATAAGCGGTTTCCTAGGATACGGTTTCCAAGGATACGGTTGCCTTGGATACTGCATTCTAGAATGCGGTGTGTCAGGATCTAAATCTTGTGGTTCGCGTTCTGAGCACAATGGCCTCCTGAGATAAGCGGTTTCCTAGGATACGGTTGCCTTGGATACTGTATTCTAGAATGCGGTGTGTCAGGATCTAGAATCTTGTGGTGCGGGTTCTGAGCACAATGGCCTCCTGAGATAAGCGGTTTCCTAGGATACGGTTTCCAAGGATACGGTTGCCTTGGTTACTGCATTCTAGAATGCGGTGTGTCAGGATCTAGAATCTTGTGGTGCGGGTTCTGAGCACAACGGCCTCCTGAGATAAGCGGTTTCATAGGATACGGTTTCCAAGGACACGGTTGCCTTGGTTACTGCATTCTAGAATGCGGTGTGTCAGGATCTAGAATCTTGTGGTGCGGGTTCTGAGCACAATGGCCTCCTGAGAAGAGCGGTTTCCTAGGATACGGTTTCCAAGGATACGGTTGCCTTGGTTACTGCATTCTAGAATGCGGTGTGTCAGGATCTAGAATCTTGTGGTGCGGGTTCTGAGCACAATAGCCTCCTGAGATAAGCGGTTTCCTAGGATACGGTTTCCAAGGATACGGTTGCCTTGGTTACTGCATTCTAGAATGCGGTGTGTCAGAATCTAGAATCTTGTGGTGCGGGTTCTGAGCACAACGGCCTCCTGAGATAAGCGGTTTCCTAGGATAAGGTTTCCAAGGATACGGTTGCCTTGGATACTGCATTCTAGAATACGGTGTGTCAGGATCTGGAATCTTGTGGTGCTGGTTCTGAGCACAATGGCCTCCAGAGTAAGCCGTTTACTAGGATACGGTTTCCAATGATACGGATGCCTTGGATACTGCATTCTAGAATGCTGTGTGTCAGGATCTAGAATCTTGTGGTGCGGGTTCTGAGCACAATGGCCTCCTGAGATAAGCGGTTTCCTAGGATACGGTTTCCAAGTATACGATGGCCTTGGATACTGCATTCTAGAATGCGGTGTGTCAGGGTCTAGAATCTTGTGGTGCGGGTTCTGAGCACAATGGCCTCCTGAGATAAGCGGTTTCCTAGGATACGGTTTCCAAGGATACGGTTGCCTTGGTTACTGCATTCTAGAATGCGGTGTGTCAGGATCTAGAATCTTGTGGTGCGGGTTCTGAGCACAATGGCCTCCTGAGATAAGCGGTTTCATAGGATACGGTTTCCAAGGATACGGTTGCCTTGGATACTGCATTCTAGAATGCGGTGTGTCAGGGTCTAGAATCTTCTCGTGCGGGTTCTGAGCACAATGGCCTCCTGAGATAAGCGGTTTCCTAGGATACGGTTTCCAAGGATACGGTTGCCTTGGTTACTGCATTCTAGAATGCGGTGTGTCAGGATCTAGAATCTTGTGGTGCGGGTTCTGAGCGCAATTGCCTCCTGAGATAAGCGGTTTCCTAGGATACGGTTTCCAAGGATACGGTTGCCTTGGATACTGCATTCTAGAATGCGGTGTGTCAGGATCTAAATCTTGTGGTTCGCGTTCTGAGCACAATGGCCTCCTGAGATAAGCGGTTTCCTAGGATACGGTTTCCAAGGATACGGTTGCCTTGGATACTGTATTCTAGAATGCGGTGTGTCAGGATCTAGAATCTTGTGGTGCGGGTTCTGAGCACAATGGCCTCCTGAGATAAGCGGTTTCCTAGAATACGGTTTCCAAGGATACGGTTGCCTTGGTTACTGCATTCTAGAATGCGGTGTGTCAGGATCTAGAATCTTGTGGTGCGGTTTCTGAGCACAATGGCCTCCTGAGATAAGCGGTTTCCTAGGATACGGTTTCCAATATACGGTTGCCTTGGATACTGCATTCTAGAATGCGGTGTGTCAGGATCTAGAATCTTGTGGTGCGGGTTCTGAGCACAATGGCCTCTTGAGAAGAGCGGTTTCCTAGGATACGGTTTCCAAGGATACGGTTGCCTTGGTTACTGCATTCTAGAATGCGGTGTGTCAGGATCTAGAATCTTGTGGTGCGGGTTCTGAGCACAATAGCCTCCTGAGATAAGCGGTTTCCTAGGATACGGTTTCCAAGGATACGGTTGCCTTGGTTACTGCATTCTAGAATGCGGTGTGTCAGAATCTAGAATCTTGTGGTGCGGGTTCTGAGCACAACGGCCTCCTGAGATAAGCGGTTTCATAGGATACGGTTTCCAAGGACACGGTTGCCTTGGTTACTGCATTCTAGAATGCGGTGTGTCAGGATCTAGAATCTTGTGGTGCGGGTTCTGAGCACAATGGCCTCCTGAGAAGAGCGGTTTCCTAGGATACGGTTTCCAAGGATACGGTTGCCTTGGTTACTGCATTCTAGAATGCGGTGTGTCAGGATCTAGAATCTTGTGGTGCGGGTTCTGAGCACAATAGCCTCCTGAGATAAGCGGTTTCCTAGGATACGGTTTCCAAGGATACGGTTGCCTTGGTTACTGCATTCTAGAATGCGGTGTGTCAGAATCTAGAATCTTGTGGTGCGGGTTCTGAGCACAACGGCCTCCTGAGATAAGCGGTTTCCTAGGATAAGGTTTCCAAGGATACGGTTGCCTTGGATACTGCATTCTAGAATACGGTGTGTCAGGATCTGGATCTTGTGGTGCTGGTTCTGAGCACAATGGCCTCCAGAGTAAGCCGTTTACTAGGATACGGTTTCCAATGATACGGATGCCTTGGATACTGCATTCTAGAATGCTGTGTGTCAGGATCTAGAATCTTGTGGTGCGGGTTCTGAGCACTATGGCCTCCTGAGATAAGCGGTTTCCTAGGATACGGTTTCCAAGGATACGGTGGCCTTGGATACTGCATTCTAGAATGCGGTGTGTCAGGGTCTAGAATCTTGTGGTGCGGGTTCTGAGCACAATGGCCTCCTGAGATAAGCGGTTTCCTAGGATACGGTTTCCAAGGATACGGTTGCCTTGGTTACTGCATTCTAGAATGCGGTGTGTCAGGATCTAGAATCTTGTGGTGCGGGTTCTGAGCACAATGGCCTCCTGAGATAAGCGGTTTCATAGGATACGGTTTCCAAGGATACGGTTGCCTTGGATACTGCATTCTAGAATGCGGTGTGTCAGGGTCTAGAATCTTCTGGTGCGGGTTCTGAGCACAATGGCCTCCTGAGATAAGCGGTTTCCTAGGATACGGTTTCCAAGGATACGGTTGCCTTGGTTACTGCATTCTAGAATGCGGTGTGTCAGGATCTAGAATCTTGTGGTGCGGGTTCTGAGCACAATAGCCTCCTGAGATAAGCGGTTTCCTAGGATACGGTTTCCAAGGATACGGTTGCCTTGGTTACTGCATTCTAGAATGCGGTGTGTCAGAATCTAGAATCTTGTGGTGCGGGTTCTGAGCACAACGGCCTCCTGAGATAAGCGGTTTCCTAGGATAAGGTTTCCAAGGATACGGTTGCCTTGGATACTGCATTCTAGAATACGGTGTGTCAGGATCTGGAATCTTGTGGTGCTGGTTCTGAGCACAATGGCCTCCAGAGTAAGCCGTTTACTAGGATACGGTTTCCAATGATACGGATGCCTTGGATACTGCATTCTAGAATGCTGTGTGTCAGGATCTAGAATCTTGTGGTGCGGGTTCTGAGCACAATGGCCTCCTGAGATAAGCGGTTTCCTAGGATACGGTTTCCAAGGATACGATGGCCTTGGATACTGCATTCTAGAATGCGGTGTGTCAGGGTCTAGAATCTTGTGGTGCGGGTTCTGAGCACAATGGCCTCCTGAGATAAGCGGTTTCCTAGGATACGGTTTCCAAGGATACGGTTGCCTTGGTTACTGCATTCTAGAATGCGGTGTGTCAGGATCTAGAATCTTGTGGTGCGGGTTCTGAGCACAATGGCCTCCTGAGATAAGCGGTTTCATAGGATACGGTTTCCAAGGATACGGTTGCCTTGGATACTGCATTCTAGAATGCGGTGTGTCAGGGTCTAGAATCTTCTGGTGCGGGTTCTGAGCACAATGGCCTCCTGAGATAAGCGGTTTCCTAGGATACGGTTTCCAAGGATACGGTTGCCTTGGTTACTGCATTCTAGAATGCGGTGTGTCAGGATCTAGAATCTTGTGGTGCGGGTTCTGAGCGCAATTGCCTCCTGAGATAAGCGGTTTCCTAGGATACGGTTTCCAAGGATACGGTTGCCTTGGATACTGCATTCTAGAATGCGGTGTGTCAGGATCTAAATCTTGTGGTTCGCGTTCTGAGCACAATGGCCTCCTGAGATAAGCGGTTTCCTAGGATACGGTTTCCAAGGATACGGTTGCCTTGGATACTGTATTCTAGAATGCGGTGTGTCAGGATCTAGAATCTTGTGGTGCGGGTTCTGAGCACAATGGCCTCCTGAGATAAGCGGTTTCCTAGGATACGGTTTCCAAGGATACGGTTGCCTTGGTTACTGCATTCTAGAATGCGGTGTGTCAGGATCTAGAATCTTGTGGTGCGGTTTCTGAGCACAATGGCCTCCTGAGATAAGCGGTTTCCTAGGATACGGTTTCCAATATACGGTTGCCTTGGATACTGCATTCTAGAATGCGGTGTGTCAGGATCTAGAATCTTGTGGTGCGGGTTCTGAGCACAATGGCCTCCTGAGAAGAGCGGTTTCCTAGGATACGGTTTCCAAGGATACGGTTGCCTTGGTTACTGCATTCTAGAATGCGGTGTGTCAGGATCTAGAATCTTGTGGTGCGGGTTCTGAGCACAATAGCCTCCTGAGATAAGCGGTTTCCTAGGATACGGTTTCCAAGGATACGGTTGCCTTGGTTACTGCATTCTAGAATGCGGTGTGTCAGAATCTAGAATCTTGTGGTGCGGGTTCTGAGCACAACGGCCTCCTGAGATAAGCGGTTTCATAGGATACGGTTTCCAAGGACACGGTTGCCTTGGTTACTGCATTCTAGAATGCGGTGTGTCAGGATCTAGAATCTTGTGGTGCGGGTTCTGAGCACAATGGCCTCCTGAGAAGAGCGGTTTCCTAGGATACGGTTTCCAAGGATACGGTTGCCTTGGTTACTGCATTCTAGAATGCGGTGTGTCAGGATCTAGAATCTTGTGGTGCGGGTTCTGAGCACAATAGCCTCCTGAGATAAGCGGTTTCCTAGGATACGGTTTCCAAGGATACGGTTGCCTTGGTTACTGCATTCTACAATGCGGTGTGTCAGAATCTAGAATCTTGTGGTGCGGGTTCTGAGCACAACGGCCTCCTGAGATAAGCGGTTTCCTAGGATAAGGTTTCCAAGGATACGGTTGCCTTGGATACTGCATTCTAGAATACGGTGTGTCAGGATCTTGAATCTTGTGGTGCTGGTTCTGAGCACAATGGCCTCCAGAGTAAGCCGTTTACTAGGATACGGTTTCCAATGATACGGATGCCTTGGATACTGCATTCTAGAATGCTGTGTGTCAGGATCTAGAATCTTGTGGTGCGGGTTCTGAGCACAATGGCCTCCTGAGATAAGCGGTTTCCTAGGATACGGTTTCCAAGGATACGATGGCCTTGGATACTGCATTCTAGAATGCGGTGTGTCAGGGTCTAGAATCTTGTGGTGCGGGTTCTGAGCACAATGGCCTCCTGAGATAAGCGGTTTCCTAGGATACGGTTTCCAAGGATACGGTTGCCTTGGTTACTGCATTCTAGAATGCGGTGTGTCAGGATCTAGAATCTTGTGGTGCGGGTTCTGAGCACAATGGCCTCCTGAGATAAGCGGTTTCATAGGATACGGTTTCCAAGGATACGGTTGCCTTGGATACTGCATTCTAGAATGCGGTGTGTCAGGGTCTAGAATCTTCTGGTGCGGGTTCTGAGCACAATGGCCTCCTGAGATAAGCGGTTTCCTAGGATACGGTTTCCAAGGATACGGTTGCCTTGGTTACTGCATTCTAGAATGCGGTGTGTCAGGATCTAGAATCTTGTGGTGCGGGTTCTGAGCGCAATTGCCTCCTGAGATAAGCGGTTTCCTAGGATACGGTTTCCAAGGATACGGTTGCCTTGGATACTGCATTCTAGAATGCGGTGTGTCAGGATCTAAATCTTGTGGTTCGCGTTCTGAGCACAATGGCCTCCTGAGATAAGCGGTTTCCTAGGATACGGTTTCCAAGGATACGGTTGCCTTGGATACTGTATTCTAGAATGCGGTGTGTCAGGATCTAGAATCTTGTGGTGCGGGTTCTGAGCACAATGGCCTCCTGAGATAAGCGGTTTCCTAGGATACGGTTTCCAAGGATACGGTTGCCTTGGTTACTGCATTCTAGAATGCGGTGTGTCAGGATCTAGAATCTTGTGGTGCGGTTTCTGAGCACAATGGCCTCCTGAGATAAGCGGTTTCCTAGGATACGGTTTCCAATATACGGTTGCCTTGGATACTGCATTCTAGAATGCGGTGTGTCAGGATCTAGAATCTTGTGGTGCGGGTTCTGAGCACAATGGCCTCCTGAGATAAGCGGTTTCCTAGGATACGGTTTCCAAGGATACGGTTGCCTTGGATACTGCATTCTAGAATGCGGTGTGTCAGGATCTAGAATCTTGTGGTGCGGGTTCTGAGCACAATGGCATCCTGAGATAAGCGGTTTCCTAGGATAAGGTTTCCAAGGATACGGTTGCCTTGGATACTGCATTCTAGAATGCGGTGTGTCAGGATCTAGAATCTTGTGGTGCGGGTTCTGAGCACAATGGCCTCCGGAGATAAGCGGTTTCCTAGGATAAGGTTTCTAAAGATACGGTTGCCTTGGATACTGCATTCTAGAATACGGTGTGTCAGGATCTGGAATCTTGTGGTGCGGGTTCTGAGCACAATGGCCTCTAGAGTAAGCCGTTTCCTAGGATACGGTTTCCAAGGATACGGTTGCCTTGGTTACTGCATTCTAGAATGCGGTGTGTCAGGATCTAGAATCTTGTGGTGCGGGTTCTGAGCACAATGGCCTCCTGAGATAAGCGGTTTCCTAGGATACGGTTTCCAAGGATACGGTTGCCTTGGATACTGCATTCTAGAATGCGGTGTGTCAGGATCTAGAATCTTGTGGTGCGGGTTCTGAGCACAATGGCCTCCAGAGTAAGCCGTTTCCTAGGATACGGTTTCCAAGGATACGGTTGCCTTGGTTACTGCATTCTGGAATGCGGTGTGTGAGGATCTAGAATCTTGTGCTGCGGGTTCTGAGCACAATACCCTCCTGAGATAAGCGGTTTCCTAGGATACGGTTTCCAAGGATACGGTTGCCTTGGTTACTGCATTCTAGAATGCGGTGTGTCAGGATCTAGAATCTTGTGGTGCGGGTTCTGAGCACAACGGCCTCCTGAGATAAGCGGTTTCCTAGGATAAGGTATGCAAGTATACGGTTGCCTTGGATACTGCATTCTAGAATACGGTGTGTCAGGATCTGGAATCTTGTGTTGCGGGTTCTGAGCACAATGGCCTCCAGAGTAAGCCGTTTCCTAGGATACGGTTTCCAATGATACGGTTGCCTTGGATACTGCATTCTAGAATGCGGTGTGTCAGGATCTAGAATCTTGTGGTGCGGGTTCTGAGCACAACGGCCTCCTGAGATAAGCGGTTTCCTAGGATACCGTTTCCAAGGATACGGTTGCGTTGGATACTGCATTCTAGAATGCGGTGTGTCAGGGTCTAGAATCTTGTGGTGCGGGTTCTGAGCACAATGGCCTCCTGAGATAAGCGGTTTCCTAGGATACGGTTTCCAAGGATACGGTTGCCTTGGATACTGCATTCTAGAATGCGGTGTGTCAGGATCTAGAACCTTGTGGTGCGGGTTCTGAGCACAATGGCCTCCAGAGTAAGCCGTTTCCTAGGATACGGTTTCCAAGGATACGGTTGCCTTGGTTACTGCATTCTAGAATGCGGTGTGTCAGGATCTAGAATCTTGTGGTGCGGGTTCTGAGCACAATGGCCTCCTGAGATAAGCGGTTTCCTAGGATACGGTTTCCAAGGATACGGTTGCATTGGATACTGCATTCCAGAATGCGGTGTGTCAGGGTCTAGAATCTTGTGGTGCGGGTTCTGAGCACAATGGCCTCCTGAGATAAGCGGTTTCCTAGGATACGGTTTCCAAGGATACGGTTGCCTTGGATACTGCATTCTAGAATGCGGTGTTGCAGGGTCTAGAATCTTGTGGTGCGGGTTCTGAGCACAATGGCCTCCTGAGTTAAGCGGTTTCCTAGGATACGGTTTCCAAGGATACGGTTGCCTTGGTTACTGCATTCTAGAATGCGGTGTGTCAGGATCTAGAATCTTGTGGTGCGGGTTCTGAGCACAATGGCCTCCTGAGATAAGCGGTTTCCTAGGATACGGTTTCCAAGGATACGGTTGCCTTGGATACTGCATTCTAGAATGCGGTGTGTCAGGGTCTAGAATCTTCTGGTGCGGGTTCTGAGCACAATGGCCTCCTGAGATAAGCGGTTTCCTAGGATACGGTTTCCAAGGATACGGTTGCCTTGGTTACTGCATTCTAGAATGCGGTGTGTCAGGATCTAGAATCTTTTGGTGCGGGTTCTGAGCGCAATTGCCTCCTGAGATAAGCGGTTTCCAGGGATACGGTTTCCAAGGATACGGTTGCCTTGGATACTGCATTCTAGAATGCGGTGTGTCAGGATCTAGAATCTTGTGGTTCGCGTTCTGAGCACAATGGCCTCCTGAGATAAGCGGTTTCCTAGGATAAGGTTTCCAAGGATACGGTTGCCTTGGATACTGCATTCTAGAATGCGGTGTGTCAGGATCTAGAATCTTGTGGTGCGGGTTCTGAGCACAATGGCCTCCTGAGATAAGCGGTTTCCTAGGATACGGTTTCCAAGGATACGGTTGCCTTGGTTACTGCATTCTAGAATGCGGTGTGTCAGGATCTAGAATCTTGTGGTGCGGTTTCTGAGCACAATGGCCTCCTGAGATAAGCGGTTTCCTAGGATACGGTTTCCAAGGATACGGTTGCCTTGGATACTGCATTCTAGAATGCGGTGTGTCAGGATCTAGAATCTTGTGGTGCGGGTTCTGAGCACAATGGCCTCCTGAGATAAGTGGTTTTCTAGGATACGGTTTCCAAGGATACGGTTGCCTTGGATACTGCATTCTAGAATGCGGTGTGTCAGGATCTAGAATCTTGTGGTGCGGGTTCTGAGCACAATGGCCTCCTGAGATAAGCGGTTTCCTAGGATAAGGTTTAAAAGGATACGGTTGCCTTGGATACTGCATTCTAGAATGCGGTGTGTAAGGATCTAGAATCTTGTGGTGCGGGTTCTGAGCACAATGGCCTCCGGAGATAAGCGGTTTCCTAGGATAAGGTTTCCAAAGATACGGTTGCCTTGGATACTGCATTCTAGAATACGGTGTGTCAGGATCTGGAATCTTGTGGTGCGGGTTCTGAGCACAATGGCCTCTAGAGTAAGCCGTTTCCTAGGATACGGTTTCCAAGGATACGGTTGCCTTGGTTACTGCATTCTAGAATGCGGTGTGTCAGGATTTGGAATCTTGTGGTGCGGGTTCTGAGCACGATGGCTTCCTGAGATAAGCGGTTTCCTAGGATACGGTTGGAAGGATATGGTTGCCTTGGATACTGCATTCTAGAATGCGGTGTGTGAGGATCTAGAATCTTGTGCTGCGGGTTCTGAGCACAATAGCCTCCTGAGATAAGCGGTTTCCTAGGATACGGTTTCCAAGGATACGGTTGCCTTGGTTACTGCATTCTAGAATGCGGTGTGTCAGGATCTAGAATCTTGTGGTGCGGTTTCTGAGCACAATGGCCTCCTGAGATAAGCGGTTTCCTAGGATACGGTTTCCAAGGATACGGTTGCCTTGGATACTGCATTCTAGAATGCGGTGTGTCAGGATCTAGAATCTTGTGGTGCGGGTTCTGAGCACAATGGCCTCCAGAGTAAGCCGTTTCCTAGGATACGGTTTCCAAGGATACCGTTGCCTTGGTTACTGCATTCTAGAATGCGGTGTGTGAGGATCTAGAATCTTGTGCTGCGGGTTCTGAGCACAATAGCCACCTGAGATAAGCGGTTTCCTAGGATAAGGTATCCAAGTATACGGTTGCCTTGGATACTGCATTCTAGAATACGGTGTGTCAGGATCTGGAATCTTGTGTTGCGGGTTCTGAGCACAATGGCCTCCAGAGTAAGCCGTTTCCTAGGATACGGTTTCCAATGATACGGTTGCCTTGGATACTGCATTCTAGAATGCGGTGTGTCAGGATCTAGAATCTTGTGGTGCGGGTTCTGAGCACAACGGCCTCCTGAGATAAGCGGTTTCCTAGGATACCGTTTCCAAGGATACGGTTGCGTTGGATACTGCATTCTAGAATGCGGTGTGTCAGGATCTTGCATCTTGTGGGACGGTTTCTGAGCTCTATGGTCTCTAGAGTAAGCGGTTTCCTAGGATACGGTTTCCAAGGATACGGTTGCCTTGGATACTGCATTCTAGAATGCGGTGTGTCAGGATCTTGCATCTTGTGGGACGGGTTCTGAGCTCTATGGTCTCTAGAGTAAGCGGTTTCCTAGGATAGGGTTTCCAGGATACAGTTGCCGTGGACACGGTGTTCTAGAATGTGGTGTGTCAGGATCTAGAATATTGTTGGTCGGGTTGAGAGAATAATAGTCTACAGGAATACGCGGTTTCCTAGGATACGGACTCCAAGAATACGGTTGCCTTGCATACGGCGTTCTAGAATGTGGTGTGTCAGGATCTAGAATCTTGGGAACAGATTCTGAAAATAATGGTCTCCAGAGATAAGTGGTTTCTTGGATATGGTTTCCAAGGATACGGTTGCCTTGGATACGGTGTTCTAGAATATGGTGTAACAGGATCTAGAATCTTGTGGGACGGGTTCTGAGCACAATCGTCTCCAGAGTAAGCGGTTTCCTAGGATACGGTTTCCAAGGATACGGTTGCCTTGGATACTGCATTCTAGAATGCGGTGTGTCAGGATCTAGAATCTTGTGTTGCCGGTTCTGAGCACAATGGCCTCCAGGGTAAGCCGTTTCCTAGGATACGGTTTCCAAGGATACGGTGCCTTGGTTACTGCATTCTAGAATGCGGTGTGTCAGGATCTAGAATCTGGTGGTGCGGGTTCTGAGCACAATGGCCTCCTCAGATAAGCGGTTCCCTGGATACGGTTTCCAAGGATACGGTTGCCTTGGATACTGCATTCTAGAATGCGGTGTGTCAGGATCTAGAATCTTGTGGTGCGGGTTCTGAGCACAATGGCCTCCTGAGATAAGCGGTTTCCTAGGATACGGTTTCCAAGGATACGGTTGCCTTGGTTACTGCATTCTAGAATGCGGTGTGGCGGGATCTAGAATCTTGTGGTGCCGGTTCTGAGCACAACGGCCTCCTGAGATAAGCGGTTTCCTACGATACGGTTTCCAAGGATACGGTTGCCTTGGTTACTGCATTCTAGAATGCGGTGTGTCGGGATCTAGAATCTTGTGGTGCGGGTTCTGAGCACAATGGCCTCCTGAGATAAGCGGTTTCCTAGGATACGGTTTCCAAGGATACGGTTGCCTTGGATACTGCATTCTGGAATGCGGTGTGTCAGGATCTAGAATCTTGTGTTGCGGGTTCTGAGCACAACGGCTTCCTGAGATAAGCGGTTTCCTAGGATACGGTTTCCAAGGATACGGTTGCCTTGGATACTGCCTTCTAGAATGCTGTGTGTCAGGATCTAGAATCTTGTGGTGCGGGTTCTGAGCACAATGGCCTCCTGATATAAGCGGTTTCCTAGGATACGGTTTCCAAGGATACGGTTGCCTTGCATACTGCATTCTAGAATGCGGTGTGTCAGGATCTAGAATCTTGTGTTGCGGGTTCTGAGCACAATGGCCTCCAGGGTAAGCCGTTTCCTAGGATACGGTTTCCAAGGATACGGTGCCTTGGTTACTGCATTCTAGAATGCGGTGTGTCAGGATCTAGAATCTTGTGGTGAGGGTTCTGAGCACAACGGCCTCCTGAGATAAGCAGTTTCCTAGGATACGGTTTCCAAGGATACGGTTGCCTTGGTTACTGCATTCTAGAATGCGGTGTGTCAGGATCTAGAATCTTGTGGTGCCGATTCTGAGCACAACGGCCTCCTGAGATAAGCGGTTTCCTAGGATACGGTTTCCAAGGATACGGTTGCCTTGGATACTGCATTCTAGAATGCGGTGTGTCAGGATCTAGAATCTTGTGGTGCCGATTCTGAGCACAACGGCCTCCTGAGATAAGCGGTTTCCTAGGATACGGTTTCCAAGGATACGGTTGCCTTGGTTACTGCATTCTAGAATGCGGTGTGTCAGGATCTAGAATCTTGTGGTGCGGGTTCTGAGCACAACGGCCTCCTGAGATAAGCGGTTTCCTAGGATACGGTTTCCAAGGATACGGTTGCCTTGGTTACTGCATTCTAGAATGCGGTGTGTCAGGATCTAGAATCTCGTGGTGCGGGTTCTGAGCACAACGGCCTCCTGAGATAAGCGGTTTCCTAGGATACGTTTTCCAAGGATACGGTGCCTTGGTTACTGCATTCTAGAATGCGGTGTGTCAGGATATAGAATCTTGTGGTGCGGGTTCTGAGCACAATGGCCTCCTGAGATAAGCGGTTCCTATGATACGGTTTCCAAGGATATGGTTGCCTTGGATACGGCGTCTAGAATGCGGTGTGTGAGGATCTAGAATCTTGTGGTGCGGGTTCTGAGTACATCGGCCTCCTGAGATAAGCGGTTTCCTAGGATACGGTTTCCAAGGATACGGTTGCCTTGGTTACTGCATTCTAGAATGCGGTGTGTCAGGATCTAGAATCTTGTGGTGCGGGTTCTGAGCGCAATTGCCTCCTGAGATAAGCGGTTTCCTAGGATACGGTTTCCAAGGATACGGTTGCCTTGGATACTGCATTCTAGAATGCGGTGTGTCAGGATCTAGAATCTTGTGGTTCGCGTTCTGAGCACAATGGCCTCCTGAGATAAGCGGTTTCCTAGGATACAGTTTCCAAGGATACGGTTGCCTTGGATACTGCATTCTAGAATGCGGTGTGTCAGGATCTAAATCTTGTGGTTCGCGTTCTGAGCACAATGGCCTCCTGAGATAAGCGGTTTCCTAGGATACGGTTTCCAAGGATACGGTTGCCTTGGTTACTGCATTCTAGAATGCGGTGTGTCAGGATCTAGAATCTTGTGGTTCGCGTTCTGAGCACAATGGCCTCCTGAGATAAGCGGTTTCCTAGGATACGGTTTCCAAGGATACGGTTGCCTTGGATACTGCATTCTAGAATGCGGTGTGTCAGGATCTAGAACCTTGTGGTGCGGGTTCTGAGCACAATGGCCTCCTGAGATAAGCGGTTTCCTAGGATACGGTTTCCAAGGATACGGTTGCCTTGGATACTGCATTCTAGAATGCGGTGTGTCAGGATCTAGAATCTTGTGGTGCGGGTTCTGAGCACAATGGCCTCCAGAGTAAGCCGTTTCCTAGGATACGGTTTCCAAGGATACGGTTGCCTTGGTTACTGCATTCTAGAATGCGGTGTGTCAGGATCTAGAATCTTGTGGTGCGGGTTCTGAGCACAACGGCCTCCTGAGATAAGCGGTTTCATAGGATACGGTTTCCAAGGACACGGTTGCCTTGGTTACTGCATTCTAGAATGCGGTGTGTCAGGATCTAGAATCTTGTGGTGCGGGTTCTGAGCACAATGGCCTCCTGAGAAGAGCGGTTTCCTAGGATACGGTTTCCAAGGATACGGTTGCCTTGGTTACTGCATTCTAGAATGCGGTGTGTCAGGATCTAGAATCTTGTGGTGCGGGTTCTGAGCACAATAGCCTCCTGAGATAAGCGGTTTCCTAGGATACGGTTTCCAAGGATACGGTTGCCTTGGTTACTGCATTCTAGAATGCGGTGTGTCAGAATCTAGAATCTTGTGGTGCGGGTACTGAGCACAACGGCCTCCTGAGATAAGCGGTTTCCTAGGATAAGGTTTCCAAGGATACGGTTGCCTTGGATACTGCATTCTAGAATGCGGTGTGTCAGGATCTAGAATCTTGTGTTGCGGGTTCTGAGCACAATGGCCTCCGGAGATAAGCGGTTTCCTAGGATAAGGTTTCCAAAGATACGGTTGCCTTGGATACTGCATTCTAGAATACGGTGTGTCAGGATCTGGAATCTTGTGGTGCGGGTTCTGAGCACAATGGCCTCCTGAGATAAGCGGTTTCATAGGATACGGTTTCCAAGGATACGGTTGCCTTGGATACTGCATTCTAGAATGCGGTGTGTCAGGGTCTAGAATCTTCTGGTGCGGGTTCTGAGCACAATGGCCTCCTGAGATAAGCGGTTTCCTAGGATACGGTTTCCAAGGATACGGTTGCCTTGGTTACTGCATTCTAGAATGCGGTGTGTCAGGATCTAGAATCTTTTGGTGCGGGTTCTGAGCGCAATTGCCTCCTGAGATAAGCGGTTTCCAGGGATACGGTTTCCAAGGATACGGTTGCCTTGGATACTGCATTCTAGAATGCGGTGTGTCAGGATCTAGAATCTTGTGGTTCGCGTTCTGAGCACAATGGCCTCCTGAGATAAGCGGTTTCCTAGGATACGGTTTCCAAGGATACGGTTGCCTTGGATACTGCATTCTAGAATGCGGTGTGTCAGGATCTAGAATCTTGTGGTGCGGGTTCTGAGCACAGTGGCCTCCTGAGATAAGCAGTTTCTTAGGATACGGTTTGAAAGGATACGGTTGCCTTGGTTATGGCGTTCTAGATTGTGGTGTGTCAGGATCTAGAATGTTGTGGTGCGGGTTCTGAGAACAATGGCCTCCTGAGATAAGAGGTTTCCTAGTATACGGTTTCCAAGTATACGTTTGCCTTGGATACGGCGTTCTAGAATGTGGCGTGTCAGGATCTAGGATCTTGTTGGATGGGTGTGAGCACATTGGTCTCCAAAGATAAGCCGTTTCCTAAGATAGGGTTTCCAAAGATACGGTTGCCTTGGATACTGCATTCTAGAATGCGGTGTGTCAGGATCTAGAATCTTGTGGTGTGGGTTCGGAGCACAATGGCCTCCTGAGATAAGCGGTTTCCTAGGATACGGTTTCCAAGGATAGGGTTGCCTTAGATACGGCGTTCTAGAATGTGGTGTGTCAGGATCTAGAATCTTGTGGGGACGGTTCTGAGCACAATGGCCTCCAAAAATAAGCAGATTCGAAGAATACGGTTTCCAATGATACGGTTGTCTTGGATACGGCGTTCGAGAACGTGGTGTGTCAGGATTTAGAGTCTTGTGGGACGGGATCTGAGAACAATAGTTTCCTGGGATATGGAGTTTCCTAGGATACGGTCTCCAAGGATACGGTTGCCTTGCATACGCCATTATAGAATGTGGTGTGTCAGGATCTAGAATATTGTGCGGCCGGATCTGAGCACAATGGCCTCCAGATATAAGCGTTTTCCTAGGATACGGTTTCCAAGGATACGGTGGCCTTGGATACGGAGTTCTAGAATGTGGTGTGTCAGGATTTAGAATCTTGTGGGGCGGGTTCTGAGCACAATGGTCTCCAGAGATAAGCGGTTTCCTAGGATTCGGTTTCCAAGGATACGGTTGCCTTGGATACGGTGTTCGAGAATGTGGTGTGTCAACATCTAGAATCTTGTGGTGCGGGTTCTTAGCACAATAGTCTCTGGGATACGCGGTTTGCTAGGATAAGGTCTCCAAGGATACGGATGCCTTGCATATGCCATTATAGAATGTGGAGTGTCAGGATCTAGAATCTTGGGGACAGATTCTGAAAATAATGGTCGCCAGAGATAAGCGGTTTCCTACGATACGGTTTCCAAATATAAGGTTGCCTTGGATACTGCGTTTAAGAATGTGTTCTGTCAGGATCCAGAATCTTGTGGAGGGGGTTATGAGTACAAGGGTTTCCAGGGTTACGCGGTTTCCTAGGATACCTTTGCAACGATACGTTTGCCTTGGATACGGCATTCCAGGTTGTGGTGTATCAGGATCTAGAATCTTGTGGGACGGGTTCTGAGTACAATGTTCTCCAGGGATATGCGGTTTCCTAGGATACGGTCTCCAAGTATACGGTTGCCTTGGACAAGGCATTCTAGATGTGGTGTGTCAGGATCTAGAATATTGTGGTGCGGGTTCTGAGCACAATGTTCTCTAGAGGTAAGTGGTTTCCTAGGATACGGTTTCCAAGGATACATTTGCCTTGGATACGGCATTCTGTAAAGTGGTGTGTCAGCATATAGAATCTTGTGGGGCGGGTTCTTAGCACAATGGCCTCCTGAGATAAGCGGTTTCCTAGGATACGGTTTGCAAGGATACGTTTGCCTTGGATACTGCATTCTAGAATGTGGTGTGTCAGGATCTAGAATGTTGTGGTGCAGGTTCTGAGCACAATGGCCTCCTGAGATAAGAGGTTTCCTAGGATACGGTTTCCAAGGATACGGTTGCCTTGGATACTGCATTCTAGAATGCGGTGTGTCAGGGTCTAGAATCTTCTGGTGCGGGTTCTGAGCACAATGGCCTCCGGAGATAAGCGGTTTCCTAGGATACGGTTTCCAAGGATACGGTTGCCTTGGTTACTGCATTCTAGAATGTGGTGTGTCAGGATCTAGAATCTTTTGGTGCGGGTTCTGAGCACAATTGCCTCCTGAGATAAGCGGTTTCCAGGGATACGGTTTCCAAGGATACGGTTCCCTTGGATACTGCATTCTAGAATGCGGTGTGTCAGGATCTAGAATCTTGTGGTTCGCGTTCTGAGCACAATGGCCTCCTGAGATAAGCGGTTTCCTAGGATTAGGTTTCCAAGGATACGGTTGCCTTGGATACTGCATTCTAGAATGCGGTGTGTCAGGATCTAGAATCTTGTGGTGCGGGTTCTGAGCACAATGGCCTCCTGAGATAAGCGGTTTCCTAGGATACGGTTTCCAAGGATACGGTTGCCTTGGTTACTGCATTCTAGAATGCGGTGTGTCAGGATCTAGAATCTTGTGGTGCGGTTTCTGAGCACAATGGCCTCCTGAGATAAGCGGTTTCCTAGGATACGGTTTCCAAGGATACGGTTGCCTTGGATACTGCATTCTAGAATGCGGTGTGTCAGGATCTAGAATCTTGTGGTGCGGGTTCTGAGCACAATGGCCTCCTGAGATAAGTGGTTTTCTAGGATACGGTTTCCAAGGATACGGTTGCCTTGGATACTGCATTCTAGAATGCGGTGTGTCAGGATCTAGAATCTTGTGGTGCGGGTTCTGAGCACAATGGCCTCCTGAGATAAGCGGTTTCCTAGGATAAGGTTTCCAAGGATACGGTTGCCTTGGATACTGCATTCTAGAATGCGGTGTGTCAGGATCTAGAATCTTGTGGTGCGGGTTCTGAGCACAATGGCCTCCGGAGATAAGCGGTTTCCTAGGATAAGGTTTCCAAAGATACGGTTGCCTTGGATACTGCATTCTAGAATACGGTGTGTCAGGATCTGGAATCTTGTGGTGCGGGTTCTGAGCACAATGGCCTCCTGAGATAAGCGGTTTCCTAGGATACGGTTTCCAAGGATACGGTTGCCTTGGTTACTGCATTCTAGAATGCGGTGTGTCAGGATCTAGAATCTTGTGGTGCGGGTTCTGAGCACAATGGCCTCCTGAGATAAGCGGTTTCATAGGATACGGTTTCCAAGGATACGGTTGCCTTGGATACTGCATTCTAGAATGCGGTGTGTCAGGGTCTAGAATCTTCTGGTGCGGGTTCTGAGCACAATGGCCTCCTGAGATAAGCGGTTTCCTAGGATACGGTTTCCAAGGATACGGTTGCCTTGGTTACTGCATTCTAGAATGCGGTGTGTCAGGATCTAGAATCTTTTGGTGCGGGTTCTGAGCGCAATTGCCTCCTGAGATAAGCGGTTTCCAGGGATACGGTTTCCAAGGATACGGTTGCCTTGGATACTGCATTCTAGAATGCGGTGTGTCAGGATCTAGAATCTTGTGGTTCGCGTTCTGAGCACAATGGCCTCCTGAGATAAGCGGTTTCCTAGGATAAGGTTTCCAAGGATACGGTTGCCTTGGATACTGCCTTCTAGAATGCGGTGTGTCAGGATCTAGAATCTTGTGGTGCGGGTTCTGAGCACAATGGCCTCCTGAGATAAGCGGTTTCCTAGGATACGGTTTCCAAGGATACGGTTGCCTTGGTTACTGCATTCTAGAATGCGGTGTGTCAGGATCTAGAATCCTGTGGTGCGGTTTCTGAGCACAATGGCCTCCTGAGATAAGCGGTTTCCTAGGATACGGTTTCCAAGGATACGGTTGCCTTGGATACTGCATTCTAGAATGCGGTGTGTCAGGATCTAGAATCTTGTGATGCGGGTTCTGAGCACAATGGCCTCCGGTGATAAGCGGTTTCCTAGGATAAGGTTTCCAAAGATACGGTTGCCTTGGATACTGCATTCTAGAATACGGTGTGTCAGGATCTGGAATCTTGTGGTGCGGGTTCTGAGCACAATGGCCTCCTGAGATAAGCGGTTTCCTAGGATACGGTTTCCAAGGATACGGTTGCCTTGGTTACTGCATTCTAGAATGCGGTGTGTCAGGATCTAGAATCTTGTGGTGCGGGTTCTGAGCACAATGGCCTCCTGAGATAAGCGGTTTCCTAGGATACGGTTTCCAAGGATACGGTTGCCTTGGATACTGCATTCTAGAATGCGGTGTGTCAGGGTCTAGAATCTTCTGGTGCGGGTTCTGAGCACAATGGCCTCCTGAGATAAGCGGTTTCCTAGGATACGGTTTCCAAGGATACGGTTGCCTTGGTTACTGCATTCTAGAATGCGGTGTGTCAGGATCTAGAATCTTTTGGTGCGGGTTCTGAGCGCAATTGCCTCCTGAGATAAGCGGTTTCCAGGGATACGGTTTCCAAGGATACGGTTGCCTTGGATACTGCATTCTAGAATGCGGTGTGTCAGGATCTAGAATCTTGTGGTTCGCGTTCTGAGCACAATGGCCTCCTGAGATAAGCGGTTTCCTAGGATACGGTTTCCAAGGATACGGTTGCCTTGGATACTGCATTCTAGAATGCGGTGTGTCAGGATCTAGAATCTTGTGGTGCGGGTTCTGAGCACAGTGGCCTCCTGAGATAAGCAGTTTCTTAGGATACGGTTTGAAAGGATACGGTTGCCTTGGTTATGGCGTTCTAGATTGTGGTGTGTCAGGATCTAGAATGTTGTGGTGCGGGTTCTGAGAACAATGGCCTCCTGAGATAAGAGGTTTCCTAGTATACGGTTTCCAAGTATACGTTTGCCTTGAATACGGCGTTCTAGAATGTGGCGTGTCAGGATCTAGGATCTTGTTGGATGGGTGTGAGCACATTGGTCTCCAAAGATAAGCCGTTTCCTAAGATAGGGTTTCCAAGGATACGGTTGCCTTGGATACTGCATTCTAGAATGCGGTGTGTCAGGATCTAGAATCTTGTGGTGTGGGTTCGGAGCACAATGGCCTCCTGAGATAAGCGGTTTCCTAGGATACGGTTTCCAAGGATAGGGTTGCCTTAGATACGGCGTTCTAGAATGTGGTGTGTCAGGATCTAGAATCTTGTGGGGACGGTTCTGAGCACAATGGCCTCCAAAAATAAGCAGATTCGAAGAATACGGTTTCCAATGATACGGTTGTCTTGGATACGGCGTTCGAGAACGTGGTGTGTCAGGATTTAGAGTCTTGTGGGACGGGATCTGAGAACAATAGTTTCCTGGGATATGGAGTTTCCTAGGATACGGTCTCCAAGGATACGGTTGCCTTGCATACGCCATTATAGAATGTGGTGTGTCAGGATCTAGAATATTGTGCGGCCGGATCTGAGCACAATGGCCTCCAGATATAAGCGTTTTCCTAGGATACGGTTTCCAAGGATACGGTGGCCTTGGATACGGAGTTCTAGAATGTGGTGTGTCAGGATTTAGAATCTTGTGGGGCGGGTTCTGAGCACAATGGTCTCCAGAGACAAGCGGTTTCCTAGGATTCGGTTTCCAAGGATACGGTTGCCTTGGATACGGTGTTCGAGAACGTGGTGTGTCAACATCTAGAATCTTGTGGTGCGGGTTCTTAGCACAATAGTCTCTGGGATACGCGGTTTGCTAGGATAAGGTCTCCAAGGATACGGATGCCTTGCATATGCCATTATAGAATGTGGAGTGTCAGGATCTAGAATCTTGGGGACAGATTCTGAAAATAATGGTCGCCAGAGATAAGCGGTTTCCTACGATACGGTTTCCAAATATACGGTTGCCTTGGATACTGCGTTTAAGAATGTGTTCTGTCAGGATCCAGAATCTTGTGGAGGGGGTTATGAGTACAAGGGTTTCCAGGGTTACGCGGTTTCCTAGGATACCTTTGCAACGATACGTTTGCCTTGGATACGGCATTCCAGGTTGTGGTGTATCAGGATCTAGAATCTTGTGGGACGGGTTCTGAGTACAATGTTCTCCAGGGATATGCGGTTTCCTAGGATACGGTCTCCAAGTATACGGTTGCCTTGGACAAGGCATTCTAGATGTGGTGTGTCAGGATCTAGAATATTGTGGTGCGGGTTCTGAGCACAATGTTCTCTAGAGGTAAGTGGTTTCCTAGGATACGGTTTCCAAGGATACATTTGCCTTGGATACGGCATTCTGTAAAGTGGTGTGTCAGCATATAGAATCTTGTGGTTCGCGTTCTGAGCACAATGGCCTCCTGAGATAAGCGGTTTCCTAGGATACGGTTTCCAAGGATACGGTTGCCTTGGATACTGTATTCTAGAATGCGGTGTGTCAGGATCTAGAATCTTGTGGTGCGGGTTCTGAGCACAATGGCCTCCTGAGATAAGCGGTTTCCTAGGATACGGTTTCCAAGGATACGGTTGCCTTGGTTACTGCATTCTAGAATGCGGTGTGTCAGGATCTAGAATCTTGTGGTGCGGTTTCTGAGCACAATGGCCTCCTGAGATAAGCGGTTTCCTAGGATACGGTTTCCAAGGATACGGTTGCCTTGGATACTGCATTCTAGAATGCGGTCTGTCAGGATCTAGAATCTTGTGGTGCGGGTTCTGAGCACAATGGCCTCCAGAGTAAGCCGTTTCCTAGGATACGGTTTCCAAGGATACGGTTGCCTTGGTTACTGCATTCTAGAATGCGGTGTGTGAGGATCTAGAATCTTGTGCTGCGGGTTCTGAGCACAATAGCCTCCTGAGATAAGCGGTTTCCTAGGATAAGGTATCCAAGTATACGGTTGCCTTGGATACTGCATTCTAGAATACGGTGTGTCAGGATCTGGAATCTTGTGTTGCGGGTTCTGAGCACAATGGCCTCCAGAGTAAGCCGTTTCCTAGGATACGGTTTCCAATGATACGGTTGCCTTGGATACTGCATTCTAGAATGCGGTGTGTCAGGATCTAGAATCTTGTGGTGCGGGTTCTGAGCACAACGGCCTCCTGAGATAAGCGGTTTCCTAGGATACCGTTTCCAAGGATACGGTTGCGTTGGATACTGCATTCTAGAATGCGGTGTGTCAGGATCTTGCATCTTGTGGGACGGTTTCTGAGCTCTATGGTCTCTAGAGTAAGCGGTTTCCTAGGATACGGTTTCCAAGGATACGGTTGCCTTGGATACTGCATTCTAGAATGCGGTGTGTCACGATCTTGCATCTTGTGGGACGGGTTCTGAGCTCTATGGTCTCTAGAGTAAGCGGTTTCCTAGGATAGGGTTTCCAGGATACAGTTGCCGTGGACACGGTGTTCTAGAATGTGGTGTGTCAGGATCTAGAATATTGTTGGTCGGGTTGAGAGAATAATAGTCTACAGGAATACGCGGTTTCCTAGGATACGGACTCCAAGAATACGGTTGCCTTGCATACGGCGTTCTAGAATGTGGTGTGTCAGGATCTAGAATCTTGGGAACAGATTCTGAAAATAATGGTCTCCAGAGATAAGTGGTTTCTTGGATATGGTTTCCAAGGATACGGTTGCCTTGGATACGGTGTTCTAGAATATGGTGTAACAGGATCTAGAATCTTGTGGGACGGGTTCTGAGCACAATCGTCTCCAGAGTAAGCGGTTTCCTAGGATACGGTTTCCAAGGATACGGTTGCCTTGGATACTGCATTCTAGAATGCGGTGTGTCAGGATCTAGAATCTTGTGTTGCGGGTTCTGAGCACAATGGCCTCCAGGGTAAGCCGTTTCCTAGGATACGGTTTCCAAGGATACGGTGCCTTGGTTACTGCATTCTAGAATGCGGTGTGTCAGGATCTAGAATCTGGTGGTGCGGGTTCTGAGCACAATGGCCTCCTCAGATAAGCGGTTCCCTGGATACGGTTTCCAAGGATACGGTTGCCTTGGATACTGCATTCTAGAATGCGGTGTGTCAGGATCTAGAATCTTGTGGTGCGGGTTCTGAGCACAATGGCCTCCTGAGATAAGCGGTTTCCTAGGATACGGTTTCCAAGGATACGGTTGCCTTGGTTACTGCATTCTAGAATGCGGTGTGGCGGGATCTAGAATCTTGTGGTGCCGGTTCTGAGCACAACGGCCTCCTGAGATAAGCGGTTTCCTAGGATACCGTTTCCAAGGATACGGTTGCCTTGGTTACTGCATTCTAGAATGCGGTGTGTCGGGATCTAGAATCTTGTGGTGCGGGTTCTGAGCACAATGGCCTCCTGAGATAAGCGGTTTCCTAGGATACGGTTTCCAAGGATACGGTTGCCTTGGATACTGCATTCTGGAATGCGGTGTGTCAGGATCTAGAATCTTGTGTTGCGGGTTCTGAGCACAACGGCTTCCTGAGATAAGCAGTTTCCTAGGATACGGTTTCCAAGGATACGGTTGCCTTGGATACTGCCTTCTAGAATGCTGTGTGTCAGGATCTAGAATCTTGTGGTGCGGGTTCTGAGCACAATGGCCTCCTGATATAAGCGGTTTCCTAGGATACGGTTTCCAAGGATACGGTTGCCTTGCATACTGCATTCTAGAATGCGGTGTGTCAGGATCTAGAATCTTGTGTTGCGGGTTCTGAGCACAATGGCCTCCAGGGTAAGCCGTTTCCTAGGATACGGTTTCCAAGGATACGGTGCCTTGGTTACTGCATTCTAGAATGCGGTGTGTCAGGATCTAGAATCTTGTGGTGAGGGTTCTGAGCACAACGGCCTCCTGAGATAAGCGGTTTCCTAGGATACGGTTTCCAAGGATACGGTTGCCTTGGATACTGCATTCTAGAATGCGGTGTGTCAGGATCTAGAATCTTGTGGTGCCGATTCTGAGCACAACGGCCTCCTGAGATAAGCGGTTTCCTAGGATACGGTTTCCAAGGATACGGTTGCCTTGGATACTGCATTCTAGAATGCGGTGTGTCAGGATCTAGAATCTTGTGGTGCCGATTCTGAGCACAACGGCCTCCTGAGATAAGCGGTTTCCTAGGATACGGTTTCCAAGGATACGTTTGCCTTGGTTACTGCATTCTAGAATGCGGTGTGTCAGGATCTAGAATCTTGTGGTGCGGGTTCTGAGCACAACGGCCTCCTGAGATAAGCGGTTTCCTAGGATACGGTTTCCAAGGATACGGTTGCCTTGGTTACTGCATTCTAGAATGCGGTGTGTCAGGATCTAGAATCTCGTGGTGCGGGTTCTGAGCACAACGGCCTCCTGAGATAAGCGGTTTCCTAGGATACGTTTTCCAAGGATACGGTGCCTTGGTTACTGCATTCTAGAATGCGGTGTGTCAGGATATAGAATCTTGTGGTGCGGGTTCTGAGCACAATGGCCTCCTGAGATAAGCGGTTCCTATGATACGGTTTCCAAGGATATGGTTGCCTTGGATACGGCGTCTAGAATGCGGTGTGTGAGGATCTAGAATCTTGTGGTGCGGGTTCTGAGCACAATGGCCTCCTGAGATAAGCGGTTTCCTAGGATACAGTTTCCAAGGATACGGTTGCCTTGGATGCTGCATTCTAGAATGCGGTGTGTCAGGATCTAAATCTTGTGGTTCGCGTTCTGAGCACAATGGCCTCCTGAGATAAGCGGTTTCCTAGGATACGGTTTCCAAGGATACGGTTGCCTTGGTTACTGCATTCTAGAATGCGGTGTGTCAGGATCTAGAATCTTGTGGTTCGCGTTCTGAGCACAATGGCCTCCTGAGATAAGCGGTTTCCTAGGATACGGTTTCCAAGGATACGGTTGCCTTGGATACTGCATTCTAGAATGCGGTGTGTCAGGATCTAGAATCTTGTGGTTCGCGTTCTGAGCACAATGGCCTCCTGAGATAAGCGGTTTCCTAGGATACAGTTTCCAAGGATACGGTGGCCTTGGATACTGCATTCTAGAATGCGGTGTGTCAGGGTCTAGAATCTTGTGGTGCGGGTTCTGAGCACAATGGCCTCCTGAGATAAGCGGTTTCCTAGGATACGGTTTCCAAGGATACGGTTGCCTTGGTTACTGCATTCTAGAATGCGGTGTGTCAGGATCTAGAATCTTGTGGTGCGGGTTCTGAGCACAATGGCCTCCTGAGATAAGCGGTTTCATAGGATACGGTTTCCAAGGATACGGTTGCCTTGGATACTGCATTCTAGAATGCGGTGTGTCAGGGTCTAGAATCTTCTGGTGCGGGTTCTGAGCACAATGGCCTCCTGAGATAAGCGGTTTCCTAGGATAAGGTTTCCAAGAATACGGTTGCCTTGGTTACTGCATTCTAGAATGCGGTGTGTCAGGATCTAGAATCTTGTGGTGCGGGTTCTGAGCGCAATTGCCTCCTGAGATAAGCGGTTTCCTAGGATACGGTTTCCAAGGATACGGTTGCCTTGGATACAGCATTCTAGAATGCGGTGTGTCAGGATCTAAATCTTGTGGTTCGCGTTCTGAGCACAATGGCCTCCTGAGATAAGCGGTTTCCTAGGATACGGTTGCCTTGGATACTGTATTCTAGAATGCGGTGTGTCAGGATCTAGAATCTTGTGGTGCGGGTTCTGAGCACAATGGCCTCCTGAGATAAGCGGTTTCCTAGGATACGGTTTCCAAGGATACGGTTGCCTTGGTTACTGCATTCTAGAATGCGGTGTGTCAGGATCTAGAATCTTGTGGTGCGGGTTCTGAGCACAACGGCCTCCTGAGATAAGCGGTTTCATAGGATACGGTTTCCAAGGACACTGTTGCCTTGGTTACTGCATTCTAGAATGCGGTGTGTCAGGATCTAGAATCTTGTGGTGCGGGTTCTGAGCACAATGGCCTCCTGAGAAGAGCGGTTTCCTAGGATACGGTTTCCAAGGATACGGTTGCCTTGGTTACTGCATTCTAGAATGCGGTGTGTCAGGATCTAGAATCTTGTGGTGCGGGTTCTGAGCACAATAGCCTCCTGAGATAAGCGGTTTCCTAGGATACGGTTTCCAAGGATACGGTTGCCTTGGTTACTGCATTCTAGAATGCGGTGTGTCAGAATCTAGAATCTTGTGGTGCGGGTTCTGAGCACAACGGCCTCCTGAGATAAGCGGTTTCCTAGGATAAGGTTTCCAAGGATACGGTTGCCTTGGATACTGCATTCTAGAATACGGTGTGTCAGGATCTGGAATCTTGTGGTGCTGGTTCTGAGCACAATGGCCTCCAGAGTAAGCCGTTTACTAGGATACGGTTTCCAATGATACGGATGCCTTGGATACTGCATTCTAGAATGCTGTGTGTCAGGATCTAGAATCTTGTGGTGCGGGTTCTGAGCACAATGGCCTCCTGAGATAAGCGGTTTCCTAGGATACGGTTTCCAAGGATACGATGGCCTTGGATACTGCATTCTAGAAGGCGGTGTGTCAGGGTCTAGAATCTTGTGGTGCGGGTTCTGAGCACAATGGCCTCCTGAGATAAGCGGTTTCCTAGGATACGGTTTCCAAGGATACGGTTGCCTTGGTTACTGCATTCTAGAATGCGGTGTGTCAGGATCTAGAATCTTGTGGTGCGGGTTCTGAGCACAATGGCCTCCTCAGATAAGCGGTTTCATAGGATACGGTTTCCAAGGATACGGTTGCCTTGGATACTGCATTCTAGAATGCGGTGTGTCAGGGTCTAGAATCTTCTGGTGCGGGTTCTGAGCACAATGGCCTCCTGAGATAAGCGGTTTCCTAGGATACGGTTTCCAAGGATACGGTTGCCTTGGTTACTGCATTCTAGAATGCGGTGTGTCAGGATCTAGAATCTTGTGGTGCGGGTTCTGAGCGCAATTGCCTCCTGAGATAAGCGGTTTCCTAGGATACGGTTTCCAAGGATACGGTTGCCTTGGATACTGCATTCTAGAATGCGGTGTGTCAGGATCTAAATCTTGTGGTTCGCGTTCTGAGCACAATGGCCTCCTGAGATAAGCGGTTTCCTAGGATACGGTTTCCAAGGATACGGTTGCCTTGGATACTGTATTCTAGAATGCGGTGTGTCAGGATCTAGAATCTTGTGGTGCGGGTTCTGAGCACAATGGCCTCCTGAGATAAGCGGTTTCCTAGGATACGGTTTCCAAGGATACGGTTGCCTTGGTTACTGCATTCTAGAATGCGGTGTGTCAGGATCTAGAATCTTGTGGTGCGGTTTCTGAGCACAATGGCCTCCTGAGATAAGCGGTTTCCTAGGATACGGTTTCCAATATACGGTTGCCTTGGATACTGCATTCTAGAATGCGGTGTGTCAGGATCTAGAATCTTGTGGTGCGGGTTCTGAGCACAATGGCCTCCTGAGAAGAGCGGTTTCCTAGGATACGGTTTCCAAGGATACTGTTGCCTTGGTTACTGCATTCTAGAATGCGGTGTGTCACAATCTAGAATCTTGTGGTGCGGGTTCTGAGCACAATAGCCTCCTGAGATAAGCGGTTTCCTAGGATACGGTTTCCAAGGATACGGTTGCCTTGGTTACTGCATTCTAGAATGCGGTGTGTCAGAATCTAGAATCTTGTGGTGCGGGTTCTGAGCACATCGGCCTCCTGAGATAAGCGGTTTCATAGGATACGGTTTCCAAGGACACGGTTGCCTTGGTTACTGCATTCTAGAATGCGGTGTGTCAGGATCTAGAATCTTGTGGTGCGGGTTCTGAGCACAATGGCCTCCTGAGAAGAGCGGTTTCCTAGGATACGGTTTCCAAGGATACGGTTGCCTTGGTTACTGCATTCTAGAATGCGGTGTGTCAGGATCTAGAATCTTGTGGTGCGGGTTCTGAGCACAATAGCCTCCTGAGATAAGCGGTTTCCTAGGATACGGTTTCCAAGGATACGGTTGCCTTGGATACTGCATTCTAGAATGCGGTGTGTCAGGATCTAAATCTTGTGGTTCGCGTTCTGAGCACAATGGCCTCCTGAGATAAGCGGTTTCCTAGGATACGGTTTCCAAGGATACGGTTGCCTTGGATACTGTATTCTAGAATGCGGTGTGTCAGGATCTAGAATCTTGTGGTGCGGGTTCTGAGCACAATGGCCTCCTGAGATAAGCGGTTTCCTAGGATACGGTTTCCAAGGATACGGTTGCCTTGGATACTGTATTCTAGAATGCGGTGTGTCAGGATCTGGAATCTTGTGTTGCGGGTTCTGAGCACAATGGCCTCCAGAGTAAGCCGTTTCCTAGGATACGGTTTCCAATGATACGGTTGCCTTGGATACTGCATTCTAGAATGCGGTGTGTCAGGATCTAGAATCTTGTGGTGCGGGTTCTGAGCACAACGGCCTCCTGAGATAAGCGGTTTCCTAGGATACCGTTTCCAAGGATACGGTTGCGTTGGATACTGCATTCTAGAATGCGGTGTGTCAGGATCTTGCATCTTGTGGGACGGTTTCTGAGCTCTATGGTCTCTAGAGTAAGCGGTTTCCTAGGATACGGTTTCCAAGGATACGGTTGCCTTGGATACTGCATTCTAGAATGCGGTGTGTCAGGATCTTGCATCTTGTGGGACGGGTTCTGAGCTCTATGGTCTCTAGAGTAAGCGGTTTCCTAGGATAGGGTTTCCAGGATACAGTTGCCGTGGACACGGTGTTCTAGAATGTGGTGTGTCAGGATCTAGAATATTGTTGGTCGGGTTGAGAGAATAATAGTCTACAGGAATACGCGGTTTCCTAGGATACGGACTCCAAGAATACGGTTGCCTTGCATACGGCGTTCTAGAATGTGGTGTGTCAGGATCTAGAATCTTGGGAACAGATTCTGAAAATAATGGTCTCCAGAGATAAGTGGTTTCTTGGATATGGTTTCCAAGGATACGGTTGCCTTGGATACGGTGTTCTAGAATATGGTGTAACAGGATCTAGAATCTTGTGGGACGGGTTCTGAGCACAATCGTCTCCAGAGTAAGCGGTTTCCTAGGATACGGTTTCCAAGGATACGGTTGCCTTGGATACTGCATTCTAGAATGCGGTGTGTCAGGATCTAGAATCTTGTGTTGCGGGTTCTGAGCACAATGGCCTCCAGGGTAAGCCGTTTCCTAGGATACGGTTTCCAAGGATACGGTGCCTTGGTTACTGCATTCTAGAATGCGGTGTGTCAGGATCTAGAATCTGGTGGTGCGGGTTCTGAGCACAATGGCCTCCTCAGATAAGCGGTTCCCTGGATACGGTTTCCAAGGATACGGTTGCCTTGGATACTGCATTCTAGAATGCGGTGTGTCAGGATCTAGAATCTTGTGGTGCGGGTTCTGAGCACAATGGCCTCCTGAGATAAGCGGTTTCCTAGGATACGGTTTCCAAGGATACGGTTGCCTTGGTTACTGCATTCTAGAATGCGGTGTGGCGGGATCTAGAATCTTGTGGTGCCGGTTCTGAGCACAACGGCCTCCTGAGATAAGCGGTTTCCTAGGATACGGTTTCCAAGGATACGGTTGCCTTGGTTACTGCATTCTAGAATGCGGTGTGTCGGGATCTAGAATCTTGTGGTGCGGGTTCTGAGCACAATGGCCTCCTGAGATAAGCGGTTTCCTAGGATACGGTTTCCAAGGATACGGTTGCCTTGGATACTGCATTCTGGAATGCGGTGTGTCAGGATCTAGAATCTTGTGTTGCGGGTTCTGAGCACAACGGCTTCCTGAGATAAGCGGTTTCCTAGGATACGGTTTCCAAGGATACGGTTGCCTTGGATACTGCCTTCTAGAATGCTGTGTGTCAGGATCTAGAATCTTGTGGTGCGGGTTCTGAGCACAATGGCCTCCTGATATAAGCGGTTTCCTAGGATACGGTTTCCAAGGATACGGTTGCCTTGCATACTGCATTCTAGAATGCGGTGTGTCAGGATCTAGAATCTTGTGTTGCGGGTTCTGAGCACAATGGCCTCCAGGGTAAGCCGTTTCCTAGGATACGGTTTCCAAGGATACGGTGCCTTGGTTACTGCATTCTAGAATGCGGTGTGTCAGGATCTAGAATCTTGTGGTGAGGGTTCTGAGCACAACGGCCTCCTGAGATAAGCGGTTTCCTAGGATACGGTTTCCAAGGATACGGTTGCCTTGGTTACTGCATTCTAGAATGCGGTGTGTCAGGATCTAGAATCTTGTGGTGCCGATTCTGAGCACAACGGCCTCCTGAGATAAGCGGTTTCCTAGGATACGGTTTCCAAGGATACGGTTGCCTTGGATACTGCATTCTAGAATGCGGTGTGTCAGGATCTAGAATCTTGTGGTGCCGATTCTGAGCACAACGGCCTCCTGAGATAAGCGGTTTCCTAGGATACGGTTTCCAAGGATACGGTTGCCTTGGTTACTGCATTCTAGAATGCGGTGTGTCAGGATCTAGAATCTTGTGGTGCGGGTTCTGAGCACAACGGCCTCCTGAGATAAGCGGTTTCCTAGGATACGGTTTCCAAGGATACGGTTGCCTTGGTTACTGCATTCTAGAATGCGGTGTGTCAGGATCTAGAATCTCGTGGTGCGGGTTCTGAGCACAACGGCCTCCTGAGATAAGCGGTTTCCTAGGATACGTTTTCCAAGGATACGGTGCCTTGGTTACTGCATTCTAGAATGCGGTGTGTCAGGATATAGAATCTTGTGGTGCGGGTTCTGAGCACAATGGCCTCCTGAGATAAGCGGTTCCTATGATACGGTTTCCAAGGATATGGTTGCCTTGGATACGGCGTCTAGAATGCGGTGTGTGAGGATCTAGAATCTTGTGGTGCGGGTTCTGAGTACATCGGCCTCCTGAGATAAGCGGTTTCCTAGGATACGGTTTCCAAGGATACGGTTGCCTTGGTTACTGCATTCTAGAATGCGGTGTGTCAGGATCTAGAATCTTGTGGTGCGGGTTCTGAGCGCAATTGCCTCCTGAGATAAGCGGTTTCCTAGGATACGGTTTCCAAGGATACGGTTGCCTTGGATACTGCATTCCAGAATGCGGTGTGTCAGGATCTAGAATCTTGTGGTTCGCGTTCTGAGCACAATGGCCTCCTGAGATAAGCGGTTTCCTAGGATACAGTTTCCAAGGATACGGTTGCCTTGGATACTGCATTCTAGAATGCGGTGTGTCAGGATCTAAATCTTGTGGTTCGCGTTCTGAGCACAATGGCCTCCTGAGATAAGCGGTTTCCTAGGATACGGTTTCCAAGGATACGGTTGCCTTGGTTACTGCATTCTAGAATGCGGTGTGTCAGGATCTAGAATCTTGTGGTTCGCGTTCTGAGCACAATGGCCTCCTGAGATAAGCGGTTTCCTAGGATACGGTTTCCAAGGATACGGTTGCCTTGGATACTGCATTCTAGAATGCGGTGTGTCAGGATCTAGAACCTTGTGGTGCGGGTTCTGAGCACAATGGCCTCCTGAGATAAGCGGTTTCCTAGGATACGGTTTCCAAGGATACGGTTGCCTTGGATACTGCATTCTAGAATGCGGTGTGTCAGGATCTAGAATCTTGTGGTGCGGGTTCTGAGCACAATGGCCTCCAGAGTAAGCCGTTTCCTAGGATACGGTTTCCAAGGATACGGTTGCCTTGGTTACTGCATTCTAGAATGCGGTGTGTCAGGATCTAGAATCTTGTGGTGCGGGTTCTGAGCACAACGGCCTCCTGAGATAAGCGGTTTCATAGGATACGGTTTCCAAGGACACGGTTGCCTTGGTTACTGCATTCTAGAATGCGGTGTGTCAGGATCTAGAATCTTGTGGTGCGGGTTCTGAGCACAATGGCCTCCTGAGAAGAGCGGTTTCCTAGGATACGGTTTCCAAGGATACGGTTGCCTTGGTTACTGCATTCTAGAATGCGGTGTGTCAGGATCTAGAATCTTGTGGTGCGGGTTCTGAGCACAATAGCCTCCTGAGATAAGCGGTTTCCTAGGATACGGTTTCCAAGGATACGGTTGCCTTGGTTACTGCATTCTAGAATGCGGTGTGTCAGAATCTAGAATCTTGTGGTGCGGGTTCTGAGCACAACGGCCACCTGAGATAAGCGGTTTCCTAGGATAAGGTTTCCAAGGATACGGTTGCCTTGGATACTGCATTCTAGAATACGGTGTGTCAGGATCTGGATCTTGTGGTGCTGGTTCTGAGCACAATGGCCTCCAGAGTAAGCCGTTTACTAGGATACGGTTTCCAATGATACGGATGCCTTGGATACTGCATTCTAGAATGCTGTGTGTCAGGATCTAGAATCTTGTGGTGCGGGTTCTGAGCACTATGGCCTCCTGAGATAAGCGGTTTCCTAGGATACGGTTTCCAAGGATACGGTGGCCTTGGATACTGCATTCTAGAATGCGGTGTGTCAGGGTCTAGAATCTTGTGGTGCGGGTTCTGAGCACAATGGCCTCCTGAGATAAGCGGTTTCCTAGGATACGGTTTCCAAGGATACGGTTGCCTTGGTTACTGCATTCTAGAATGCGGTGTGTCAGGATCTAGAATCTTGTGGTGCGGGTTCTGAGCACAATGGCCTCCTGAGATAAGCGGTTTCATAGGATACGGTTTCCAAGGATACGGTTGCCTTGGATACTGCATTCTAGAATGCGGTGTGTCAGGGTCTAGAATCTTCTGGTGCGGGTTCTGAGCACAATGGCCTCCTGAGATAAGCGGTTTCCTAGGATAAGGTTTCCAAGAATACGGTTGCCTTGGTTACTGCATTCTAGAATGCGGTGTGTCAGGATCTAGAATCTTGTGGTGCGGGTTCTGAGCGCAATTGCCTCCTGAGATAAGCGGTTTCCTAGGATACGGTTTCCAAGGATACGGTTGCCTTGGATACTGCATTCTAGAATGCGGTGTGTCAGGATCTAAATCTTGTGGTTCGCGTTCTGAGCACAATGGCCTCCTGAGATAAGCGGTTTCCTAGGATACGGTTGCCTTGGATACTGTATTCTAGAATGCGGTGTGTCAGGATCTAGAATCTTGTGGTGCGGGTTCTGAGCACAATGGCCTCCTGAGATAAGCGGTTTCCTAGGATACGGTTTCCAAGGATACGGTTGCCTTGGTTACTGCATTCTAGAATGCGGTGTGTCAGGATCTAGAATCTTGTGGTGCGGGTTCTGAGCACAACGGCCTCCTGAGATAAGCGGTTTCATAGGATACGGTTTCCAAGGACACGGTTGCCTTGGTTACTGCATTCTAGAATGCGGTGTGTCAGGATCTAGAATCTTGTGGTGCGGGTTCTGAGCACAATGGCCTCCTGAGAAGAGCGGTTTCCTAGGATACGGTTTCCAAGGATACGGTTGCCTTGGTTACTGCATTCTAGAATGCGGTGTGTCAGGATCTAGAATCTTGTGGTGCGGGTTCTGAGCACAATAGCCTCCTGAGATAAGCGGTTTCCTAGGATACGGTTTCCAAGGATACGGTTGCCTTGGTTACTGCATTCTAGAATGCGGTGTGTCAGAATCTAGAATCTTGTGGTGCGGGTTCTGAGCACAACGGCCTCCTGAGATAAGCGGTTTCCTAGGATAAGGTTTCCAAGGATACGGTTGCCTTGGATACTGCATTCTAGAATACGGTGTGTCAGGATCTGGAATCTTGTGGTGCTGGTTCTGAGCACAATGGCCTCCAGAGTAAGCCGTTTACTAGGATACGGTTTCCAATGATACGGATGCCTTGGATACTGCATTCTAGAATGCTGTGTGTCAGGATCTAGAATCTTGTGGTGCGGGTTCTGAGCACAATGGCCTCCTGAGATAAGCGGTTTCCTAGGATACGGTTTCCAAGTATACGATGGCCTTGGATACTGCATTCTAGAATGCGGTGTGTCAGGGTCTAGAATCTTGTGGTGCGGGTTCTGAGCACAATGGCCTCCTGAGATAAGCGGTTTCCTAGGATACGGTTTCCAAGGATACGGTTGCCTTGGTTACTGCATTCTAGAATGCGGTGTGTCAGGATCTAGAATCTTGTGGTGCGGGTTCTGAGCACAATGGCCTCCTGAGATAAGCGGTTTCATAGGATACGGTTTCCAAGGATACGGTTGCCTTGGATACTGCATTCTAGAATGCGGTGTGTCAGGGTCTAGAATCTTCTCGTGCGGGTTCTGAGCACAATGGCCTCCTGAGATAAGCGGTTTCCTAGGATACGGTTTCCAAGGATACGGTTGCCTTGGTTACTGCATTCTAGAATGCGGTGTGTCAGGATCTAGAATCTTGTGGTGCGGGTTCTGAGCGCAATTGCCTCCTGAGATAAGCGGTTTCCTAGGATACGGTTTCCAAGGATACGGTTGCCTTGGATACTGCATTCTAGAATGCGGTGTGTCAGGATCTAAATCTTGTGGTTCGCGTTCTGAGCACAATGGCCTCCTGAGATAAGCGGTTTCCTAGGATACGGTTTCCAAGGATACGGTTGCCTTGGATACTGTATTCTAGAATGCGGTGTGTCAGGATCTAGAATCTTGTGGTGCGGGTTCTGAGCACAATGGCCTCCTGAGATAAGCGGTTTCCTAGGATACGGTTTCCAAGGATACGGTTGCCTTGGTTACTGCATTCTAGAATGCGGTGTGTCAGGATCTAGAATCTTGTGGTGCGGGTTCTGAGCACAATGGCCTCCTGAGATAAGCGGTTTCATAGGATACGGTTTCCAAGGATACGGTTGCCTTGGATACTGCATTCTAGAATGCGGTGTGTCAGGGTCTAGAATCTTCTGGTGCGGGTTCTGAGCACAATGGCCTCCTGAGATAAGCGGTTTCCTAGGATAAGGTTTCCAAGAATACGGTTGCCTTGGTTACTGCATTCTAGAATGCGGTGTGTCAGGATCTAGAATCTTGTGGTGCGGGTTCTGAGCGCAATTGCCTCCTGAGATAAGCGGTTTCCTAGGATACGGTTTCCAAGGATACGGTTGCCTTGGATACTGCATTCTAGAATGCGGTGTGTCAGGATCTAAATCTTGTGGTTCGCGTTCTGAGCACAATGGCCTCCTGAGATAAGCGGTTTCCTAGGATACGGTTGCCTTGGATACTGTATTCTAGAATGCGGTGTGTCAGGATCTAGAATCTTGTGGTGCGGGTTCTGAGCACAATGGCCTCCTGAGATAAGCGGTTTCCTAGGATACGGTTTCCAAGGATACGGTTGCCTTGGTTACTGCATTCTAGAATGCGGTGTGTCAGGATCTAGAATCTTGTGGTGCGGGTTCTGAGCACAACGGCCTCCTGAGATAAGCGGTTTCATAGGATACGGTTTCCAAGGACACGGTTGCCTTGGTTACTGCATTCTAGAATGCGGTGTGTCAGGATCTAGAATCTTGTGGTGCGGGTTCTGAGCACAATGGCCTCCTGAGAAGAGCGGTTTCCTAGGATACGGTTTCCAAGGATACGGTTGCCTTGGTTACTGCATTCTAGAATGCGGTGTGTCAGGATCTAGAATCTTGTGGTGCGGGTTCTGAGCACAATAGCCTCCTGAGATAAGCGGTTTCCTAGGATACGGTTTCCAAGGATACGGTTGCCTTGGTTACTGCATTCTAGAATGCGGTGTGTCAGAATCTAGAATCTTGTGGTGCGGGTTCTGAGCACAACGGCCTCCTGAGTAAGCGGTTTCCTAGGATAAGGTTTCCAAGGATACGGTTGCCTTGGATACTGCATTCTAGAATACGGTGTGTCAGGATCTGGAATCTTGTGGTGCTGGTTCTGAGCACAATGGCCTCCAGAGTAAGCCGTTTACTAGGATACGGTTTCCAATGATACGGATGCCTTGGATACTGCATTCTAGAATGCTGTGTGTCAGGATCTAGAATCTTGTGGTGCGGGTTCTGAGCACAATGGCCTCCTGAGATAAGCGGTTTCCTAGGATACGGTTTCCAAGTATACGATGGCCTTGGATACTGCATTCTAGAATGCGGTGTGTCAGGGTCTAGAATCTTGTGGTGCGGGTTCTGAGCACAATGGCCTCCTGAGATAAGCGGTTTCCTAGGATACGGTTTCCAAGGATACGGTTGCCTTGGTTACTGCATTCTAGAATGCGGTGTGTCAGGATCTAGAATCTTGTGGTGCGGGTTCTGAGCACAATGGCCTCCTGAGATAAGCGGTTTCATAGGATACGGTTTCCAAGGATACGGTTGCCTTGGATACTGCATTCTAGAATGCGGTGTGTCAGGGTCTAGAATCTTCTCGTGCGGGTTCTGAGCACAATGGCCTCCTGAGATAAGCGGTTTCCTAGGATACGGTTTCCAAGGATACGGTTGCCTTGGTTACTGCATTCTAGAATGCGGTGTGTCAGGATCTAGAATCTTGTGGTGCGGGTTCTGAGCGCAATTGCCTCCTGAGATAAGCGGTTTCCTAGGATACGGTTTCCAAGGATACGGTTGCCTTGGATACTGCATTCTAGAATGCGGTGTGTCAGGATCTAAATCTTGTGGTTCGCGTTCTGAGCACAATGGCCTCCTGAGATAAGCGGTTTCCTAGGATACGGTTTCCAAGGATACGGTTGCCTTGGATACTGTATTCTAGAATGCGGTGTGTCAGGATCTAGAATCTTGTGGTGCGGGTTCTGAGCACAATGGCCTCCTGAGATAAGCGGTTTCCTAGGATACGGTTTCCAAGGATACGGTTGCCTTGGTTACTGCATTCTAGAATGCGGTGTGTCAGGATCTAGAATCTTGTGGTGCGGTTTCTGAGCACAATGGCCTCCTGAGATAAGCGGTTTCCTAGGATACGGTTTCCAATATACGGTTGCCTTGGATACTGCATTCTAGAATGCGGTGTGTCAGGATCTAGAATCTTGTGGTGCGGGTTCTGAGCACAATGGCCTCTTGAGAAGAGCGGTTTCCTAGGATACGGTTTCCAAGGATACGGTTGCCTTGGTTACTGCATTCTAGAATGCGGTGTGTCAGGATCTAGAATCTTGTGGTGCGGGTTCTGAGCACAATAGCCTCCTGAGATAAGCGGTTTCCTAGGATACGGTTTCCAAGGATACGGTTGCCTTGGTTACTGCATTCTAGAATGCGGTGTGTCAGAATCTAGAATCTTGTGGTGCGGGTTCTGAGCACAACGGCCTCCTGAGATAAGCGGTTTCATAGGATACGGTTTCCAAGGACACGGTTGCCTTGGTTACTGCATTCTAGAATGCGGTGTGTCAGGATCTAGAATCTTGTGGTGCGGGTTCTGAGCACAATGGCCTCCTGAGAAGAGCGGTTTCCTAGGATACGGTTTCCAAGGATACGGTTGCCTTGGTTACTGCATTCTAGAATGCGGTGTGTCAGGATCTAGAATCTTGTGGTGCGGGTTCTGAGCACAATAGCCTCCTGAGATAAGCGGTTTCCTAGGATACGGTTTCCAAGGATACGGTTGCCTTGGTTACTGCATTCTAGAATGCGGTGTGTCAGAATCTAGAATCTTGTGGTGCGGGTTCTGAGCACAACGGCCTCCTGAGATAAGCGGTTTCCTAGGATAAGGTTTCCAAGGATACGGTTGCCTTGGATACTGCATTCTAGAATACGGTGTGTCAGGATCTGGATCTTGTGGTGCTGGTTCTGAGCACAATGGCCTCCAGAGTAAGCCGTTTACTAGGATACGGTTTCCAATGATACGGATGCCTTGGATACTGCATTCTAGAATGCTGTGTGTCAGGATCTAGAATCTTGTGGTGCGGGTTCTGAGCACTATGGCCTCCTGAGATAAGCGGTTTCCTAGGATACGGTTTCCAAGGATACGGTGGCCTTGGATACTGCATTCTAGAATGCGGTGTGTCAGGGTCTAGAATCTTGTGGTGCGGGTTCTGAGCACAATGGCCTCCTGAGATAAGCGGTTTCCTAGGATACGGTTTCCAAGGATACGGTTGCCTTGGTTACTGCATTCTAGAATGCGGTGTGTCAGGATCTAGAATCTTGTGGTGCGGGTTCTGAGCACAATGGCCTCCTGAGATAAGCGGTTTCATAGGATACGGTTTCCAAGGATACGGTTGCCTTGGATACTGCATTCTAGAATGCGGTGTGTCAGGGTCTAGAATCTTCTGGTGCGGGTTCTGAGCACAATGGCCTCCTGAGATAAGCGGTTTCCTAGGATACGGTTTCCAAGGATACGGTTGCCTTGGTTACTGCATTCTAGAATGCGGTGTGTCAGGATCTAGAATCTTGTGGTGCGGGTTCTGAGCACAATAGCCTCCTGAGATAAGCGGTTTCCTAGGATACGGTTTCCAAGGATACGGTTGCCTTGGTTACTGCATTCTAGAATGCGGTGTGTCAGAATCTAGAATCTTGTGGTGCGGGTTCTGAGCACAACGGCCTCCTGAGATAAGCGGTTTCCTAGGATAAGGTTTCCAAGGATACGGTTGCCTTGGATACTGCATTCTAGAATACGGTGTGTCAGGATCTGGAATCTTGTGGTGCTGGTTCTGAGCACAATGGCCTCCAGAGTAAGCCGTTTACTAGGATACGGTTTCCAATGATACGGATGCCTTGGATACTGCATTCTAGAATGCTGTGTGTCAGGATCTAGAATCTTGTGGTGCGGGTTCTGAGCACAATGGCCTCCTGAGATAAGCGGTTTCCTAGGATACGGTTTCCAAGGATACGATGGCCTTGGATACTGCATTCTAGAATGCGGTGTGTCAGGGTCTAGAATCTTGTGGTGCGGGTTCTGAGCACAATGGCCTCCTGAGATAAGCGGTTTCCTAGGATACGGTTTCCAAGGATACGGTTGCCTTGGTTACTGCATTCTAGAATGCGGTGTGTCAGGATCTAGAATCTTGTGGTGCGGGTTCTGAGCACAATGGCCTCCTGAGATAAGCGGTTTCATAGGATACGGTTTCCAAGGATACGGTTGCCTTGGATACTGCATTCTAGAATGCGGTGTGTCAGGGTCTAGAATCTTCTGGTGCGGGTTCTGAGCACAATGGCCTCCTGAGATAAGCGGTTTCCTAGGATACGGTTTCCAAGGATACGGTTGCCTTGGTTACTGCATTCTAGAATGCGGTGTGTCAGGATCTAGAATCTTGTGGTGCGGGTTCTGAGCGCAATTGCCTCCTGAGATAAGCGGTTTCCTAGGATACGGTTTCCAAGGATACGGTTGCCTTGGATACTGCATTCTAGAATGCGGTGTGTCAGGATCTAAATCTTGTGGTTCGCGTTCTGAGCACAATGGCCTCCTGAGATAAGCGGTTTCCTAGGATACGGTTTCCAAGGATACGGTTGCCTTGGATACTGTATTCTAGAATGCGGTGTGTCAGGATCTAGAATCTTGTGGTGCGGGTTCTGAGCACAATGGCCTCCTGAGATAAGCGGTTTCCTAGGATACGGTTTCCAAGGATACGGTTGCCTTGGTTACTGCATTCTAGAATGCGGTGTGTCAGGATCTAGAATCTTGTGGTGCGGTTTCTGAGCACAATGGCCTCCTGAGATAAGCGGTTTCCTAGGATACGGTTTCCAATATACGGTTGCCTTGGATACTGCATTCTAGAATGCGGTGTGTCAGGATCTAGAATCTTGTGGTGCGGGTTCTGAGCACAATGGCCTCCTGAGAAGAGCGGTTTCCTAGGATACGGTTTCCAAGGATACGGTTGCCTTGGTTACTGCATTCTAGAATGCGGTGTGTCAGGATCTAGAATCTTGTGGTGCGGGTTCTGAGCACAATAGCCTCCTGAGATAAGCGGTTTCCTAGGATACGGTTTCCAAGGATACGGTTGCCTTGGTTACTGCATTCTAGAATGCGGTGTGTCAGAATCTAGAATCTTGTGGTGCGGGTTCTGAGCACAACGGCCTCCTGAGATAAGCGGTTTCATAGGATACGGTTTCCAAGGACACGGTTGCCTTGGTTACTGCATTCTAGAATGCGGTGTGTCAGGATCTAGAATCTTGTGGTGCGGGTTCTGAGCACAATGGCCTCCTGAGAAGAGCGGTTTCCTAGGATACGGTTTCCAAGGATACGGTTGCCTTGGTTACTGCATTCTAGAATGCGGTGTGTCAGGATCTAGAATCTTGTGGTGCGGGTTCTGAGCACAATAGCCTCCTGAGATAAGCGGTTTCCTAGGATACGGTTTCCAAGGATACGGTTGCCTTGGTTACTGCATTCTACAATGCGGTGTGTCAGAATCTAGAATCTTGTGGTGCGGGTTCTGAGCACAACGGCCTCCTGAGATAAGCGGTTTCCTAGGATAAGGTTTCCAAGGATACGGTTGCCTTGGATACTGCATTCTAGAATACGGTGTGTCAGGATCTTGAATCTTGTGGTGCTGGTTCTGAGCACAATGGCCTCCAGAGTAAGCCGTTTACTAGGATACGGTTTCCAATGATACGGATGCCTTGGATACTGCATTCTAGAATGCTGTGTGTCAGGATCTAGAATCTTGTGGTGCGGGTTCTGAGCACAATGGCCTCCTGAGATAAGCGGTTTCCTAGGATACGGTTTCCAAGGATACGATGGCCTTGGATACTGCATTCTAGAATGCGGTGTGTCAGGGTCTAGAATCTTGTGGTGCGGGTTCTGAGCACAATGGCCTCCTGAGATAAGCGGTTTCCTAGGATACGGTTTCCAAGGATACGGTTGCCTTGGTTACTGCATTCTAGAATGCGGTGTGTCAGGATCTAGAATCTTGTGGTGCGGGTTCTGAGCACAATGGCCTCCTGAGATAAGCGGTTTCATAGGATACGGTTTCCAAGGATACGGTTGCCTTGGATACTGCATTCTAGAATGCGGTGTGTCAGGGTCTAGAATCTTCTGGTGCGGGTTCTGAGCACAATGGCCTCCTGAGATAAGCGGTTTCCTAGGATACGGTTTCCAAGGATACGGTTGCCTTGGTTACTGCATTCTAGAATGCGGTGTGTCAGGATCTAGAATCTTGTGGTGCGGGTTCTGAGCGCAATTGCCTCCTGAGATAAGCGGTTTCCTAGGATACGGTTTCCAAGGATACGGTTGCCTTGGATACTGCATTCTAGAATGCGGTGTGTCAGGATCTAAATCTTGTGGTTCGCGTTCTGAGCACAATGGCCTCCTGAGATAAGCGGTTTCCTAGGATACGGTTTCCAAGGATACGGTTGCCTTGGATACTGTATTCTAGAATGCGGTGTGTCAGGATCTAGAATCTTGTGGTGCGGGTTCTGAGCACAATGGCCTCCTGAGATAAGCGGTTTCCTAGGATACGGTTTCCAAGGATACGGTTGCCTTGGTTACTGCATTCTAGAATGCGGTGTGTCAGGATCTAGAATCTTGTGGTGCGGTTTCTGAGCACAATGGCCTCCTGAGATAAGCGGTTTCCTAGGATACGGTTTCCAATATACGGTTGCCTTGGATACTGCATTCTAGAATGCGGTGTGTCAGGATCTAGAATCTTGTGGTGCGGGTTCTGAGCACAATGGCCTCCTGAGATAAGCGGTTTCCTAGGATACGGTTTCCAAGGATACGGTTGCCTTGGATACTGCATTCTAGAATGCGGTGTGTCAGGATCTAGAATCTTGTGGTGCGGGTTCTGAGCACAATGGCATCCTGAGATAAGCGGTTTCCTAGGATAAGGTTTCCAAGGATACGGTTGCCTTGGATACTGCATTCTAGAATGCGGTGTGTCAGGATCTAGAATCTTGTGGTGCGGGTTCTGAGCACAATGGCCTCCGGAGATAAGCGGTTTCCTAGGATAAGGTTTCTAAAGATACGGTTGCCTTGGATACTGCATTCTAGAATACGGTGTGTCAGGATCTGGAATCTTGTGGTGCGGGTTCTGAGCACAATGGCCTCTAGAGTAAGCCGTTTCCTAGGATACGGTTTCCAAGGATACGGTTGCCTTGGTTACTGCATTCTAGAATGCGGTGTGTCAGGATCTAGAATCTTGTGGTGCGGGTTCTGAGCACAATGGCCTCCTGAGATAAGCGGTTTCCTAGGATACGGTTTCCAAGGATACGGTTGCCTTGGATACTGCATTCTAGAATGCGGTGTGTCAGGATCTAGAATCTTGTGGTGCGGGTTCTGAGCACAATGGCCTCCAGAGTAAGCCGTTTCCTAGGATACGGTTTCCAAGGATACGGTTGCCTTGGTTACTGCATTCTGGAATGCGGTGTGTGAGGATCTAGAATCTTGTGCTGCGGGTTCTGAGCACAATACCCTCCTGAGATAAGCGGTTTCCTAGGATACGGTTTCCAAGGATACGGTTGCCTTGGTTACTGCATTCTAGAATGCGGTGTGTCAGGATCTAGAATCTTGTGGTGCGGGTTCTGAGCACAACGGCCTCCTGAGATAAGCGGTTTCCTAGGATAAGGTATGCAAGTATACGGTTGCCTTGGATACTGCATTCTAGAATACGGTGTGTCAGGATCTGGAATCTTGTGTTGCGGGTTCTGAGCACAATGGCCTCCAGAGTAAGCCGTTTCCTAGGATACGGTTTCCAATGATACGGTTGCCTTGGATACTGCATTCTAGAATGCGGTGTGTCAGGATCTAGAATCTTGTGGTGCGGGTTCTGAGCACAACGGCCTCCTGAGATAAGCGGTTTCCTAGGATACCGTTTCCAAGGATACGGTTGCGTTGGATACTGCATTCTAGAATGCGGTGTGTCAGGGTCTAGAATCTTGTGGTGCGGGTTCTGAGCACAATGGCCTCCTGAGATAAGCGGTTTCCTAGGATACGGTTTCCAAGGATACGGTTGCCTTGGATACTGCATTCTAGAATGCGGTGTGTCAGGATCTAGAACCTTGTGGTGCGGGTTCTGAGCACAATGGCCTCCAGAGTAAGCCGTTTCCTAGGATACGGTTTCCAAGGATACGGTTGCCTTGGTTACTGCATTCTAGAATGCGGTGTGTCAGGATCTAGAATCTTGTGGTGCGGGTTCTGAGCACAATGGCCTCCTGAGATAAGCGGTTTCCTAGGATACGGTTTCCAAGGATACGGTTGCATTGGATACTGCATTCCAGAATGCGGTGTGTCAGGGTCTAGAATCTTGTGGTGCGGGTTCTGAGCACAATGGCCTCCTGAGATAAGCGGTTTCCTAGGATACGGTTTCCAAGGATACGGTTGCCTTGGATACTGCATTCTAGAATGCGGTGTTGCAGGGTCTAGAATCTTGTGGTGCGGGTTCTGAGCACAATGGCCTCCTGAGTTAAGCGGTTTCCTAGGATACGGTTTCCAAGGATACGGTTGCCTTGGTTACTGCATTCTAGAATGCGGTGTGTCAGGATCTAGAATCTTGTGGTGCGGGTTCTGAGCACAATGGCCTCCTGAGATAAGCGGTTTCCTAGGATACGGTTTCCAAGGATACGGTTGCCTTGGATACTGCATTCTAGAATGCGGTGTGTCAGGGTCTAGAATCTTCTGGTGCGGGTTCTGAGCACAATGGCCTCCTGAGATAAGCGGTTTCCTAGGATACGGTTTCCAAGGATACGGTTGCCTTGGTTACTGCATTCTAGAATGCGGTGTGTCAGGATCTAGAATCTTTTGGTGCGGGTTCTGAGCGCAATTGCCTCCTGAGATAAGCGGTTTCCAGGGATACGGTTTCCAAGGATACGGTTGCCTTGGATACTGCATTCTAGAATGCGGTGTGTCAGGATCTAGAATCTTGTGGTTCGCGTTCTGAGCACAATGGCCTCCTGAGATAAGCGGTTTCCTAGGATAAGGTTTCCAAGGATACGGTTGCCTTGGATACTGCATTCTAGAATGCGGTGTGTCAGGATCTAGAATCTTGTGGTGCGGGTTCTGAGCACAATGGCCTCCTGAGATAAGCGGTTTCCTAGGATACGGTTTCCAAGGATACGGTTGCCTTGGTTACTGCATTCTAGAATGCGGTGTGTCAGGATCTAGAATCTTGTGGTGCGGTTTCTGAGCACAATGGCCTCCTGAGATAAGCGGTTTCCTAGGATACGGTTTCCAAGGATACGGTTGCCTTGGATACTGCATTCTAGAATGCGGTGTGTCAGGATCTAGAATCTTGTGGTGCGGGTTCTGAGCACAATGGCCTCCTGAGATAAGTGGTTTTCTAGGATACGGTTTCCAAGGATACGGTTGCCTTGGATACTGCATTCTAGAATGCGGTGTGTCAGGATCTAGAATCTTGTGGTGCGGGTTCTGAGCACAATGGCCTCCTGAGATAAGCGGTTTCCTAGGATAAGGTTTAAAAGGATACGGTTGCCTTGGATACTGCATTCTAGAATGCGGTGTGTAAGGATCTAGAATCTTGTGGTGCGGGTTCTGAGCACAATGGCCTCCGGAGATAAGCGGTTTCCTAGGATAAGGTTTCCAAAGATACGGTTGCCTTGGATACTGCATTCTAGAATACGGTGTGTCAGGATCTGGAATCTTGTGGTGCGGGTTCTGAGCACAATGGCCTCTAGAGTAAGCCGTTTCCTAGGATACGGTTTCCAAGGATACGGTTGCCTTGGTTACTGCATTCTAGAATGCGGTGTGTCAGGATTTGGAATCTTGTGGTGCGGGTTCTGAGCACGATGGCTTCCTGAGATAAGCGGTTTCCTAGGATACGGTTGGAAGGATATGGTTGCCTTGGATACTGCATTCTAGAATGCGGTGTGTGAGGATCTAGAATCTTGTGCTGCGGGTTCTGAGCACAATAGCCTCCTGAGATAAGCGGTTTCCTAGGATACGGTTTCCAAGGATACGGTTGCCTTGGTTACTGCATTCTAGAATGCGGTGTGTCAGGATCTAGAATCTTGTGGTGCGGGTTCTGAGCACAACGGCCTCCTGAGATAAGCGGTTTCCTAGGATAAGGTATCCAAGGATACGGTTGCCTTGGATACTGCATTCTAGAATACGGTGTGTCAGGATCTGGAATCTTGTGTTGCGGGTTCTGAGCACAATGGCCTCCAGAGTAAGCCGTTTCCTAGGATACGGTTTCCAATGATACGGTTGCCTTGGATACTGCATTCTAGAATGCGGTGTGTCAGGGTCTAGAATCTTCTGGTGCGGGTTCTGAGCACAATGGCCTCCTGAGATAAGCGGTTTCCTAGGATACGGTTTCCAAGGATACGGTTGCCTTGGTTACTGCATTCTAGAATGCGGTGTGTCAGGATCTAGAACCTTGTGGTGCGGGTTCTGAGCACAATGGCCTCCTGAGATAAGCGGTTTCCTAGGATACGGTTTCCAAGGATACGGTTGCCTTGGATACTGCATTCTAGAATGCGGTGTGTCAGGATCTAGAATCTTGTGGTGCGGGTTCTGAGCACAATGGCCTCCAGAGTAAGCCGTTTCCTAGGATACGGTTTCCAAGGATACGGTTGCCTTGGTTACTGCATTCTAGAATGCGGTGTGTCAGGATCTAGAATCTTGTGGTGCGGGTTCTGAGCACAACGGCCTCCTGAGATAAGCGGTTTCATAGGATACGGTTTCCAAGGACACGGTTGCCTTGGTTACTGCATTCTAGAATGCGGTGTGTCAGGATCTAGAATCTTGTGGTGCGGTTTCTGAGCACAATGGCCTCCTGAGAAGAGCGGTTTCCTAGGATACGGTTTCCAAGGATACGGTTGCCTTGGTTACTGCATTCTAGAATGCGGTGTGTCAGGATCTAGAATCTTGTGGTGCGGGTTCTGAGCACAACGGCCTCCTGAGATAAGCGGTTTCCTAGGATAAGGTTTCCAAGGATACGGTTGCCTTGGATACTGCATTCTAGAATACGGTGTGTCAGGATCTGGATCTTGTGGTGCTGGTTCTGAGCACAATGGCCTCCAGAGTAAGCCGTTTACTAGGATACGGTTTCCAATGATACGGATGCCTTGGATACTGCATTCTAGAATGCTGTGTGTCAGGATCTAGAATCTTGTGGTGCGGGTTCTGAGCACAATGGCCTCCTGAGATAAGCGGTTTCCTAGGATACGGTTTCCAAGGATACGGTTGCCTTGGATACTGCATTCTAGAATGCGGTGTGTCAGGATCTAGAACCTTGTGGTGCGGGTTCTGAGCACAATGGCCTCCAGAGTAAGCCGTTTCCTAGGATACGGTTTCCAAGGATACGGTTGCCTTGGTTACTGCATTCTAGAATGCGGTGTGTCAGGATCTAGAATCTTGTGGTGCGGGTTCTGAGCACAATGGCCTCCTGAGATAAGCGGTTTCCTAGGATACGGTTTCCAAGGATACGGTTGCATTGGATACTGCATTCCAGAATGCGGTGTGTCAGGGTCTAGAATCTTGTGGTGCGGGTTCTGAGCACAATGGCCTCCTGAGATAAGCGGTTTCCTAGGATACGGTTTCCAAGGATACGGTTGCCTTGGATACTGCATTCTAGAATGCGGTGTTGCAGGGTCTAGAATCTTGTGGTGCGGGTTCTGAGCACAATGGCCTCCTGAGTTAAGCGGTTTCCTAGGATACGGTTTCCAAGGATACGGTTGCCTTGGTTACTGCATTCTAGAATGCGGTGTGTCAGGATCTAGAATCTTGTGGTGCGGGTTCTGAGCACAATGGCCTCCTGAGATAAGCGGTTTCCTAGGATACGGTTTCCAAGGATACGGTTGCCTTGGATACTGCATTCTAGAATGCGGTGTGTCAGGGTCTAGAATCTTCTGGTGCGGGTTCTGAGCACAATGGCCTCCTGAGATAAGCGGTTTCCTAGGATACGGTTTCCAAGGATACGGTTGCCTTGGTTACTGCATTCTAGAATGCGGTGTGTCAGGATCTAGAATCTTTTGGTGCGGGTTCTGAGCGCAATTGCCTCCTGAGATAAGCGGTTTCCAGGGATACGGTTTCCAAGGATACGGTTGCCTTGGATACTGCATTCTAGAATGCGGTGTGTCAGGATCTAGAATCTTGTGGTTCGCGTTCTGAGCACAATGGCCTCCTGAGATAAGCGGTTTCCTAGGATAAGGTTTCCAAGGATACGGTTGCCTTGGATACTGCATTCTAGAATGCGGTGTGTCAGGATCTAGAATCTTGTGGTGCGGGTTCTGAGCACAATGGCCTCCTGAGATAAGCGGTTTCCTAGGATACGGTTTCCAAGGATACGGTTGCCTTGGTTACTGCATTCTAGAATGCGGTGTGTCAGGATCTAGAATCTTGTGGTGCGGTTTCTGAGCACAATGGCCTCCTGAGATAAGCGGTTTCCTAGGATACGGTTTCCAAGGATACGGTTGCCTTGGATACTGCATTCTAGAATGCGGTGTGTCAGGATCTAGAATCTTGTGGTGCGGGTTCTGAGCACAATGGCCTCCTGAGATAAGTGGTTTTCTAGGATACGGTTTCCAAGGATACGGTTGCCTTGGATACTGCATTCTAGAATGCGGTGTGTCAGGATCTAGAATCTTGTGGTGCGGGTTCTGAGCACAATGGCCTCCTGAGATAAGCGGTTTCCTAGGATAAGGTTTAAAAGGATACGGTTGCCTTGGATACTGCATTCTAGAATGCGGTGTGTAAGGATCTAGAATCTTGTGGTGCGGGTTCTGAGCACAATGGCCTCCGGAGATAAGCGGTTTCCTAGGATAAGGTTTCCAAAGATACGGTTGCCTTGGATACTGCATTCTAGAATACGGTGTGTCAGGATCTGGAATCTTGTGGTGCGGGTTCTGAGCACAATGGCCTCTAGAGTAAGCCGTTTCCTAGGATACGGTTTCCAAGGATACGGTTGCCTTGGTTACTGCATTCTAGAATGCGGTGTGTCAGGATTTGGAATCTTGTGGTGCGGGTTCTGAGCACGATGGCTTCCTGAGATAAGCGGTTTCCTAGGATACGGTTGGAAGGATATGGTTGCCTTGGATACTGCATTCTAGAATGCGGTGTGTGAGGATCTAGAATCTTGTGCTGCGGGTTCTGAGCACAATAGCCTCCTGAGATAAGCGGTTTCCTAGGATACGGTTTCCAAGGATACGGTTGCCTTGGTTACTGCATTCTAGAATGCGGTGTGTCAGGATCTAGAATCTTGTGGTGCGGGTTCTGAGCACAACGGCCTCCTGAGATAAGCGGTTTCCTAGGATAAGGTATCCAAGGATACGGTTGCCTTGGATACTGCATTCTAGAATACGGTGTGTCAGGATCTGGAATCTTGTGTTGCGGGTTCTGAGCACAATGGCCTCCAGAGTAAGCCGTTTCCTAGGATACGGTTTCCAATGATACGGTTGCCTTGGATACTGCATTCTAGAATGCGGTGTGTCAGGGTCTAGAATCTTCTGGTGCGGGTTCTGAGCACAATGGCCTCCTGAGATAAGCGGTTTCCTAGGATACGGTTTCCAAGGATACGGTTGCCTTGGTTACTGCATTCTAGAATGCGGTGTGTCAGGATCTAGAACCTTGTGGTGCGGGTTCTGAGCACAATGGCCTCCTGAGATAAGCGGTTTCCTAGGATACGGTTTCCAAGGATACGGTTGCCTTGGATACTGCATTCTAGAATGCGGTGTGTCAGGATCTAGAATCTTGTGGTGCGGGTTCTGAGCACAATGGCCTCCAGAGTAAGCCGTTTCCTAGGATACGGTTTCCAAGGATACGGTTGCCTTGGTTACTGCATTCTAGAATGCGGTGTGTCAGGATCTAGAATCTTGTGGTGCGGGTTCTGAGCACAACGGCCTCCTGAGATAAGCGGTTTCATAGGATACGGTTTCCAAGGACACGGTTGCCTTGGTTACTGCATTCTAGAATGCGGTGTGTCAGGATCTAGAATCTTGTGGTGCGGTTTCTGAGCACAATGGCCTCCTGAGAAGAGCGGTTTCCTAGGATACGGTTTCCAAGGATACGGTTGCCTTGGTTACTGCATTCTAGAATGCGGTGTGTCAGGATCTAGAATCTTGTGGTGCGGGTTCTGAGCACAACGGCCTCCTGAGATAAGCGGTTTCCTAGGATAAGGTTTCCAAGGATACGGTTGCCTTGGATACTGCATTCTAGAATACGGTGTGTCAGGATCTGGATCTTGTGGTGCTGGTTCTGAGCACAATGGCCTCCAGAGTAAGCCGTTTACTAGGATACGGTTTCCAATGATACGGATGCCTTGGATACTGCATTCTAGAATGCTGTGTGTCAGGATCTAGAATCTTGTGGTGCGGGTTCTGAGCACAATGGCCTCCTGAGATAAGCGGTTTCCTAGGATACGGTTTCCAAGGATACGGTGGCGTTGGATACTGCATTCTAGAATGCGGTGTGTCAGGGTCTAGAATCTTGTGGTGCGGGTTCTGAGCACAGTGGCCTCCTGAGATAAGCGGTTTCCTAGGATACGATTTCCAAGGATACGGTTGCCTTGGTTACTGCATTCTAGAATGCGGTGTGTCAGGATCTAGAATCTTGTGGTGCGGGTTCTGAGCACAATGGCCTCCTGAGATAAGAGGTTTCATAGGATACGGTTTCCAAGGATACGGTTGCCTTGGATACTGCATTCTAGAATGCGGTGTGTCAGGGTCTAGAATCTTCTGGTGCGGGTTCTGAGCACAATGGCCTCCTGAGATAAGCGGTTTCCTAGGATACGGTTTCCAAGGATACGGTTGCCTTGGTTACTGCATTCTAGAATGCGGTGTGTCAGGATCTAGAATCTTGTGGTGCGGTTTCTGAGCACAATGGCCTCCTGAGATAAGCGGTTTCCTAGGATACGGTTTCCAAGGATACGGTTGCCTTGGATACTGCATTCTAGAATGCGGTGTGTCAGGATCTAGAATCTTGTGGTGCGGGTTCTGAGCACAATGGCCTCCTGAGATAAGTGGTTTTCTAGGATACGGTTTCCAAGGATACGGTTGCCTTGGATACTGCATTCTAGAATGCGGTGTGTCAGGATCTAGAATCTTGTGGTGCGGGTTCTGAGCACAATGGCCTCCTGAGATAAGCGGTTTCCTAGGATAAGGTTTAAAAGGATACGGTTGCCTTGGATACTGCATTCTAGAATGCGGTGTGTAAGGATCTAGAATCTTGTGGTGCGGGTTCTGAGCACAATGGCCTCCGGAGATAAGCGGTTTCCTAGGATAAGGTTTCCAAAGATACGGTTGCCTTGGATACTGCATTCTAGAATACGGTGTGTCAGGATCTGGAATCTTGTGGTGCGGGTTCTGAGCACAATGGCCTCTAGAGTAAGCCGTTTCCTAGGATACGGTTTCCAAGGATACGGTTGCCTTGGTTACTGCATTCTAGAATGCGGTGTGTCAGGATTTGGAATCTTGTGGTGCGGGTTCTGAGCACGATGGCTTCCTGAGATAAGCGGTTTCCTAGGATACGGTTGGAAGGATATGGTTGCCTTGGATACTGCATTCTAGAATGCGGTGTGTGAGGATCTAGAATCTTGTGCTGCGGGTTCTGAGCACAATAGCCTCCTGAGATAAGCGGTTTCCTAGGATACGGTTTCCAAGGATACGGTTGCCTTGGTTACTGCATTCTAGAATGCGGTGTGTCAGGATCTAGAATCTTGTGGTGCGGGTTCTGAGCACAACGGCCTCCTGAGATAAGCGGTTTCCTAGGATAAGGTATCCAAGGATACGGTTGCCTTGGATACTGCATTCTAGAATACGGTGTGTCAGGATCTGGAATCTTGTGTTGCGGGTTCTGAGCACAATGGCCTCCAGAGTAAGCCGTTTCCTAGGATACGGTTTCCAATGATACGGTTGCCTTGGATACTGCATTCTAGAATGCGGTGTGTCAGGGTCTAGAATCTTCTGGTGCGGGTTCTGAGCACAATGGCCTCCTGAGATAAGCGGTTTCCTAGGATACGGTTTCCAAGGATACGGTTGCCTTGGTTACTGCATTCTAGAATGCGGTGTGTCAGGATCTAGAACCTTGTGGTGCGGGTTCTGAGCACAATGGCCTCCTGAGATAAGCGGTTTCCTAGGATACGGTTTCCAAGGATACGGTTGCCTTGGATACTGCATTCTAGAATGCGGTGTGTCAGGATCTAGAATCTTGTGGTGCGGGTTCTGAGCACAATGGCCTCCAGAGTAAGCCGTTTCCTAGGATACGGTTTCCAAGGATACGGTTGCCTTGGTTACTGCATTCTAGAATGCGGTGTGTCAGGATCTAGAATCTTGTGGTGCGGGTTCTGAGCACAACGGCCTCCTGAGATAAGCGGTTTCATAGGATACGGTTTCCAAGGACACGGTTGCCTTGGTTACTGCATTCTAGAATGCGGTGTGTCAGGATCTAGAATCTTGTGGTGCGGTTTCTGAGCACAATGGCCTCCTGAGAAGAGCGGTTTCCTAGGATACGGTTTCCAAGGATACGGTTGCCTTGGTTACTGCATTCTAGAATGCGGTGTGTCAGGATCTAGAATCTTGTGGTGCGGGTTCTGAGCACAACGGCCTCCTGAGATAAGCGGTTTCCTAGGATAAGGTTTCCAAGGATACGGTTGCCTTGGATACTGCATTCTAGAATACGGTGTGTCAGGATCTGGATCTTGTGGTGCTGGTTCTGAGCACAATGGCCTCCAGAGTAAGCCGTTTACTAGGATACGGTTTCCAATGATACGGATGCCTTGGATACTGCATTCTAGAATGCTGTGTGTCAGGATTAGAATCTTGTGGTGCGGGTTCTGAGCACAATGGCCTCCTGAGATAAGCGGTTTCCTAGGATACGGTTTCCAAGGATACGGTGGCGTTGGATACTGCATTCTAGAATGCGGTGTGTCAGGGTCTAGAATCTTGTGGTGCGGGTTCTGAGCACAGTGGCCTCCTGAGATAAGCGGTTTCCTAGGATACGATTTCCAAGGATACGGTTGCCTTGGTTACTGCATTCTAGAATGCGGTGTGTCAGGATCTAGAATCTTGTGGTGCGGGTTCTGAGCACAATGGCCTCCTGAGATAAGAGGTTTCATAGGATACGGTTTCCAAGGATACGGTTGCCTTGGATACTGCATTCTAGAATGCGGTGTGTCAGGGTCTAGAATCTTCTGGTGCGGGTTCTGAGCACAATGGCCTCCTGAGATAAGCGGTTTCCTAGGATACGGTTTCCAAGGATACGGTTGCCTTGGTTACTGCATTCTAGAATGCGGTGTGTCAGGATCTAGAACCTTGTGGTGCGGGTTCTGAGCACAATGGCCTCCTGAGATAAGCGGTTTCCTAGGATACGGTTTCGAAGGATACGGTTGCCTTGGATACTGCATTCTAGAATGCGGTGTGTCAGGATCTAGAATCTTGTGGTGCGGGTTCTGAGCACAATGGCCTCCAGAGTAAGCCGTTTCCTAGGATACGGTTTCCAAGGATACGGTTGCCTTGGTTACTGCATTCTAGAATGCGGTGTGTCAGGATCTAGAATCTTGTGGTGCTGGTTCTGAGCACAACGGCCTCCTGAGATAAGCGGTTTCATAGGATACGGTTTCCAAGGACACGGTTGCCTTGGTTACTGCATTCTAGAATGCGGTGTGTCAGGATCTAGAATCTTGTGGTGCGGTTTCTGAGCACAATGGCCTCCTGAGAAGAGCGGTTTCCTAGGATACGGTTTTCAAGGATACGGTTGCCTTGGTTACTGCATTCTAGAATGCGGTGTGTCAGGATCTAGAATCTTGTGGTGCGGGTTCTGAGCACAACGGCCTCCTGAGATAAGCGGTTTCCTAGGATAAGGTTTCCAAGGATACGGTTGCCTTGGATACTGCATTCTAGAATACGGTGTGTCAGGATCTGGATCTTGTGGTGCTGGTTCTGAGCACAATGGCCTCCAGAGTAAGCCGTTTACTAGGATACGGTTTCCAATGATACGGATGCCTTGGATACTGCATTCTAGAATGCTGTGTGTCAGGATCTAGAATCTTGTGGTGCGGGTTCTGAGCACAATGGCCTCCTGAGATAAGCGGTTTCCTAGGATACGGTTTCCAAGGATACGGTGGCGTTGGATATTGCATTCTAGAATGCGGTGTGTCAGGGTCTAGAATCTTGTGGTGCGGGTTCTGAGCACAGTGGCCTCCTGAGATAAGCGGTTTCCTAGGATACGATTTCCAAGGATACGGTTGCCTTGGTTACTGCATTCTAGAATGCGGTGTGTCAGGATCTAGAATCTTGTGGTGCGGGTTCTGAGCACAATGGCCTCCTGAGATAAGAGGTTTCATAGGATACGGTTTCCAAGGATACGGTTGCCTTGGATACTGCATTCTAGAATGCGGTGTGTCAGGGTCTAGAATCTTCTGGTGCGGGTTCTGAGCACAATGGCCTCCTGAGATAAGCGGTTTCCTAGGATACGGTTTCCAAGGATACGGTTGCCTTGGTTACTGCATTCTAGAATGCGGTGTGTCAGGATCTAGAATCTTGTGGTGCGGGTTCTGAGCGCAATTGCCTCCTGAGATAAGCGGTTTCCTAGGATACGGTTTCCAAGGATACGGTTGCCTTGGATACTGCATTCTAGAATGCGGTGTGTCAGGATCTAAATCTTGTGGTTCGCGTTCAGAGCACAATGGCCTCCTGAGATAAGCGGTTTCCTAGGATACGGTTTCCAATGATACGGTTGCCTTGGATACTGCATTCTAGAATGCGGTGTGTCAGGATCTAGAATCTTGTGGTGCGGGTTCTGAGCACAACGGCCTCCTGAGATAAGCGGTTTCCTAGGATACGGTTTCCAAGGATACGGTTGCCTTGGTTACTGCATTCTAGAATGCGCTGTGTCAGGATCTAGAATCTTGTGGTGCGGGTTCTGAGCACAACGGCCTCCTGAGATAAGCGGTTTCATAGGATACGGTTTCCAAGGACACGGTTGCCTTGGTTACTGCATTCTAGAATGCGGTGTGTCAGGATCTAGAATCTTGTGGTGCGGGTTCTGAGCACAATGGCCTCCTGAGAAGAGCGGTTTCCTAGGATACGGTTTCCAAGGATACGGTTGCCTTGGTTACTGCATTCTAGAATGCGGTGTGTCAGGATCAAGAATCTTGTGGTGCGGGTTCTGAGCACAATAGCCTCCTGAGATAAGCGGTTTCCTAGGATAAGGTTTCCAAGGATACGGTTGCCTTGGATACTGCATTCTAGAATACGGTGTGTCAGGATCTGGAATCTTGTGGTGCTGGTTCTGAGCACAATGGCCTCCAGAGTAAGCCGTTTACTAGGATACGGTTTCCAATGATACGGATGCCTTGGATACTGCATTCTAGAATGCTGTGTGTCAGGATCTAGAATCTTGTGGTGCGGGTTCTGAGCACAATGGCCTCCTGAGATAAGCGGTTTCCTAGGATACGGTTTCCAAGGATATGATGGCCTTGGATACTGCATTCTAGAATGCGGTGTGTCAGGGTCTAGAATCTTGTGGTGCGGGTTCTGAGCACAATGGCCTCCTGAGATAAGCGGTTTCCTAGGATACGGTTTCCAAGGATACGGTTGCCTTGGATACTGCATTCTAGAATGCGGTGTGTCAGGATCTAAATCTTGTGGTTCGCGTTCAGAGCACAATGGCCTCCTGAGATAAGCGGTTTCCTAGGATACGGTTTCCAATGATACGGTTGCCTTGGATACTGCATTCTAGAATGCGGTGTGTCAGGATCTAGAATCTTGTGGTGCGGGTTCTGAGCACAACGGCCTCCTGAGATAAGCGGTTTCCTAGGATACGGTTTCCAAGGATACGGTTGCCTTGGTTACTGCATTCTAGAATGCGCTGTGTCAGGGTCTAGAATCTTGTGGTGCGGGTTCTGAGCGCAATTGCCTCCTGAGATAAGCGGTTTCCTAGGATACGGTTTCCAAGGATACGGTTGCCTTGGATACTGCATTCTAGAATGCGGTGTGTCAGGATCTAAATCTTGTGGTTCGCGTTCAGAGCACAATGGCCTCCTGAGATAAGCGGTTTCCTAGGATACGGTTTCCAATGATACGGTTGCCTTGGATACTGCATTCTAGAATGCGGTGTGTCAGGATCTAGAATCTTGTGGTGCGGGTTCTGAGCACAACGGCCTCCTGAGATAAGCGGTTTCCTAGGATACGGTTTCCAAGGATACGGTTGCCTTGGTTACTGCATTCTAGAATGCGCTGTGTCAGGATCTAGAATCTTGTGGTGCGGGTTCTGAGCACAACGGCCTCCTGAGATAAGCGGTTTCATAGGATACGGTTTCCAAGGACACGGTTGCCTTGGTTACTGCATTCTAGAATGCGGTGTGTCAGGATCTAGAATCTTGTGGTGCGGGTTCTGAGCACAATGGCCTCCTGAGAAGAGCGGTTTCCTAGGATACGGTTTCCAAGGATACGGTTGCCTTGGTTACTGCATTCTAGAATGCGGTGTGTCAGGATCTAGAATCTTGTGGTGCGGGTTCTGAGCACAATAGCCTCCTGAGATAAGCGGTTTCCTAGGATAAGGTTTCCAAGGATACGGTTGCCTTGGATACTGCATTCTAGAATACGGTGTGTCAGGATCTGGAATCTTGTGGTGCTGGTTCTGAGCACAATGGCCTCCAGAGTAAGCCGTTTACTAGGATACGGTTTCCAATGATACGGATGCCTTGGATACTGCATTCTAGAATGCTGTGTGTCAGGATCTAGAATCTTGTGGTGCGGGTTCTGAGCACAATGGCCTCCTGAGATAAGCGGTTTCCTAGGATACGGTTTCCAAGGATATGATGGCCTTGGATACTGCATTCTAGAATGCGGTGTGTCAGGGTCTAGAATCTTGTGGTGCGGGTTCTGAGCACAATGGCCTCCTGAGATAAGCGGTTTCCTAGGATACGGTTTCCAAGGATACGGTTGCCTTGGTTACTGCATTCTAGAATGCGGTGTGTCAGGATCTAGAATCTTGTGGTGCGGGTTCTGAGCACAATGGCCTCCTGAGATAAGCGGTTTCATAGGATACGGTTTCCAAGGATACGGTTGCCTTGGATACTGCATTCTAGAATGCGGTGTGTCAGGGTCTAGAATCTTCTGGTGCGGGTTCTGAGCACAATGGCCTCCTGAGATAAGCGGTTTCCTAGGATACGGTTTCCAAGGATACGGTTGCCTTGGTTACTGCATTCTAGAATGCGGTGTGTCAGGATCTAGAATCTTGTGGTGCGGGTTCTGAGCGCAATTGCCTCCTGAGATAAGCGGTTTCCTAGGATACGGTTTCCAAGGATATGGTTGCCTTGGATACTGCATTCTAGAATGCGGTGTGTCAGGATCTAAATCTTGTGGTTCGCGTTCTGAGCACAATGGCCTCCTGAGATAAGCGGTTTCCTAGGATACGGTTTCCAAGGATACGGTTGCCTTGGATACTGTATTCTAGAATGCGGTGTGTCAGGATCTAGAATCTTGTGGTGCGGGTTCTGAGCACAATGGCCTCCTGAGATAAGCGGTTTCCTAGGATACGGTTTCCAAGGATACGGTTGCCTTGGTTACTGCATTCTAGAATGCGGTGTGTCAGGATCTAGAATCTTGTGGTGCGGTTTCTGAGCACAATGGCCTCCTGAGATAAGCGGTTTCCTAGGATACGGTTTCCAAGGATACGGTTGCCTTGGATACAGCATTCTAGAATGCGGTGTGTCAGGATCTAGAATCTTGTGGTGCGGGTTCTGAGCACAATGGCCTCCAGAGTAAGCCGTTTCCTAGGATACGGTTTCCAAGGATACGGTTGCCTTGGTTACTGCATTCTAGAATGCGGTGTGTGAGGATCTAGAATCTTGTGCTGCGGGTTCTGAGCACAATAGCCTCCTGAGATAAGCGGTTTCCTAGGATAAGGTATCCAAGTATACGGTTGCCTTGGATACTGCATTCTAGAATACGGTGTGTCAGGATCTGGAATCTTGTGTTGCGGGTTCTGAGCACAATGGCCTCCAGAGTAAGCCGTTTCCTAGGATACGGTTTCCAATGATACGGTTGCCTTGGATACTGCATTCTAGAATGCGGTGTGTCAGGATCTAGAATCTTGTGGTGCGGGTTCTGAGCACAACGGCCTCCTGAGATAAGCGGTTTCCTAGGATACGGTTTCCAAGGATACGGTTGCCTTGGATACTGCATTCTAGAATGCGGTGTGTCAGGATCTAGAACCTTGTGGTGCGGGTTCTGAGCACAATGGCCTCCAGAGTAAGCCGTTTCCTAGGATACGGTTTCCAAGGATACGGTTGCCTTGGTTACTGCATTCTAGAATGCGGTGTGTCAGGATCTAGAATCTTGTGGTGCGGGTTCTGAGCACAATGGCCTCCTGAGATAAGCGGTTTCCTAGGATACGGTTTCCAAGGATACGGTTGCATTGGATACTGCATTCCAGAATGCGGTGTGTCAGGGTCTAGAATCTTGTGGTGCGGGTTCTGAGCACAATGGCCTCCTGAGATAAGCGGTTTCCTAGGATACGGTTTCCAAGGATACGGTTGCCTTGGATACTGCATTCTAGAATGCGGTGTGTCAGGGTCTAGAATCTTGTGGTGCGGGTTCTGAGCACAATGTCCTCCTGAGATAAGCGGTTTCCTAGGATACGGTTTCCAAGGATACGGTTGCCTTGGTTACTGCATTCTAGAATGCGGTGTGTCAGGATCTAGAATCTTGTGGTGCGGGTTCTGAGCACAATGGCCTCCTGAGATAAGCGGTTTCATAGGATACGGTTTCCAAGGATACGGTTGCCTTGGATACTGCATTCTAGAATACGGTGTGTCAGGGTCTAGAATCTTCTGGTGCGGGTTCTGAGCACAATGGCCTCCTGAGATAAGCGGTTTCCTAGGATACGGTTTCCAAGGATACGGTTGCCTTGGTTACTGCATTCTAGAATGCGGTGTGTCAGGATCTAGAATCTTTTGGTGCTGGTTCTGAGCGCAATTGCCTCCTGAGATAAGCGGTTTCCAGGGATACGGTTTCCAAGGATACGGTTGCCTTGGATACTGCATTCTAGAATGCGGTGTGTCAGGATCTAGAATCTTGTGGTTCGCGTTCTGAGCACAATGGCCTCCTGAGATAAGCGGTTTCCTAGGATAAGGTTTCCAAGGATACGGTTGCCTTGGATACTGCATTCTAGAATGCGGTGTGTCAGGATCTAGAATCTTGTGGTGCGGGTTCTGAGCACAATGGCCTCCTGAGATAAGCGGTTTCCTAGGATACGGTTTCCAAGGATACGGTTGCCTTGGTTACTGCATTCTAGAATGCGGTGTGTCAGGATCTAGAATCTTGTGGTGCGGTTTCTGAGCACAATGGCCTCCTGAGATAAGCGGTTTCCTAGGATACGGTTTCCAAGGATACGGTTGCCTTGGATACTGCATTCTAGAATGCGGTGTGTCAGGATCTAGAATCTTGTGGTGCGGGTTCTGAGCACAATGGCCTCCTGAGATAAGTGGTTTTCTAGGATACGGTTTCCAAGGATACGGTTGCCTTGGATACTGCATTCTAGAATGCGGTGTGTCAGGATCTAGAATCTTGTGGTGCGGGTTCTGAGCACAATGGCCTCCTGAGATAAGCGGTTTCCTAGGATAAGGTTTCCAAGGATACGGTTGCCTTGGATACTGCATTCTAGAATGCGGTGTGTCAGGATCTAGAATCTTGTGGTGCGGGTTCTGAGCACAATGGCCTCCGGAGATAAGCGGTTTCCTAGGATAAGGTTTCCAAAGATACGGTTGCCTTGGATACTGCATTCTAGAATACGGTGTTTCAGGATCTGGAATCTTGTGGTGCGGGTTCTGAGCACAATGGCCTCCTGAGATAAGCGGTTTCCTAGGATACGGTTTCCAAGGATACGGTTGCCTTGGTTACTGCATTCTAGAATGCGGTGTGTCAGGATCTAGAATCTTGTGGTGCGGGTTCTGAGCACAATGGCCTCCTGAGATAAGCGGTTTCATAGGATACGGTTTCCAAGGATACGGTTGCCTTGGATACTGCATTCTAGAATGCGGTGTGTCAGGGTCTAGAATCTTCTGGTGCGGGTTCTGAGCACAATGGCCTCCTGAGATAAGCGGTTTCCTAGGATACGGTTTCCAAGGATACGGTTGCCTTGGTTACTGCATTCTAGAATGCGGTGTGTCAGGATCTAGAATCTTTTGGTGCGGGTTCTGAGCGCAATTGCCTCCTGAGATAAGCGGTTTCCAGGGATACGGTTTCCAAGGATACGGTTGCCTTGGATACTGCATTCTAGAATGCGGTGTGTCAGGATCTAGAATCTTGTGGTTCGCGTTCTGAGCACAATGGCCTCCTGAGATAAGCGGTTTCCTAGGATAAGGTTTCCAAGTATACGGTTGCCTTGGATACTGCATTCTAGAATGCGGTGTGTCAGGATCTAGAATCTTGTGGTGCGGGTTCTGAGCACAATGGCCTCCTGAGATAAGCGGTTTCCTAGGATACGGTTTCCAAGTATCCGGTTGCCTTGGTTACTGCATTCTAGAATGCGGTGTGTCAGGATCTAGAATCCTGTGGTGCGGTTTCTGAGCACAATGGCCTCCTGAGATAAGCGGTTTCCTAGGATACGGTTTCCAAGGATACGGTTGCCTTGGTTACTGCATTCTAGAATGCGGTGTGTCAGGATCTAGAATCTTTTGGTGCGGGTTCTGAGCGCAATTGCCTCCTGAGATAAGCGGTTTCCAGGGATACGGTTTCCAAGGATACGGTTGCCTTGGATACTGCATTCTAGAATGCGGTGTGTCAGGATCTAGAATCTTGTGGTTCGCGTTCTGAGCACAATGGCCTCCTGAGATAAGCGGTTTCCTAGGATACGGTTTCCAAGGATACGGTTGCCTTGGATACTGCATTCTAGAATGCGGTGTGTCAGGATCTAGAATCTTGTGGTGCGGGTTCTGAGCACAGTGGCCTCCTGAGATAAGCAGTTTCTTAGGATACGGTTTGAAAGGATACGGTTGCCTTGGTTATGGCGTTCTAGATTGTGGTGTGTCAGGATCTAGAATGTTGTGGTGCGGGTTCTGAGAACAATGGCCTCCTGAGATAAGAGGTTTCCTAGTATACGGTTTCCAAGTATACGTTTGCCTTGGATACGGCGTTCTAGAATGTGGCGTGTCAGGATCTAGGATCTTGTTGGATGGGTGTGAGCACATTGGTCTCCAAAGATAAGCCGTTTCCTAAGATAGGGTTTCCAAGGATACGGTTGCCTTGGATACTGCATTCTAGAATGCGGTGTGTCAGGATCTAGAATCTTGTGGTGTGGGTTCGGAGCACAATGGCCTCCTGAGATAAGCGGTTTCCTAGGATACGGTTTCCAAGGATAGGGTTGCCTTAGATACGGCGTTCTAGAATGTGGTGTGTCAGGATCTAGAATCTTGTGGGGACGGTTCTGAGCACAATGGCCTCCAAAAATAAGCAGATTCGAAGAATACGGTTTCCAATGATACGGTTGTCTTGGATACGGCGTTCGAGAACGTGGTTTGTCAGGATTTAGAGTCTTGTGGGACGGGATCTGAGAACAATAGTTTCCTGGGATATGGAGTTTCCTAGGATACGGTCTCCAAGGATACGGTTGCCTTGCATACGCCATTATAGAATGTGGTGTGTCAGGATCTAGAATATTGTGCGGCCGGATCTGAGCACAATGGCCTCCAGATATAAGCGTTTTCCTAGGATACGGTTTCCAAGGATACGGTGGCCTTGGATACGGAGTTCTAGAATGTGGTGTGTCAGGATTTAGAATCTTGTGGGGCGGGTTCTGAGCACAATGGTCTCCAGAGATAAGCGGTTTCCTAGGATTCGGTTTCCAAGGATACGGTTGCCTTGGATACTGCGTTTAAGAATGTGTTCTGTCAGGATCCAGAATCTTGTGGAGGGGGTTATGAGTACAAGGGTTTCCAGGGTTACGCGGTTTCCTAGGATACCTTTGCAACGATACGTTTGCGTTGGATACGGCATTCCAGGTTGTGGTGTATCAGGATCTAGAATCTTGTGGGACGGGTTCTGAGTACAATGTTCTCCAGGGATATGCGGTTTCCTAGGATACGGTCTCCAAGTATACGGTTGCCTTGGACAAGGCATTCTAGATGTGGTGTGTCAGGATCTAGAATATTGTGGTGCGGGTTCTGAACACAATGTTCTCTAGAGGTAAGTGGTTTCCTAGGATACGGTTTCCAAGGATACATTTGCCTTGGATACGGCATTCTGTAAAGTGGTGTGTCAGCATATAGAATCTTGTGGGGCGGGTTCTTAGCACAATGGCCTCCTGAGATAAGCGGTTTCCTAGGATACGGTTTGCAAGGATACGTTTGCCTTGGATACTGCATTCTAGAATGCGGTGTGTCAGGATCTAGAATCTTGTGGTGCGGGTTCTGAGCAGAGTGGCCTCCTGAGATAAGCAGTTTCTTAGGATACGGTTTGAAAGGATACGGTTGCTTTGGTTATGGCGTTCTAGAATGTGGTGTGTCAGGATCTAGAATGTTGTGGTGCGGGTTCTGAGCACAATGGCCTCCTGAGATAAGAGGTTTCCTAGGATACGGTTTCCAAGGATACGGTTGCCTTGGATACTGCATTCTAGAATGCGGTGTGTCAGGGTCTAGAATCTTCTGGTGCGGGTTCTGAGCACAATGGCCTCCTGAGATAAGCGGTTTCCTAGGATACGGTTTCCAAGGATACGGTTGCCTTGGTTACTGCATTCTAGAATGTGGTGTGTCAGGATCTAGAATCTTTTGGTGCGGGTTCTGAGCGCAATTGCCTCCTGAGATAAGCGGTTTCCAGGGATACGGTTTCCAAGGATACGGTTCCCTTGGATACTGCATTCTAGAATGCGGTGTGTCAGGATCTAGAATCTTGTGGTTCGCGTTCTGAGCACTATGGCCTCCTGAGATAAGCGGTTTCCTAGGATAAGGTTTCCAAGGATACGGTTGCCTTGGATACTGCATTCTAGAATGCGGTGTGTCAGGATCTAGAATCTTGTGGTGCGGGTTCTGAGCACAATGGCCTCCTGAGATAAGCGGTTTCCTAGGATACGGTTTCCAAGGATACGGTTGCCTTGGTTACTGCATTCTAGAATGCGGTGTGTCAGGATCTAGAATCTTGTGGTGCGGTTTCTGAGCACAATGGCCTCCTGAGATAAGCGGTTTCCTAGGATACGGTTTCCAAGGATACGGTTGCCTTGGATACTGCATTCTAGAATGCGGTGTGTCAGGATCTAGAATCTTGTGGTGCGGTTTCTGAGCACAATGGCCTCCTGAGATAAGCGGTTTCCTAGGATACGGTTTCCAAGGATACGGTTGCCTTGGATACAGCATTCTAGAATGCGGTGTGTCAGGATCTAGAATCTTGTGGTGCGGGTTCTGAGCACAATGGCCTCCAGAGTAAGCCGTTTCCTAGGATACGGTTTCCAAGGATACGGTTGCCTTGGTTACTGCATTCTAGAATGCGGTGTGTGAGGATCTAGAATCTTGTGCTGCGGGTTCTGAGCACAATAGCCTCCTGAGATAAGCGGTTTCCTAGGATAAGGTATCCAAGTATACGGTTGCCTTGGATACTGCATTCTAGAATACGGTGTGTCAGGATCTGGAATCTTGTGTTGCGGGTTCTGAGCACAATGGCCTCCAGAGTAAGCCGTTTCCTAGGATACGGTTTCCAATGATACGGTTGCCTTGGATACTGCATTCTAGAATGCGGTGTGTCAGGATCTAGAATCTTGTGGTGCGGGTTCTGAGCACAACGGCCTCCTGAGATAAGCGGTTTCCTAGGATACCGTTTCCAAGGATACGGTTGCGTTGGATACTGCATTCTAGAATGCGGTGTGTCAGGGTCTAGAATCTTGTGGTGCGGGTTCTGAGCACAATGGCCTCCTGAGATAAGCGGTTTCCTAGGATACGGTTTCCAAGGATACGGTTGCCTTGGATACTGCATTCTAGAATGCGGTGTGTCAGGATCTAGAACCTTGTGGTGCGGGTTCTGAGCACAATGGCCTCCAGAGTAAGCCGTTTCCTAGGATACGGTTTCCAAGGATACGGTTGCCTTGGTTACTGCATTCTAGAATGCGGTGTGTCAGGATCTAGAATCTTGTGGTGCGGGTTCTGAGCACAATGGCCTCCTGAGATAAGCGGTTTCCTAGGATACGGTTTCCAAGGATACGGTTGCATTGGATACTGCATTCCAGAATGCGGTGTGTCAGGGTCTAGAATCTTGTGGTGCGGGTTCTGAGCACAATGGCCTCCTGAGATAAGCGGTTTCCTAGGATACGGTTTCCAAGGATACGGTTGCCTTGGATACTGCATTCTAGAATGCGGTGTTGCAGGGTCTAGAATCTTGTGGTGCGGGTTCTGAGCACAATGGCCTCCTGAGTTAAGCGGTTTCCTAGGATACGGTTTCCAAGGATACGGTTGCCTTGGTTACTGCATTCTAGAATGCGGTGTGTCAGGATCTAGAATCTTGTGGTGCGGGTTCTGAGCACAATGGCCTCCTGAGATAAGCGGTTTCCTAGGATACGGTTTCCAAGGATACGGTTGCCTTGGATACTGCATTCTAGAATGCGGTGTGTCAGGGTCTAGAATCTTCTGGTGCGGGTTCTGAGCACAATGGCCTCCTGAGATAAGCGGTTTCCTAGGATACGGTTTCCAAGGATACGGTTGCCTTGGTTACTGCATTCTAGAATGCGGTGTGTCAGGATCTAGAATCTTTTGGTGCGGGTTCTGAGCGCAATTGCCTCCTGAGATAAGCGGTTTCCAGGGATACGGTTTCCAAGGATACGGTTGCCTTGGATACTGCATTCTAGAATGCGGTGTGTCAGGATCTAGAATCTTGTGGTTCGCGTTCTGAGCACAATGGCCTCCTGAGATAAGCGGTTTCCTAGGATAAGGTTTCCAAGGATACGGTTGCCTTGGATACTGCATTCTAGAATGCGGTGTGTCAGGATCTAGAATCTTGTGGTGCGGGTTCTGAGCACAATGGCCTCCTGAGATAAGCGGTTTCCTAGGATACGGTTTCCAAGGATACGGTTGCCTTGGTTACTGCATTCTAGAATGCGGTGTGTCAGGATCTAGAATCTTGTGGTGCGGTTTCTGAGCACAATAGCCTCCTGAGATAAGCGGTTTCCTAGGATACGGTTTCCAAGGATACGGTTGCCTTGGATACTGCATTCTAGAATGCGGTGTGTCAGGATCTAGAATCTTGTGGTGCGGGTTCTGAGCACAATGGCCTCCTGAGATAAGTGGTTTTCTAGGATACGGTTTCCAAGGATACGGTTGCCTTGGATACTGCATTCTAGAATGCGGTGTGTCAGGATCTAGAATCTTGTGGTGCGGGTTCTGAGCACAATGGCCTCCTGAGATAAGCGGTTTCCTAGGATAAGGTTTAAAAGGATACGGTTGCCTTGGATACTGCATTCTAGAATGCGGTGTGTAAGGATCTAGAATCTTGTGGTGCGGGTTCTGAGCACAATGGCCTCCGGAGATAAGCGGTTTCCTAGGATAAGGTTTCCAAAGATACGGTTGCCTTGGATACTGCATTCTAGAATACGGTGTGTCAGGATCTGGAATCTTGTGGTGCGGGTTCTGAGCACAATGGCCTCTAGAGTAAGCCGTTTCCTAGGATACGGTTTCCAAGGATACGGTTGCCTTGGTTACTGCATTCTAGAATGCGGTGTGTCAGGATTTGGAATCTTGTGGTGCGGGTTCTGAGCACGATGGCTTCCTGAGATAAGCGGTTTCCTAGGATACGGTTGGAAGAATATGGTTGCCTTGGATACTGCATTCTAGAATGCGGTGTGTGAGGATCTAGAATCTTGTGCTGCGGGTTCTGAGCACAATAGCCTCCTGAGATAAGCGGTTTCCTAGGATACGGTTTCCAAGGATACGGTTGCCTTGGTTACTGCATTCTAGAATGCGGTGTGTCAGGATCTAGAATCTTGTGGTGCGGTTTCTGAGCACAATGGCCTCCTGAGATAAGCGGTTTCCTAGGATACGGTTTCCAAGGATACGGTTGCCTTGGATACTGCATTCTAGAATGCGGTGTGTCAGGATCTAGAATCTTGTGGTGCGGGTTCTGAGCACAATGGCCTCCAGAGTAAGCCGTTTCCTAGGATACGGTTTCCAAGGATACCGTTGCCTTGGTTACTGCATTCTAGAATGCGGTGTGTGAGGATCTAGAATCTTGTGCTGCGGGTTCTGAGCACAATAGCCTCCTGAGATAAGCGGTTTCCTAGGATAAGGTATCCAAGTATACGGTTGCCTTGGATACTGCATTCTAGAATACGGTGTGTCAGGATCTGGAATCTTGTGTTGCGGGTTCTGAGCACAATGGCCTCCAGAGTAAGCCGTTTCCTAGGATACGGTTTCCAATGATACGGTTGCCTTGGATACTGCATTCTAGAATGCGGTGTGTCAGGATCTAGAATCTTGTGGTGCGGGTTCTGAGCACAACGGCCTCCTGAGATAAGCGGTTTCCTAGGATACCGTTTCCAAGGATACGGTTGCGTTGGATACTGCATTCTAGAATGCGGTGTGTCAGGATCTTGCATCTTGTGGGACGGTTTCTGAGCTCTATGGTCTCTAGAGTAAGCGGTTTCCTAGGATACGGTTTCCAAGGATACGGTTGCCTTGGATACTGCATTCTAGAATGCGGTGTGTCAGGATCTTGCATCTTGTGGGACGGGTTCTGAGCTCTATGGTCTCTAGAGTAAGCGGTTTCCTAGGATAGGGTTTCCAGGATACAGTTGCCGTGGACACGGTGTTCTAGAATGTGGTGTGTCAGGATCTAGAATATTGTTGGTCGGGTTGAGAGAATAATAGTCTACAGGAATACGCGGTTTCCTAGGATACGGACTCCAAGAATACGGTTGCCTTGCATACGGCGTTCTAGAATGTGGTGTGTCAGGATCTAGAATCTTGGGAACAGATTCTGAAAATAATGGTCTCCAGAGATAAGTGGTTTCTTGGATATGGTTTCCAAGGATACGGTTGCCTTGGATACGGTGTTCTAGAATATGGTGTAACAGGATCTAGAATCTTGTGGGACGGGTTCTGAGCACAATCGTCTCCAGAGTAAGCGGTTTCCTAGGATACGGTTTCCAAGGATACGGTTGCCTTGGATACTGCATTCTAGAATGCGGTGTGTCAGGATCTAGAATCTTGTGTTGCCGGTTCTGAGCACAATGGCCTCCAGGGTAAGCCGTTTCCTAGGATACGGTTTCCAAGGATACGGTGCCTTGGTTACTGCATTCTAGAATGCGGTGTGTCAGGATCTAGAATCTGGTGGTGCGGGTTCTGAGCACAATGGCCTCCTCAGATAAGCGGTTCCCTGGATACGGTTTCCAAGGATACGGTTGCCTTGGATACTGCATTCTAGAATGCGGTGTGTCAGGATCTAGAATCTTGTGGTGCGGGTTCTGAGCACAATGGCCTCCTGAGATAAGCGGTTTCCTAGGATACGGTTTCCAAGGATACGGTTGCCTTGGTTACTGCATTCTAGAATGCGGTGTGGCGGGATCTAGAATCTTGTGGTGCCGGTTCTGAGCACAACGGCCTCCTGAGATAAGCGGTTTCCTACGATACGGTTTCCAAGGATACGGTTGCCTTGGTTACTGCATTCTAGAATGCGGTGTGTCGGGATCTAGAATCTTGTGGTGCGGGTTCTGAGCACAATGGCCTCCTGAGATAAGCGGTTTCCTAGGATACGGTTTCCAAGGATACGGTTGCCTTGGATACTGCATTCTGGAATGCGGTGTGTCAGGATCTAGAATCTTGTGTTGCGGGTTCTGAGCACAACGGCTTCCTGAGATAAGCGGTTTCCTAGGATACGGTTTCCAAGGATACGGTTGCCTTGGATACTGCCTTCTAGAATGCTGTGTGTCAGGATCTAGAATCTTGTGGTGCGGGTTCTGAGCACAATGGCCTCCTGATATAAGCGGTTTCCTAGGATACGGTTTCCAAGGATACGGTTGCCTTGCATACTGCATTCTAGAATGCGGTGTGTCAGGATCTAGAATCTTGTGTTGCGGGTTCTGAGCACAATGGCCTCCAGGGTAAGCCGTTTCCTAGGATACGGTTTCCAAGGATACGGTGCCTTGGTTACTGCATTCTAGAATGCGGTGTGTCAGGATCTAGAATCTTGTGGTGAGGGTTCTGAGCACAACGGCCTCCTGAGATAAGCAGTTTCCTAGGATACGGTTTCCAAGGATACGGTTGCCTTGGTTACTGCATTCTAGAATGCGGTGTGTCAGGATCTAGAATCTTGTGGTGCCGATTCTGAGCACAACGGCCTCCTGAGATAAGCGGTTTCCTAGGATACGGTTTCCAAGGATACGGTTGCCTTGGATACTGCATTCTAGAATGCGGTGTGTCAGGATCTAGAATCTTGTGGTGCCGATTCTGAGCACAACGGCCTCCTGAGATAAGCGGTTTCCTAGGATACGGTTTCCAAGGATACGGTTGCCTTGGTTACTGCATTCTAGAATGCGGTGTGTCAGGATCTAGAATCTTGTGGTGCGGGTTCTGAGCACAACGGCCTCCTGAGATAAGCGGTTTCCTAGGATACGGTTTCCAAGGATACGGTTGCCTTGGTTACTGCATTCTAGAATGCGGTGTGTCAGGATCTAGAATCTCGTGGTGCGGGTTCTGAGCACAACGGCCTCCTGAGATAAGCGGTTTCCTAGGATACGTTTTCCAAGGATACGGTGCCTTGGTTACTGCATTCTAGAATGCGGTGTGTCAGGATATAGAATCTTGTGGTGCGGGTTCTGAGCACAATGGCCTCCTGAGATAAGCGGTTCCTATGATACGGTTTCCAAGGATATGGTTGCCTTGGATACGGCGTCTAGAATGCGGTGTGTGAGGATCTAGAATCTTGTGGTGCGGGTTCTGAGTACATCGGCCTCCTGAGATAAGCGGTTTCCTAGGATACGGTTTCCAAGGATACGGTTGCCTTGGTTACTGCATTCTAGAATGCGGTGTGTCAGGATCTAGAATCTTGTGGTGCGGGTTCTGAGCGCAATTGCCTCCTGAGATAAGCGGTTTCCTAGGATACGGTTTCCAAGGATACGGTTGCCTTGGATACTGCATTCTAGAATGCGGTGTGTCAGGATCTAGAATCTTGTGGTTCGCGTTCTGAGCACAATGGCCTCCTGAGATAAGCGGTTTCCTAGGATACAGTTTCCAAGGATACGGTTGCCTTGGATACTGCATTCTAGAATGCGGTGTGTCAGGATCTAAATCTTGTGGTTCGCGTTCTGAGCACAATGGCCTCCTGAGATAAGCGGTTTCCTAGGATACGGTTTCCAAGGATACGGTTGCCTTGGTTACTGCATTCTAGAATGCGGTGTGTCAGGATCTAGAATCTTGTGGTTCGCGTTCTGAGCACAATGGCCTCCTGAGATAAGCGGTTTCCTAGGATACGGTTTCCAAGGATACGGTTGCCTTGGATACTGCATTCTAGAATGCGGTGTGTCAGGATCTAGAACCTTGTGGTGCGGGTTCTGAGCACAATGGCCTCCTGAGATAAGCGGTTTCCTAGGATACGGTTTCCAAGGATACGGTTGCCTTGGATACTGCATTCTAGAATGCGGTGTGTCAGGATCTAGAATCTTGTGGTGCGGGTTCTGAGCACAATGGCCTCCAGAGTAAGCCGTTTCCTAGGATACGGTTTCCAAGGATACGGTTGCCTTGGTTACTGCATTCTAGAATGCGGTGTGTCAGGATCTAGAATCTTGTGGTGCGGGTTCTGAGCACAACGGCCTCCTGAGATAAGCGGTTTCATAGGATACGGTTTCCAAGGACACGGTTGCCTTGGTTACTGCATTCTAGAATGCGGTGTGTCAGGATCTAGAATCTTGTGGTGCGGGTTCTGAGCACAATGGCCTCCTGAGAAGAGCGGTTTCCTAGGATACGGTTTCCAAGGATACGGTTGCCTTGGTTACTGCATTCTAGAATGCGGTGTGTCAGGATCTAGAATCTTGTGGTGCGGGTTCTGAGCACAATAGCCTCCTGAGATAAGCGGTTTCCTAGGATACGGTTTCCAAGGATACGGTTGCCTTGGTTACTGCATTCTAGAATGCGGTGTGTCAGAATCTAGAATCTTGTGGTGCGGGTACTGAGCACAACGGCCTCCTGAGATAAGCGGTTTCCTAGGATAAGGTTTCCAAGGATACGGTTGCCTTGGATACTGCATTCTAGAATGCGGTGTGTCAGGATCTAGAATCTTGTGTTGCGGGTTCTGAGCACAATGGCCTCCGGAGATAAGCGGTTTCCTAGGATAAGGTTTCCAAAGATACGGTTGCCTTGGATACTGCATTCTAGAATACGGTGTGTCAGGATCTGGAATCTTGTGGTGCGGGTTCTGAGCACAATGGCCTCCTGAGATAAGCGGTTTCCTAGGATACGGTTTCCAAGGATACGGTTGCCTTGGTTACTGCATTCTAGAATGCGGTGTGTCAGGATCTAGAATCTTGTGGTGCGGGTTCTGAGCACAATGGCCTCCTGAGATAAGCGGTTTCATAGGATACGGTTTCCAAGGATACGGTTGCCTTGGATACTGCATTCTAGAATGCGGTGTGTCAGGGTCTAGAATCTTCTGGTGCGGGTTCTGAGCACAATGGCCTCCTGAGATAAGCGGTTTCCTAGGATACGGTTTCCAAGGATACGGTTGCCTTGGTTACTGCATTCTAGAATGCGGTGTGTCAGGATCTAGAATCTTTTGGTGCGGGTTCTGAGCGCAATTGCCTCCTGAGATAAGCGGTTTCCAGGGATACGGTTTCCAAGGATACGGTTGCCTTGGATACTGCATTCTAGAATGCGGTGTGTCAGGATCTAGAATCTTGTGGTTCGCGTTCTGAGCACAATGGCCTCCTGAGATAAGCGGTTTCCTAGGATACGGTTTCCAAGGATACGGTTGCCTTGGATACTGCATTCTAGAATGCGGTGTGTCAGGATCTAGAATCTTGTGGTGCGGGTTCTGAGCACAGTGGCCTCCTGAGATAAGCAGTTTCTTAGGATACGGTTTGAAAGGATACGGTTGCCTTGGTTATGGCGTTCTAGATTGTGGTGTGTCAGGATCTAGAATGTTGTGGTGCGGGTTCTGAGAACAATGGCCTCCTGAGATAAGAGGTTTCCTAGTATACGGTTTCCAAGTATACGTTTGCCTTGGATACGGCGTTCTAGAATGTGGCGTGTCAGGATCTAGGATCTTGTTGGATGGGTGTGAGCACATTGGTCTCCAAAGATAAGCCGTTTCCTAAGATAGGGTTTCCAAAGATACGGTTGCCTTGGATACTGCATTCTAGAATGCGGTGTGTCAGGATCTAGAATCTTGTGGTGTGGGTTCGGAGCACAATGGCCTCCTGAGATAAGCGGTTTCCTAGGATACGGTTTCCAAGGATAGGGTTGCCTTAGATACGGCGTTCTAGAATGTGGTGTGTCAGGATCTAGAATCTTGTGGGGACGGTTCTGAGCACAATGGCCTCCAAAAATAAGCAGATTCGAAGAATACGGTTTCCAATGATACGGTTGTCTTGGATACGGCGTTCGAGAACGTGGTGTGTCAGGATTTAGAGTCTTGTGGGACGGGATCTGAGAACAATAGTTTCCTGGGATATGGAGTTTCCTAGGATACGGTCTCCAAGGATACGGTTGCCTTGCATACGCCATTATAGAATGTGGTGTGTCAGGATCTAGAATATTGTGCGGCCGGATCTGAGCACAATGGCCTCCAGATATAAGCGTTTTCCTAGGATACGGTTTCCAAGGATACGGTGGCCTTGGATACGGAGTTCTAGAATGTGGTGTGTCAGGATTTAGAATCTTGTGGGGCGGGTTCTGAGCACAATGGTCTCCAGAGATAAGCGGTTTCCTAGGATTCGGTTTCCAAGGATACGGTTGCCTTGGATACGGTGTTCGAGAACGTGGTGTGTCAACATCTAGAATCTTGTGGTGCGGGTTCTTAGCACAATAGTCTCTGGGATACGCGGTTTGCTAGGATAAGGTCTCCAAGGATACGGATGCCTTGCATATGCCATTATAGAATGTGGAGTGTCAGGATCTAGAATCTTGGGGACAGATTCTGAAAATAATGGTCGCCAGAGATAAGCGGTTTCCTACGATACGGTTTCCAAATATAAGGTTGCCTTGGATACTGCGTTTAAGAATGTGTTCTGTCAGGATCCAGAATCTTGTGGAGGGGGTTATGAGTACAAGGGTTTCCAGGGTTACGCGGTTTCCTAGGATACCTTTGCAACGATACGTTTGCCTTGGATACGGCATTCCAGGTTGTGGTGTATCAGGATCTAGAATCTTGTGGGACGGGTTCTGAGTACAATGTTCTCCAGGGATATGCGGTTTCCTAGGATACGGTCTCCAAGTATACGGTTGCCTTGGACAAGGCATTCTAGATGTGGTGTGTCAGGATCTAGAATATTGTGGTGCGGGTTCTGAGCACAATGTTCTCTAGAGGTAAGTGGTTTCCTAGGATACGGTTTCCAAGGATACATTTGCCTTGGATACGGCATTCTGTAAAGTGGTGTGTCAGCATATAGAATCTTGTGGGGCGGGTTCTTAGCACAATGGCCTCCTGAGATAAGCGGTTTCCTAGGATACGGTTTGCAAGGATACGTTTGCCTTGGATACTGCATTCTAGAATGTGGTGTGTCAGGATCTAGAATGTTGTGGTGCAGGTTCTGAGCACAATGGCCTCCTGAGATAAGAGGTTTCCTAGGATACGGTTTCCAAGGATACGGTTGCCTTGGATACTGCATTCTAGAATGCGGTGTGTCAGGGTCTAGAATCTTCTGGTGCGGGTTCTGAGCACAATGGCCTCCGGAGATAAGCGGTTTCCTAGGATACGGTTTCCAAGGATACGGTTGCCTTGGTTACTGCATTCTAGAATGTGGTGTGTCAGGATCTAGAATCTTTTGGTGCGGGTTCTGAGCACAATTGCCTCCTGAGATAAGCGGTTTCCAGGGATACGGTTTCCAAGGATACGGTTCCCTTGGATACTGCATTCTAGAATGCGGTGTGTCAGGATCTAGAATCTTGTGGTTCGCGTTCTGAGCACAATGGCCTCCTGAGATAAGCGGTTTCCTAGGATTAGGTTTCCAAGGATACGGTTGCCTTGGATACTGCATTCTAGAATGCGGTGTGTCAGGATCTAGAATCTTGTGGTGCGGGTTCTGAGCACAATGGCCTCCTGAGATAAGCGGTTTCCTAGGATACGGTTTCCAAGGATACGGTTGCCTTGGTTACTGCATTCTAGAATGCGGTGTGTCAGGATCTAGAATCTTGTGGTGCGGTTTCTGAGCACAATGGCCTCCTGAGATAAGCGGTTTCCTAGGATACGGTTTCCAAGGATACGGTTGCCTTGGATACTGCATTCTAGAATGCGGTGTGTCAGGATCTAGAATCTTGTGGTGCGGGTTCTGAGCACAATGGCCTCCTGAGATAAGTGGTTTTCTAGGATACGGTTTCCAAGGATACGGTTGCCTTGGATACTGCATTCTAGAATGCGGTGTGTCAGGATCTAGAATCTTGTGGTGCGGGTTCTGAGCACAATGGCCTCCTGAGATAAGCGGTTTCCTAGGATAAGGTTTCCAAGGATACGGTTGCCTTGGATACTGCATTCTAGAATGCGGTGTGTCAGGATCTAGAATCTTGTGGTGCGGGTTCTGAGCACAATGGCCTCCGGAGATAAGCGGTTTCCTAGGATAAGGTTTCCAAAGATACGGTTGCCTTGGATACTGCATTCTAGAATACGGTGTGTCAGGATCTGGAATCTTGTGGTGCGGGTTCTGAGCACAATGGCCTCCTGAGATAAGCGGTTTCCTAGGATACGGTTTCCAAGGATACGGTTGCCTTGGTTACTGCATTCTAGAATGCGGTGTGTCAGGATCTAGAATCTTGTGGTGCGGGTTCTGAGCACAATGGCCTCCTGAGATAAGCGGTTTCATAGGATACGGTTTCCAAGGATACGGTTGCCTTGGATACTGCATTCTAGAATGCGGTGTGTCAGGGTCTAGAATCTTCTGGTGCGGGTTCTGAGCACAATGGCCTCCTGAGATAAGCGGTTTCCTAGGATACGGTTTCCAAGGATACGGTTGCCTTGGTTACTGCATTCTAGAATGCGGTGTGTCAGGATCTAGAATCTTTTGGTGCGGGTTCTGAGCGCAATTGCCTCCTGAGATAAGCGGTTTCCAGGGATACGGTTTCCAAGGATACGGTTGCCTTGGATACTGCATTCTAGAATGCGGTGTGTCAGGATCTAGAATCTTGTGGTTCGCGTTCTGAGCACAATGGCCTCCTGAGATAAGCGGTTTCCTAGGATAAGGTTTCCAAGGATACGGTTGCCTTGGATACTGCCTTCTAGAATGCGGTGTGTCAGGATCTAGAATCTTGTGGTGCGGGTTCTGAGCACAATGGCCTCCTGAGATAAGCGGTTTCCTAGGATACGGTTTCCAAGGATACGGTTGCCTTGGTTACTGCATTCTAGAATGCGGTGTGTCAGGATCTAGAATCCTGTGGTGCGGTTTCTGAGCACAATGGCCTCCTGAGATAAGCGGTTTCCTAGGATACGGTTTCCAAGGATACGGTTGCCTTGGATACTGCATTCTAGAATGCGGTGTGTCAGGATCTAGAATCTTGTGATGCGGGTTCTGAGCACAATGGCCTCCGGTGATAAGCGGTTTCCTAGGATAAGGTTTCCAAAGATACGGTTGCCTTGGATACTGCATTCTAGAATACGGTGTGTCAGGATCTGGAATCTTGTGGTGCGGGTTCTGAGCACAATGGCCTCCTGAGATAAGCGGTTTCCTAGGATACGGTTTCCAAGGATACGGTTGCCTTGGTTACTGCATTCTAGAATGCGGTGTGTCAGGATCTAGAATATTGTGGTGCGGGTTCTGAGCACAATGGCCTCCTGAGATAAGCGGTTTCCTAGGATACGGTTTCCAAGGATACGGTTGCCTTGGATACTGCATTCTAGAATGCGGTGTGTCAGGGTCTAGAATCTTCTGGTGCGGGTTCTGAGCACAATGGCCTCCTGAGATAAGCGGTTTCCTAGGATACGGTTTCCAAGGATACGGTTGCCTTGGTTACTGCATTCTAGAATGCGGTGTGTCAGGATCTAGAATCTTTTGGTGCGGGTTCTGAGCGCAATTGCCTCCTGAGATAAGCGGTTTCCAGGGATACGGTTTCCAAGGATACGGTTGCCTTGGATACTGCATTCTAGAATGCGGTGTGTCAGGATCTAGAATCTTGTGGTTCGCGTTCTGAGCACAATGGCCTCCTGAGATAAGCGGTTTCCTAGGATACGGTTTCCAAGGATACGGTTGCCTTGGATACTGCATTCTAGAATGCGGTGTGTCAGGATCTAGAATCTTGTGGTGCGGGTTCTGAGCACAGTGGCCTCCTGAGATAAGCAGTTTCTTAGGATACGGTTTGAAAGGATACGGTTGCCTTGGTTATGGCGTTCTAGATTGTGGTGTGTCAGGATCTAGAATGTTGTGGTGCGGGTTCTGAGAACAATGGCCTCCTGAGATAAGAGGTTTCCTAGTATACGGTTTCCAAGTATACGTTTGCCTTGAATACGGCGTTCTAGAATGTGGCGTGTCAGGATCTAGGATCTTGTTGGATGGGTGTGAGCACATTGGTCTCCAAAGATAAGCCGTTTCCTAAGATAGGGTTTCCAAGGATACGGTTGCCTTGGATACTGCATTCTAGAATGCGGTGTGTCAGGATCTAGAATCTTGTGGTGTGGGTTCGGAGCACAATGGCCTCCTGAGATAAGCGGTTTCCTAGGATACGGTTTCCAAGGATAGGGTTGCCTTAGATACGGCGTTCTAGAATGTGGTGTGTCAGGATCTAGAATCTTGTGGGGACGGTTCTGAGCACAATGGCCTCCAAAAATAAGCAGATTCGAAGAATACGGTTTCCAATGATACGGTTGTCTTGGATACGGCGTTCGAGAACGTGGTGTGTCAGGATTTAGAGTCTTGTGGGACGGGATCTGAGAACAATAGTTTCCTGGGATATGGAGTTTCCTAGGATACGGTCTCCAAGGATACGGTTGCCTTGCATACGCCATTATAGAATGTGGTGTGTCAGGATCTAGAATATTGTGCGGCCGGATCTGAGCACAATGGCCTCCAGATATAAGCGTTTTCCTAGGATACGGTTTCCAAGGATACGGTGGCCTTGGATACGGAGTTCTAGAATGTGGTGTGTCAGGATTTAGAATCTTGTGGGGCGGGTTCTGAGCACAATGGTCTCCAGAGACAAGCGGTTTCCTAGGATTCGGTTTCCAAGGATACGGTTGCCTTGGATACGGTGTTCGAGAACGTGGTGTGTCAACATCTAGAATCTTGTGGTGCGGGTTCTTAGCACAATAGTCTCTGGGATACGCGGTTTGCTAGGATAAGGTCTCCAAGGATACGGATGCCTTGCATATGCCATTATAGAATGTGGAGTGTCAGGATCTAGAATCTTGGGGACAGATTCTGAAAATAATGGTCGCCAGAGATAAGCGGTTTCCTACGATACGGTTTCCAAATATACGGTTGCCTTGGATACTGCGTTTAAGAATGTGTTCTGTCAGGATCCAGAATCTTGTGGAGGGGGTTATGAGTACAAGGGTTTCCAGGGTTACGCGGTTTCCTAGGATACCTTTGCAACGATACGTTTGCCTTGGATACGGCATTCCAGGTTGTGGTGTATCAGGATCTAGAATCTTGTGGGACGGGTTCTGAGTACAATGTTCTCCAGGGATATGCGGTTTCCTAGGATACGGTCTCCAAGTATACGGTTGCCTTGGACAAGGCATTCTAGATGTGGTGTGTCAGGATCTAGAATATTGTGGTGCGGGTTCTGAGCACAATGTTCTCTAGAGGTAAGTGGTTTCCTAGGATACGGTTTCCAAGGATACATTTGCCTTGGATACGGCATTCTGTAAAGTGGTGTGTCAGCATATAGAATCTTGTGGTTCGCGTTCTGAGCACAATGGCCTCCTGAGATAAGCGGTTTCCTAGGATACGGTTTCCAAGGATACGGTTGCCTTGGATACTGTATTCTAGAATGCGGTGTGTCAGGATCTAGAATCTTGTGGTGCGGGTTCTGAGCACAATGGCCTCCTGAGATAAGCGGTTTCCTAGGATACGGTTTCCAAGGATACGGTTGCCTTGGTTACTGCATTCTAGAATGCGGTGTGTCAGGATCTAGAATCTTGTGGTGCGGTTTCTGAGCACAATGGCCTCCTGAGATAAGCGGTTTCCTAGGATACGGTTTCCAAGGATACGGTTGCCTTGGATACTGCATTCTAGAATGCGGTCTGTCAGGATCTAGAATCTTGTGGTGCGGGTTCTGAGCACAATGGCCTCCAGAGTAAGCCGTTTCCTAGGATACGGTTTCCAAGGATACGGTTGCCTTGGTTACTGCATTCTAGAATGCGGTGTGTGAGGATCTAGAATCTTGTGCTGCGGGTTCTGAGCACAATAGCCTCCTGAGATAAGCGGTTTCCTAGGATAAGGTATCCAAGTATACGGTTGCCTTGGATACTGCATTCTAGAATACGGTGTGTCAGGATCTGGAATCTTGTGTTGCGGGTTCTGAGCACAATGGCCTCCAGAGTAAGCCGTTTCCTAGGATACGGTTTCCAATGATACGGTTGCCTTGGATACTGCATTCTAGAATGCGGTGTGTCAGGATCTAGAATCTTGTGGTGCGGGTTCTGAGCACAACGGCCTCCTGAGATAAGCGGTTTCCTAGGATACCGTTTCCAAGGATACGGTTGCGTTGGATACTGCATTCTAGAATGCGGTGTGTCAGGATCTTGCATCTTGTGGGACGGTTTCTGAGCTCTATGGTCTCTAGAGTAAGCGGTTTCCTAGGATACGGTTTCCAAGGATACGGTTGCCTTGGATACTGCATTCTAGAATGCGGTGTGTCACGATCTTGCATCTTGTGGGACGGGTTCTGAGCTCTATGGTCTCTAGAGTAAGCGGTTTCCTAGGATAGGGTTTCCAGGATACAGTTGCCGTGGACACGGTGTTCTAGAATGTGGTGTGTCAGGATCTAGAATATTGTTGGTCGGGTTGAGAGAATAATAGTCTACAGGAATACGCGGTTTCCTAGGATACGGACTCCAAGAATACGGTTGCCTTGCATACGGCGTTCTAGAATGTGGTGTGTCAGGATCTAGAATCTTGGGAACAGATTCTGAAAATAATGGTCTCCAGAGATAAGTGGTTTCTTGGATATGGTTTCCAAGGATACGGTTGCCTTGGATACGGTGTTCTAGAATATGGTGTAACAGGATCTAGAATCTTGTGGGACGGGTTCTGAGCACAATCGTCTCCAGAGTAAGCGGTTTCCTAGGATACGGTTTCCAAGGATACGGTTGCCTTGGATACTGCATTCTAGAATGCGGTGTGTCAGGATCTAGAATCTTGTGTTGCGGGTTCTGAGCACAATGGCCTCCAGGGTAAGCCGTTTCCTAGGATACGGTTTCCAAGGATACGGTGCCTTGGTTACTGCATTCTAGAATGCGGTGTGTCAGGATCTAGAATCTGGTGGTGCGGGTTCTGAGCACAATGGCCTCCTCAGATAAGCGGTTCCCTGGATACGGTTTCCAAGGATACGGTTGCCTTGGATACTGCATTCTAGAATGCGGTGTGTCAGGATCTAGAATCTTGTGGTGCGGGTTCTGAGCACAATGGCCTCCTGAGATAAGCGGTTTCCTAGGATACGGTTTCCAAGGATACGGTTGCCTTGGTTACTGCATTCTAGAATGCGGTGTGGCGGGATCTAGAATCTTGTGGTGCCGGTTCTGAGCACAACGGCCTCCTGAGATAAGCGGTTTCCTAGGATACCGTTTCCAAGGATACGGTTGCCTTGGTTACTGCATTCTAGAATGCGGTGTGTCGGGATCTAGAATCTTGTGGTGCGGGTTCTGAGCACAATGGCCTCCTGAGATAAGCGGTTTCCTAGGATACGGTTTCCAAGGATACGGTTGCCTTGGATACTGCATTCTGGAATGCGGTGTGTCAGGATCTAGAATCTTGTGTTGCGGGTTCTGAGCACAACGGCTTCCTGAGATAAGCAGTTTCCTAGGATACGGTTTCCAAGGATACGGTTGCCTTGGATACTGCCTTCTAGAATGCTGTGTGTCAGGATCTAGAATCTTGTGGTGCGGGTTCTGAGCACAATGGCCTCCTGATATAAGCGGTTTCCTAGGATACGGTTTCCAAGGATACGGTTGCCTTGCATACTGCATTCTAGAATGCGGTGTGTCAGGATCTAGAATCTTGTGTTGCGGGTTCTGAGCACAATGGCCTCCAGGGTAAGCCGTTTCCTAGGATACGGTTTCCAAGGATACGGTGCCTTGGTTACTGCATTCTAGAATGCGGTGTGTCAGGATCTAGAATCTTGTGGTGAGGGTTCTGAGCACAACGGCCTCCTGAGATAAGCGGTTTCCTAGGATACGGTTTCCAAGGATACGGTTGCCTTGGATACTGCATTCTAGAATGCGGTGTGTCAGGATCTAGAATCTTGTGGTGCCGATTCTGAGCACAACGGCCTCCTGAGATAAGCGGTTTCCTAGGATACGGTTTCCAAGGATACGGTTGCCTTGGATACTGCATTCTAGAATGCGGTGTGTCAGGATCTAGAATCTTGTGGTGCCGATTCTGAGCACAACGGCCTCCTGAGATAAGCGGTTTCCTAGGATACGGTTTCCAAGGATACGTTTGCCTTGGTTACTGCATTCTAGAATGCGGTGTGTCAGGATCTAGAATCTTGTGGTGCGGGTTCTGAGCACAACGGCCTCCTGAGATAAGCGGTTTCCTAGGATACGGTTTCCAAGGATACGGTTGCCTTGGTTACTGCATTCTAGAATGCGGTGTGTCAGGATCTAGAATCTCGTGGTGCGGGTTCTGAGCACAACGGCCTCCTGAGATAAGCGGTTTCCTAGGATACGTTTTCCAAGGATACGGTGCCTTGGTTACTGCATTCTAGAATGCGGTGTGTCAGGATATAGAATCTTGTGGTGCGGGTTCTGAGCACAATGGCCTCCTGAGATAAGCGGTTCCTATGATACGGTTTCCAAGGATATGGTTGCCTTGGATACGGCGTCTAGAATGCGGTGTGTGAGGATCTAGAATCTTGTGGTGCGGGTTCTGAGCACAATGGCCTCCTGAGATAAGCGGTTTCCTAGGATACAGTTTCCAAGGATACGGTTGCCTTGGATGCTGCATTCTAGAATGCGGTGTGTCAGGATCTAAATCTTGTGGTTCGCGTTCTGAGCACAATGGCCTCCTGAGATAAGCGGTTTCCTAGGATACGGTTTCCAAGGATACGGTTGCCTTGGTTACTGCATTCTAGAATGCGGTGTGTCAGGATCTAGAATCTTGTGGTTCGCGTTCTGAGCACAATGGCCTCCTGAGATAAGCGGTTTCCTAGGATACGGTTTCCAAGGATACGGTTGCCTTGGATACTGCATTCTAGAATGCGGTGTGTCAGGATCTAGAATCTTGTGGTTCGCGTTCTGAGCACAATGGCCTCCTGAGATAAGCGGTTTCCTAGGATACAGTTTCCAAGGATACGGTGGCCTTGGATACTGCATTCTAGAATGCGGTGTGTCAGGGTCTAGAATCTTGTGGTGCGGGTTCTGAGCACAATGGCCTCCTGAGATAAGCGGTTTCCTAGGATACGGTTTCCAAGGATACGGTTGCCTTGGTTACTGCATTCTAGAATGCGGTGTGTCAGGATCTAGAATCTTGTGGTGCGGGTTCTGAGCACAATGGCCTCCTGAGATAAGCGGTTTCATAGGATACGGTTTCCAAGGATACGGTTGCCTTGGATACTGCATTCTAGAATGCGGTGTGTCAGGGTCTAGAATCTTCTGGTGCGGGTTCTGAGCACAATGGCCTCCTGAGATAAGCGGTTTCCTAGGATAAGGTTTCCAAGAATACGGTTGCCTTGGTTACTGCATTCTAGAATGCGGTGTGTCAGGATCTAGAATCTTGTGGTGCGGGTTCTGAGCGCAATTGCCTCCTGAGATAAGCGGTTTCCTAGGATACGGTTTCCAAGGATACGGTTGCCTTGGATACAGCATTCTAGAATGCGGTGTGTCAGGATCTAAATCTTGTGGTTCGCGTTCTGAGCACAATGGCCTCCTGAGATAAGCGGTTTCCTAGGATACGGTTGCCTTGGATACTGTATTCTAGAATGCGGTGTGTCAGGATCTAGAATCTTGTGGTGCGGGTTCTGAGCACAATGGCCTCCTGAGATAAGCGGTTTCCTAGGATACGGTTTCCAAGGATACGGTTGCCTTGGTTACTGCATTCTAGAATGCGGTGTGTCAGGATCTAGAATCTTGTGGTGCGGGTTCTGAGCACAACGGCCTCCTGAGATAAGCGGTTTCATAGGATACGGTTTCCAAGGACACTGTTGCCTTGGTTACTGCATTCTAGAATGCGGTGTGTCAGGATCTAGAATCTTGTGGTGCGGGTTCTGAGCACAATGGCCTCCTGAGAAGAGCGGTTTCCTAGGATACGGTTTCCAAGGATACGGTTGCCTTGGTTACTGCATTCTAGAATGCGGTGTGTCAGGATCTAGAATCTTGTGGTGCGGGTTCTGAGCACAATAGCCTCCTGAGATAAGCGGTTTCCTAGGATACGGTTTCCAAGGATACGGTTGCCTTGGTTACTGCATTCTAGAATGCGGTGTGTCAGAATCTAGAATCTTGTGGTGCGGGTTCTGAGCACAACGGCCTCCTGAGATAAGCGGTTTCCTAGGATAAGGTTTCCAAGGATACGGTTGCCTTGGATACTGCATTCTAGAATACGGTGTGTCAGGATCTGGAATCTTGTGGTGCTGGTTCTGAGCACAATGGCCTCCAGAGTAAGCCGTTTACTAGGATACGGTTTCCAATGATACGGATGCCTTGGATACTGCATTCTAGAATGCTGTGTGTCAGGATCTAGAATCTTGTGGTGCGGGTTCTGAGCACAATGGCCTCCTGAGATAAGCGGTTTCCTAGGATACGGTTTCCAAGGATACGATGGCCTTGGATACGGCATTCTAGAAGGCGGTGTGTCAGGGTCTAGAATCTTGTCGTGCGGGTTCTGAGCACAATGGCCTCCTGAGATAAGCGGTTTCCTAGGATACGGTTTCCAAGGATACGGTTGCCTTGGTTACTGCATTCTAGAATGCGGTGTGTCAGGATCTAGAATCTTGTGGTGCGGGTTCTGAGCACAATGGCCTCCTCAGATAAGCGGTTTCATAGGATACGGTTTCCAAGGATACGGTTGCCTTGGATACTGCATTCTAGAATGCGGTGTGTCAGGGTCTAGAATCTTCTGGTGCGGGTTCTGAGCACAATGGCCTCCTGAGATAAGCGGTTTCCTAGGATACGGTTTCCAAGGATACGGTTGCCTTGGTTACTGCATTCTAGAATGCGGTGTGTCAGGATCTAGAATCTTGTGGTGCGGGTTCTGAGCGCAATTGCCTCCTGAGATAAGCGGTTTCCTAGGATACGGTTTCCAAGGATACGGTTGCCTTGGATACTGCATTCTAGAATGCGGTGTGTCAGGATCTAAATCTTGTGGTTCGCGTTCTGAGCACAATGGCCTCCTGAGATAAGCGGTTTCCTAGGATACGGTTTCCAAGGATACGGTTGCCTTGGATACTGTATTCTAGAATGCGGTGTGTCAGGATCTAGAATCTTGTGGTGCGGGTTCTGAGCACAATGGCCTCCTGAGATAAGCGGTTTCCTAGGATACGGTTTCCAAGGATACGGTTGCCTTGGTTACTGCATTCTAGAATGCGGTGTGTCAGGATCTAGAATCTTGTGGTGCGGTTTCTGAGCACAATGGCCTCCTGAGATAAGCGGTTTCCTAGGATACGGTTTCCAATATACGGTTGCCTTGGATACTGCATTCTAGAATGCGGTGTGTCAGGATCTAGAATCTTGTGGTGCGGGTTCTGAGCACAATGGCCTCCTGAGAAGAGCGGTTTCCTAGGATACGGTTTCCAAGGATACTGTTGCCTTGGTTACTGCATTCTAGAATGCGGTGTGTCACAATCTAGAATCTTGTGGTGCGGGTTCTGAGCACAATAGCCTCCTGAGATAAGCGGTTTCCTAGGATACGGTTTCCAAGGATACGGTTGCCTTGGTTACTGCATTCTAGAATGCGGTGTGTCAGAATCTAGAATCTTGTGGTGCGGGTTCTGAGCACATCGGCCTCCTGAGATAAGCGGTTTCATAGGATACGGTTTCCAAGGACACGGTTGCCTTGGTTACTGCATTCTAGAATGCGGTGTGTCAGGATCTAGAATCTTGTGGTGCGGGTTCTGAGCACAATGGCCTCCTGAGAAGAGCGGTTTCCTAGGATACGGTTTCCAAGGATACGGTTGCCTTGGTTACTGCATTCTAGAATGCGGTGTGTCAGGATCTAGAATCTTGTGGTGCGGGTTCTGAGCACAATAGCCTCCTGAGATAAGCGGTTTCCTAGGATACGGTTTCCAAGGATACGGTTGCCTTGGATACTGCATTCTAGAATGCGGTGTGTCAGGATCTAAATCTTGTGGTTCGCGTTCTGAGCACAATGGCCTCCTGAGATAAGCGGTTTCCTAGGATACGGTTTCCAAGGATACGGTTGCCTTGGATACTGTATTCTAGAATGCGGTGTGTCAGGATCTAGAATCTTGTGGTGCGGGTTCTGAGCACAATGGCCTCCTGAGATAAGCGGTTTCCTAGGATACGGTTTCCAAGGATACGGTTGCCTTGGATACTGTATTCTAGAATGCGGTGTGTCAGGATCTGGAATCTTGTGTTGCGGGTTCTGAGCACAATGGCCTCCAGAGTAAGCCGTTTCCTAGGATACGGTTTCCAATGATACGGTTGCCTTGGATACTGCATTCTAGAATGCGGTGTGTCAGGATCTAGAATCTTGTGGTGCGGGTTCTGAGCACAACGGCCTCCTGAGATAAGCGGTTTCCTAGGATACCGTTTCCAAGGATACGGTTGCGTTGGATACTGCATTCTAGAATGCGGTGTGTCAGGATCTTGCATCTTGTGGGACGGTTTCTGAGCTCTATGGTCTCTAGAGTAAGCGGTTTCCTAGGATACGGTTTCCAAGGATACGGTTGCCTTGGATACTGCATTCTAGAATGCGGTGTGTCAGGATCTTGCATCTTGTGGGACGGGTTCTGAGCTCTATGGTCTCTAGAGTAAGCGGTTTCCTAGGATAGGGTTTCCAGGATACAGTTGCCGTGGACACGGTGTTCTAGAATGTGGTGTGTCAGGATCTAGAATATTGTTGGTCGGGTTGAGAGAATAATAGTCTACAGGAATACGCGGTTTCCTAGGATACGGACTCCAAGAATACGGTTGCCTTGCATACGGCGTTCTAGAATGTGGTGTGTCAGGATCTAGAATCTTGGGAACAGATTCTGAAAATAATGGTCTCCAGAGATAAGTGGTTTCTTGGATATGGTTTCCAAGGATACGGTTGCCTTGGATACGGTGTTCTAGAATATGGTGTAACAGGATCTAGAATCTTGTGGGACGGGTTCTGAGCACAATCGTCTCCAGAGTAAGCGGTTTCCTAGGATACGGTTTCCAAGGATACGGTTGCCTTGGATACTGCATTCTAGAATGCGGTGTGTCAGGATCTAGAATCTTGTGTTGCGGGTTCTGAGCACAATGGCCTCCAGGGTAAGCCGTTTCCTAGGATACGGTTTCCAAGGATACGGTGCCTTGGTTACTGCATTCTAGAATGCGGTGTGTCAGGATCTAGAATCTGGTGGTGCGGGTTCTGAGCACAATGGCCTCCTCAGATAAGCGGTTCCCTGGATACGGTTTCCAAGGATACGGTTGCCTTGGATACTGCATTCTAGAATGCGGTGTGTCAGGATCTAGAATCTTGTGGTGCGGGTTCTGAGCACAATGGCCTCCTGAGATAAGCGGTTTCCTAGGATACGGTTTCCAAGGATACGGTTGCCTTGGTTACTGCATTCTAGAATGCGGTGTGGCGGGATCTAGAATCTTGTGGTGCCGGTTCTGAGCACAACGGCCTCCTGAGATAAGCGGTTTCCTAGGATACGGTTTCCAAGGATACGGTTGCCTTGGTTACTGCATTCTAGAATGCGGTGTGTCGGGATCTAGAATCTTGTGGTGCGGGTTCTGAGCACAATGGCCTCCTGAGATAAGCGGTTTCCTAGGATACGGTTTCCAAGGATACGGTTGCCTTGGATACTGCATTCTGGAATGCGGTGTGTCAGGATCTAGAATCTTGTGTTGCGGGTTCTGAGCACAACGGCTTCCTGAGATAAGCGGTTTCCTAGGATACGGTTTCCAAGGATACGGTTGCCTTGGATACTGCCTTCTAGAATGCTGTGTGTCAGGATCTAGAATCTTGTGGTGCGGGTTCTGAGCACAATGGCCTCCTGATATAAGCGGTTTCCTAGGATACGGTTTCCAAGGATACGGTTGCCTTGCATACTGCATTCTAGAATGCGGTGTGTCAGGATCTAGAATCTTGTGTTGCGGGTTCTGAGCACAATGGCCTCCAGGGTAAGCCGTTTCCTAGGATACGGTTTCCAAGGATACGGTGCCTTGGTTACTGCATTCTAGAATGCGGTGTGTCAGGATCTAGAATCTTGTGGTGAGGGTTCTGAGCACAACGGCCTCCTGAGATAAGCGGTTTCCTAGGATACGGTTTCCAAGGATACGGTTGCCTTGGTTACTGCATTCTAGAATGCGGTGTGTCAGGATCTAGAATCTTGTGGTGCCGATTCTGAGCACAACGGCCTCCTGAGATAAGCGGTTTCCTAGGATACGGTTTCCAAGGATACGGTTGCCTTGGATACTGCATTCTAGAATGCGGTGTGTCAGGATCTAGAATCTTGTGGTGCCGATTCTGAGCACAACGGCCTCCTGAGATAAGCGGTTTCCTAGGATACGGTTTCCAAGGATACGGTTGCCTTGGTTACTGCATTCTAGAATGCGGTGTGTCAGGATCTAGAATCTTGTGGTGCGGGTTCTGAGCACAACGGCCTCCTGAGATAAGCGGTTTCCTAGGATACGGTTTCCAAGGATACGGTTGCCTTGGTTACTGCATTCTAGAATGCGGTGTGTCAGGATCTAGAATCTCGTGGTGCGGGTTCTGAGCACAACGGCCTCCTGAGATAAGCGGTTTCCTAGGATACGTTTTCCAAGGATACGGTGCCTTGGTTACTGCATTCTAGAATGCGGTGTGTCAGGATATAGAATCTTGTGGTGCGGGTTCTGAGCACAATGGCCTCCTGAGATAAGCGGTTCCTATGATACGGTTTCCAAGGATATGGTTGCCTTGGATACGGCGTCTAGAATGCGGTGTGTGAGGATCTAGAATCTTGTGGTGCGGGTTCTGAGTACATCGGCCTCCTGAGATAAGCGGTTTCCTAGGATACGGTTTCCAAGGATACGGTTGCCTTGGTTACTGCATTCTAGAATGCGGTGTGTCAGGATCTAGAATCTTGTGGTGCGGGTTCTGAGCGCAATTGCCTCCTGAGATAAGCGGTTTCCTAGGATACGGTTTCCAAGGATACGGTTGCCTTGGATACTGCATTCCAGAATGCGGTGTGTCAGGATCTAGAATCTTGTGGTTCGCGTTCTGAGCACAATGGCCTCCTGAGATAATCGGTTTCCTAGGATACAGTTTCCAAGGATACGGTTGCCTTGGATACTGCATTCTAGAATGCGGTGTGTCAGGATCTAAATCTTGTGGTTCGCGTTCTGAGCACAATGGCCTCCTGAGATAAGCGGTTTCCTAGGATACGGTTTCCAAGGATACGGTTGCCTTGGTTACTGCATTCTAGAATGCGGTGTGTCAGGATCTAGAATCTTGTGGTTCGCGTTCTGAGCACAATGGCCTCCTGAGATAAGCGGTTTCCTAGGATACGGTTTCCAAGGATACGGTTGCCTTGGATACTGCATTCTAGAATGCGGTGTGTCAGGATCTAGAACCTTGTGGTGCGGGTTCTGAGCACAATGGCCTCCTGAGATAAGCGGTTTCCTAGGATACGGTTTCCAAGGATACGGTTGCCTTGGATACTGCATTCTAGAATGCGGTGTGTCAGGATCTAGAATCTTGTGGTGCGGGTTCTGAGCACAATGGCCTCCAGAGTAAGCCGTTTCCTAGGATACGGTTTCCAAGGATACGGTTGCCTTGGTTACTGCATTCTAGAATGCGGTGTGTCAGGATCTAGAATCTTGTGGTGCGGGTTCTGAGCACAACGGCCTCCTGAGATAAGCGGTTTCATAGGATACGGTTTCCAAGGACACGGTTGCCTTGGTTACTGCATTCTAGAATGCGGTGTGTCAGGATCTAGAATCTTGTGGTGCGGGTTCTGAGCACAATGGCCTCCTGAGAAGAGCGGTTTCCTAGGATACGGTTTCCAAGGATACGGTTGCCTTGGTTACTGCATTCTAGAATGCGGTGTGTCAGGATCTAGAATCTTGTGGTGCGGGTTCTGAGCACAATAGCCTCCTGAGATAAGCGGTTTCCTAGGATACGGTTTCCAAGGATACGGTTGCCTTGGTTACTGCATTCTAGAATGCGGTGTGTCAGAATCTAGAATCTTGTGGTGCGGGTTCTGAGCACAACGGCCACCTGAGATAAGCGGTTTCCTAGGATAAGGTTTCCAAGGATACGGTTGCCTTGGATACTGCATTCTAGAATACGGTGTGTCAGGATCTGGATCTTGTGGTGCTGGTTCTGAGCACAATGGCCTCCAGAGTAAGCCGTTTACTAGGATACGGTTTCCAATGATACGGATGCCTTGGATACTGCATTCTAGAATGCTGTGTGTCAGGATCTAGAATCTTGTGGTGCGGGTTCTGAGCACTATGGCCTCCTGAGATAAGCGGTTTCCTAGGATACGGTTTCCAAGGATACGGTGGCCTTGGATACTGCATTCTAGAATGCGGTGTGTCAGGGTCTAGAATCTTGTGGTGCGGGTTCTGAGCACAATGGCCTCCTGAGATAAGCGGTTTCCTAGGATACGGTTTCCAAGGATACGGTTGCCTTGGTTACTGCATTCTAGAATGCGGTGTGTCAGGATCTAGAATCTTGTGGTGCGGGTTCTGAGCACAATGGCCTCCTGAGATAAGCGGTTTCATAGGATACGGTTTCCAAGGATACGGTTGCCTTGGATACTGCATTCTAGAATGCGGTGTGTCAGGGTCTAGAATCTTCTGGTGCGGGTTCTGAGCACAATGGCCTCCTGAGATAAGCGGTTTCCTAGGATAAGGTTTCCAAGAATACGGTTGCCTTGGTTACTGCATTCTAGAATGCGGTGTGTCAGGATCTAGAATCTTGTGGTGCGGGTTCTGAGCGCAATTGCCTCCTGAGATAAGCGGTTTCCTAGGATACGGTTTCCAAGGATACGGTTGCCTTGGATACTGCATTCTAGAATGCGGTGTGTCAGGATCTAAATCTTGTGGTTCGCGTTCTGAGCACAATGGCCTCCTGAGATAAGCGGTTTCCTAGGATACGGTTGCCTTGGATACTGTATTCTAGAATGCGGTGTGTCAGGATCTAGAATCTTGTGGTGCGGGTTCTGAGCACAATGGCCTCCTGAGATAAGCGGTTTCCTAGGATACGGTTTCCAAGGATACGGTTGCCTTGGTTACTGCATTCTAGAATGCGGTGTGTCAGGATCTAGAATCTTGTGGTGCGGGTTCTGAGCACAACGGCCTCCTGAGATAAGCGGTTTCATAGGATACGGTTTCCAAGGACACGGTTGCCTTGGTTACTGCATTCTAGAATGCGGTGTGTCAGGATCTAGAATCTTGTGGTGCGGGTTCTGAGCACAATGGCCTCCTGAGAAGAGCGGTTTCCTAGGATACGGTTTCCAAGGATACGGTTGCCTTGGTTACTGCATTCTAGAATGCGGTGTGTCAGGATCTAGAATCTTGTGGTGCGGGTTCTGAGCACAATAGCCTCCTGAGATAAGCGGTTTCCTAGGATACGGTTTCCAAGGATACGGTTGCCTTGGTTACTGCATTCTAGAATGCGGTGTGTCAGAATCTAGAATCTTGTGGTGCGGGTTCTGAGCACAACGGCCTCCTGAGATAAGCGGTTTCCTAGGATAAGGTTTCCAAGGATACGGTTGCCTTGGATACTGCATTCTAGAATACGGTGTGTCAGGATCTGGAATCTTGTGGTGCTGGTTCTGAGCACAATGGCCTCCAGAGTAAGCCGTTTACTAGGATACGGTTTCCAATGATACGGATGCCTTGGATACTGCATTCTAGAATGCTGTGTGTCAGGATCTAGAATCTTGTGGTGCGGGTTCTGAGCACAATGGCCTCCTGAGATAAGCGGTTTCCTAGGATACGGTTTCCAAGTATACGATGGCCTTGGATACTGCATTCTAGAATGCGGTGTGTCAGGGTCTAGAATCTTGTGGTGCGGGTTCTGAGCACAATGGCCTCCTGAGATAAGCGGTTTCCTAGGATACGGTTTCCAAGGATACGGTTGCCTTGGTTACTGCATTCTAGAATGCGGTGTGTCAGGATCTAGAATCTTGTGGTGCGGGTTCTGAGCACAATGGCCTCCTGAGATAAGCGGTTTCATAGGATACGGTTTCCAAGGATACGGTTGCCTTGGATACTGCATTCTAGAATGCGGTGTGTCAGGGTCTAGAATCTTCTCGTGCGGGTTCTGAGCACAATGGCCTCCTGAGATAAGCGGTTTCCTAGGATACGGTTTCCAAGGATACGGTTGCCTTGGTTACTGCATTCTAGAATGCGGTGTGTCAGGATCTAGAATCTTGTGGTGCGGGTTCTGAGCGCAATTGCCTCCTGAGATAAGCGGTTTCCTAGGATACGGTTTCCAAGGATACGGTTGCCTTGGATACTGCATTCTAGAATGCGGTGTGTCAGGATCTAAATCTTGTGGTTCGCGTTCTGAGCACAATGGCCTCCTGAGATAAGCGGTTTCCTAGGATACGGTTTCCAAGGATACGGTTGCCTTGGATACTGTATTCTAGAATGCGGTGTGTCAGGATCTAGAATCTTGTGGTGCGGGTTCTGAGCACAATGGCCTCCTGAGATAAGCGGTTTCCTAGGATACGGTTTCCAAGGATACGGTTGCCTTGGTTACTGCATTCTAGAATGCGGTGTGTCAGGATCTAGAATCTTGTGGTGCGGTTTCTGAGCACAATGGCCTCCTGAGATAAGCGGTTTCCTAGGATACGGTTTCCAATATACGGTTGCCTTGGATACTGCATTCTAGAATGCGGTGTGTCAGGATCTAGAATCTTGTGGTGCGGGTTCTGAGCACAATGGCCTCTTGAGAAGAGCGGTTTCCTAGGATACGGTTTCCAAGGATACGGTTGCCTTGGTTACTGCATTCTAGAATGCGGTGTGTCAGGATCTAGAATCTTGTGGTGCGGGTTCTGAGCACAATAGCCTCCTGAGATAAGCGGTTTCCTAGGATACGGTTTCCAAGGATACGGTTGCCTTGGTTACTGCATTCTAGAATGCGGTGTGTCAGAATCTAGAATCTTGTGGTGCGGGTTCTGAGCACAACGGCCTCCTGAGATAAGCGGTTTCATAGGATACGGTTTCCAAGGACACGGTTGCCTTGGTTACTGCATTCTAGAATGCGGTGTGTCAGGATCTAGAATCTTGTGGTGCGGGTTCTGAGCACAATGGCCTCCTGAGAAGAGCGGTTTCCTAGGATACGGTTTCCAAGGATACGGTTGCCTTGGTTACTGCATTCTAGAATGCGGTGTGTCAGGATCTAGAATCTTGTGGTGCGGGTTCTGAGCACAATAGCCTCCTGAGATAAGCGGTTTCCTAGGATACGGTTTCCAAGGATACGGTTGCCTTGGTTACTGCATTCTAGAATGCGGTGTGTCAGAATCTAGAATCTTGTGGTGCGGGTTCTGAGCACAACGGCCTCCTGAGATAAGCGGTTTCCTAGGATAAGGTTTCCAAGGATACGGTTGCCTTGGATACTGCATTCTAGAATACGGTGTGTCAGGATCTGGATCTTGTGGTGCTGGTTCTGAGCACAATGGCCTCCAGAGTAAGCCGTTTACTAGGATACGGTTTCCAATGATACGGATGCCTTGGATACTGCATTCTAGAATGCTGTGTGTCAGGATCTAGAATCTTGTGGTGCGGGTTCTGAGCACTATGGCCTCCTGAGATAAGCGGTTTCCTAGGATACGGTTTCCAAGGATACGGTGGCCTTGGATACTGCATTCTAGAATGCGGTGTGTCAGGGTCTAGAATCTTGTGGTGCGGGTTCTGAGCACAATGGCCTCCTGAGATAAGCGGTTTCCTAGGATACGGTTTCCAAGGATACGGTTGCCTTGGTTACTGCATTCTAGAATGCGGTGTGTCAGGATCTAGAATCTTGTGGTGCGGGTTCTGAGCACAATGGCCTCCTGAGATAAGCGGTTTCATAGGATACGGTTTCCAAGGATACGGTTGCCTTGGATACTGCATTCTAGAATGCGGTGTGTCAGGGTCTAGAATCTTCTGGTGCGGGTTCTGAGCACAATGGCCTCCTGAGATAAGCGGTTTCCTAGGATACGGTTTCCAAGGATACGGTTGCCTTGGTTACTGCATTCTAGAATGCGGTGTGTCAGGATCTAGAATCTTGTGGTGCGGGTTCAGAGCACAATAGCCTCCTGAGATAAGCGGTTTCCTAGGATACGGTTTCCAAGGATACGGTTGCCTTGGTTACTGCATTCTAGAATGCGGTGTGTCAGAATCTAGAATCTTGTGGTGCGGGTTCTGAGCACAACGGCCTCCTGAGATAAGCGGTTTCCTAGGATAAGGTTTCCAAGGATACGGTTGCCTTGGATACTGCATTCTAGAATACGGTGTGTCAGGATCTGGAATCTTGTGGTGCTGGTTCTGAGCACAATGGCCTCCAGAGTAAGCCGTTTACTAGGATACGGTTTCCAATGATACGGATGCCTTGGATACTGCATTCTAGAATGCTGTGTGTCAGGATCTAGAATCTTGTGGTGCGGGTTCTGAGCACAATGGCCTCCTGAGATAAGCGGTTTCCTAGGATACGGTTTCCAAGGATACGATGGCCTTGGATACTGCATTCTAGAATGCGGTGTGTCAGGGTCTAGAATCTTGTGGTGCGGGTTCTGAGCACAATGGCCTCCTGAGATAAGCGGTTTCCTAGGATACGGTTTCCAAGGATACGGTTGCCTTGGTTACTGCATTCTAGAATGCGGTGTGTCAGGATCTAGAATCTTGTGGTGCGGGTTCTGAGCACAATGGCCTCCTGAGATAAGCGGTTTCATAGGATACGGTTTCCAAGGATACGGTTGCCTTGGATACTGCATTCTAGAATGCGGTGTGTCAGGGTCTAGAATCTTCTGGTGCGGGTTCTGAGCACAATGGCCTCCTGAGATAAGCGGTTTCCTAGGATACGGTTTCCAAGGATACGGTTGCCTTGGTTACTGCATTCTAGAATGCGGTGTGTCAGGATCTAGAATCTTGTGGTGCGGGTTCTGAGCGCAATTGCCTCCTGAGATAAGCGGTTTCCTAGGATACGGTTTCCAAGGATACGGTTGCCTTGGATACTGCATTCTAGAATGCGGTGTGTCAGGATCTAAATCTTGTGGTTCGCGTTCTGAGCACAATGGCCTCCTGAGATAAGCGGTTTCCTAGGATACGGTTTCCAAGGATACGGTTGCCTTGGATACTGTATTCTAGAATGCGGTGTGTCAGGATCTAGAATCTTGTGGTGCGGGTTCTGAGCACAATGGCCTCCTGAGATAAGCGGTTTCCTAGGATACGGTTTCCAAGGATACGGTTGCCTTGGTTACTGCATTCTAGAATGCGGTGTGTCAGGATCTAGAATCTTGTGGTGCGGTTTCTGAGCACAATGGCCTCCTGAGATAAGCGGTTTCCTAGGATACGGTTTCCAATATACGGTTGCCTTGGATACTGCATTCTAGAATGCGGTGTGTCAGGATCTAGAATCTTGTGGTGCGGGTTCTGAGCACAATGGCCTCCTGAGAAGAGCGGTTTCCTAGGATACGGTTTCCAAGGATACGGTTGCCTTGGTTACTGCATTCTAGAATGCGGTGTGTCAGGATCTAGAATCTTGTGGTGCGGGTTCTGAGCACAATAGCCTCCTGAGATAAGCGGTTTCCTAGGATACGGTTTCCAAGGATACGGTTGCCTTGGTTACTGCATTCTAGAATGCGGTGTGTCAGAATCTAGAATCTTGTGGTGCGGGTTCTGAGCACAACGGCCTCCTGAGATAAGCGGTTTCATAGGATACGGTTTCCAAGGACACGGTTGCCTTGGTTACTGCATTCTAGAATGCGGTGTGTCAGGATCTAGAATCTTGTGGTGCGGGTTCTGAGCACAATGGCCTCCTGAGAAGAGCGGTTTCCTAGGATACGGTTTCCAAGGATACGGTTGCCTTGGTTACTGCATTCTAGAATGCGGTGTGTCAGGATCTAGAATCTTGTGGTGCGGGTTCTGAGCACAATAGCCTCCTGAGATAAGCGGTTTCCTAGGATACGGTTTCCAAGGATACGGTTGCCTTGGTTACTGCATTCTACAATGCGGTGTGTCAGAATCTAGAATCTTGTGGTGCGGGTTCTGAGCACAACGGCCTCCTGAGATAAGCGGTTTCCTAGGATAAGGTTTCCAAGGATACGGTTGCCTTGGATACTGCATTCTAGAATACGGTGTGTCAGGATCTTGAATCTTGTGGTGCTGGTTCTGAGCACAATGGCCTCCAGAGTAAGCCGTTTACTAGGATACGGTTTCCAATGATACGGATGCCTTGGATACTGCATTCTAGAATGCTGTGTGTCAGGATCTAGAATCTTGTGGTGCGGGTTCTGAGCACAATGGCCTCCTGAGATAAGCGGTTTCCTAGGATACGGTTTCCAAGGATACGATGGCCTTGGATACTGCATTCTAGAATGCGGTGTGTCAGGGTCTAGAATCTTGTGGTGCGGGTTCTGAGCACAATGGCCTCCTGAGATAAGCGGTTTCCTAGGATACGGTTTCCAAGGATACGGTTGCCTTGGTTACTGCATTCTAGAATGCGGTGTGTCAGGATCTAGAATCTTGTGGTGCGGGTTCTGAGCACAATGGCCTCCTGAGATAAGCGGTTTCATAGGATACGGTTTCCAAGGATACGGTTGCCTTGGATACTGCATTCTAGAATGCGGTGTGTCAGGGTCTAGAATCTTCTGGTGCGGGTTCTGAGCACAATGGCCTCCTGAGATAAGCGGTTTCCTAGGATACGGTTTCCAAGGATACGGTTGCCTTGGTTACTGCATTCTAGAATGCGGTGTGTCAGGATCTAGAATCTTGTGGTGCGGGTTCTGAGCGCAATTGCCTCCTGAGATAAGCGGTTTCCTAGGATACGGTTTCCAAGGATACGGTTGCCTTGGATACTGCATTCTAGAATGCGGTGTGTCAGGATCTAAATCTTGTGGTTCGCGTTCTGAGCACAATGGCCTCCTGAGATAAGCGGTTTCCTAGGATACGGTTTCCAAGGATACGGTTGCCTTGGATACTGTATTCTAGAATGCGGTGTGTCAGGATCTAGAATCTTGTGGTGCGGGTTCTGAGCACAATGGCCTCCTGAGATAAGCGGTTTCCTAGGATACGGTTTCCAAGGATACGGTTGCCTTGGTTACTGCATTCTAGAATGCGGTGTGTCAGGATCTAGAATCTTGTGGTGCGGTTTCTGAGCACAATGGCCTCCTGAGATAAGCGGTTTCCTAGGATACGGTTTCCAATATACGGTTGCCTTGGATACTGCATTCTAGAATGCGGTGTGTCAGGATCTAGAATCTTGTGGTGCGGGTTCTGAGCACAATGGCCTCCTGAGATAAGCGGTTTCCTAGGATACGGTTTCCAAGGATACGGTTGCCTTGGATACTGCATTCTAGAATGCGGTGTGTCAGGATCTAGAATCTTGTGGTGCGGGTTCTGAGCACAATGGCATCCTGAGATAAGCGGTTTCCTAGGATAAGGTTTCCAAGGATACGGTTGCCTTGGATACTGCATTCTAGAATGCGGTGTGTCAGGATCTAGAATCTTGTGGTGCGGGTTCTGAGCACAATGGCCTCCGGAGATAAGCGGTTTCCTAGGATAAGGTTTCTAAAGATACGGTTGCCTTGGATACTGCATTCTAGAATACGGTGTGTCAGGATCTGGAATCTTGTGGTGCGGGTTCTGAGCACAATGGCCTCTAGAGTAAGCCGTTTCCTAGGATACGGTTTCCAAGGATACGGTTGCCTTGGTTACTGCATTCTAGAATGCGGTGTGTCAGGATCTAGAATCTTGTGGTGCGGGTTCTGAGCACAACGGCCTCCTGAGATAAGCGGTTTCCTAGGATACCGTTTCCAAGGATACGGTTGCGTTGGATACTGCATTCTAGAATGCGGTGTGTCAGGGTCTAGAATCTTGTGGTGCGGGTTCTGAGCACAATGGCCTCCTGAGATAAGCGGTTTCCTAGGATACGGTTTCCAAGGATACGGTTGCCTTGGATACTGCATTCTAGAATGCGGTGTGTCAGGATCTAGAACCTTGTGGTGCGGGTTCTGAGCACAATGGCCTCCAGAGTAAGCCGTTTCCTAGGATACGGTTTCCAAGGATACGGTTGCCTTGGTTACTGCATTCTAGAATGCGGTGTGTCAGGATCTAGAATCTTGTGGTGCGGGTTCTGAGCACAATGGCCTCCTGAGATAAGCGGTTTCCTAGGATACGGTTTCCAAGGATACGGTTGCATTGGATACTGCATTCCAGAATGCGGTGTGTCAGGGTCTAGAATCTTGTGGTGCGGGTTCTGAGCACAATGGCCTCCTGAGATAAGCGGTTTCCTAGGATACGGTTTCCAAGGATACGGTTGCCTTGGATACTGCATTCTAGAATGCGGTGTTGCAGGGTCTAGAATCTTGTGGTGCGGGTTCTGAGCACAATGGCCTCCTGAGTTAAGCGGTTTCCTAGGATACGGTTTCCAAGGATACGGTTGCCTTGGTTACTGCATTCTAGAATGCGGTGTGTCAGGATCTAGAATCTTGTGGTGCGGGTTCTGAGCACAATGGCCTCCTGAGATAAGCGGTTTCCTAGGATACGGTTTCCAAGGATACGGTTGCCTTGGATACTGCATTCTAGAATGCGGTGTGTCAGGGTCTAGAATCTTCTGGTGCGGGTTCTGAGCACAATGGCCTCCTGAGATAAGCGGTTTCCTAGGATACGGTTTCCAAGGATACGGTTGCCTTGGTTACTGCATTCTAGAATGCGGTGTGTCAGGATCTAGAATCTTTTGGTGCGGGTTCTGAGCGCAATTGCCTCCTGAGATAAGCGGTTTCCAGGGATACGGTTTCCAAGGATACGGTTGCCTTGGATACTGCATTCTAGAATGCGGTGTGTCAGGATCTAGAATCTTGTGGTTCGCGTTCTGAGCACAATGGCCTCCTGAGATAAGCGGTTTCCTAGGATAAGGTTTCCAAGGATACGGTTGCCTTGGATACTGCATTCTAGAATGCGGTGTGTCAGGATCTAGAATCTTGTGGTGCGGGTTCTGAGCACAATGGCCTCCTGAGATAAGCGGTTTCCTAGGATACGGTTTCCAAGGATACGGTTGCCTTGGTTACTGCATTCTAGAATGCGGTGTGTCAGGATCTAGAATCTTGTGGTGCGGTTTCTGAGCACAATGGCCTCCTGAGATAAGCGGTTTCCTAGGATACGGTTTCCAAGGATACGGTTGCCTTGGATACTGCATTCTAGAATGCGGTGTGTCAGGATCTAGAATCTTGTGGTGCGGGTTCTGAGCACAATGGCCTCCTGAGATAAGTGGTTTTCTAGGATACGGTTTCCAAGGATACGGTTGCCTTGGATACTGCATTCTAGAATGCGGTGTGTCAGGATCTAGAATCTTGTGGTGCGGGTTCTGAGCACAATGGCCTCCTGAGATAAGCGGTTTCCTAGGATAAGGTTTAAAAGGATACGGTTGCCTTGGATACTGCATTCTAGAATGCGGTGTGTAAGGATCTAGAATCTTGTGGTGCGGGTTCTGAGCACAATGGCCTCCGGAGATAAGCGGTTTCCTAGGATAAGGTTTCCAAAGATACGGTTGCCTTGGATACTGCATTCTAGAATACGGTGTGTCAGGATCTGGAATCTTGTGGTGCGGGTTCTGAGCACAATGGCCTCTAGAGTAAGCCGTTTCCTAGGATACGGTTTCCAAGGATACGGTTGCCTTGGTTACTGCATTCTAGAATGCGGTGTGTCAGGATTTGGAATCTTGTGGTGCGGGTTCTGAGCACGATGGCTTCCTGAGATAAGCGGTTTCCTAGGATACGGTTGGAAGGATATGGTTGCCTTGGATACTGCATTCTAGAATGCGGTGTGTGAGGATCTAGAATCTTGTGCTGCGGGTTCTGAGCACAATAGCCTCCTGAGATAAGCGGTTTCCTAGGATACGGTTTCCAAGGATACGGTTGCCTTGGTTACTGCATTCTAGAATGCGGTGTGTCAGGATCTAGAATCTTGTGGTGCGGGTTCTGAGCACAACGGCCTCCTGAGATAAGCGGTTTCCTAGGATAAGGTATCCAAGGATACGGTTGCCTTGGATACTGCATTCTAGAATACGGTGTGTCAGGATCTGGAATCTTGTGTTGCGGGTTCTGAGCACAATGGCCTCCAGAGTAAGCCGTTTCCTAGGATACGGTTTCCAATGATACGGTTGCCTTGGATACTGCATTCTAGAATGCGGTGTGTCAGGGTCTAGAATCTTCTGGTGCGGGTTCTGAGCACAATGGCCTCCTGAGATAAGCGGTTTCCTAGGATACGGTTTCCAAGGATACGGTTGCCTTGGTTACTGCATTCTAGAATGCGGTGTGTCAGGATCTAGAACCTTGTGGTGCGGGTTCTGAGCACAATGGCCTCCTGAGATAAGCGGTTTCCTACGATACGGTTTCCAAGGATACGGTTGCCTTGGATACTGCATTCTAGAATGCGGTGTGTCAGGATCTAGAATCTTGTGGTGCGGGTTCTGAGCACAATGGCCTCCAGAGTAAGCCGTTTCCTAGGATACGGTTTCCAAGGATACGGTTGCCTTGGTTACTGCATTCTAGAATGCGGTGTGTCAGGATCTAGAATCTTGTGGTGCGGGTTCTGAGCACAACGGCCTCCTGAGATAAGCGGTTTCATAGGATACGGTTTCCAAGGACACGGTTGCCTTGGTTACTGCATTCTAGAATGCGGTGTGTCAGGATCTAGAATCTTGTGGTGCGGTTTCTGAGCACAATGGCCTCCTGAGAAGAGCGGTTTCCTAGGATACGGTTTCCAAGGATACGGTTGCCTTGGTTACTGCATTCTAGAATGCGGTGTGTCAGGATCTAGAATCTTGTGGTGCGGGTTCTGAGCACAACGGCCTCCTGAGATAAGCGGTTTCCTAGGATAAGGTTTCCAAGGATACGGTTGCCTTGGATACTGCATTCTAGAATACGGTGTGTCAGGATCTGGATCTTGTGGTGCTGGTTCTGAGCACAATGGCCTCCAGAGTAAGCCGTTTACTAGGATACGGTTTCCAATGATACGGATGCCTTGGATACTGCATTCTAGAATGCTGTGTGTCAGGATCTAGAATCTTGTGGTGCGGGTTCTGAGCACAATGGCCTCCTGAGATAAGCGGTTTCCTAGGATACGGTTTCCAAGGATACGGTGGCGTTGGATACTGCATTCTAGAATGCGGTGTGTCAGGGTCTAGAATCTTGTGGTGCGGGTTCTGAGCACAGTGGCCTCCTGAGATAAGCGGTTTCCTAGGATACGATTTCCAAGGATACGGTTGCCTTGGTTACTGCATTCTAGAATGCGGTGTGTCAGGATCTAGAATCTTGTGGTGCGGGTTCTGAGCACAATGGCCTCCTGAGATAAGAGGTTTCATAGGATACGGTTTCCAAGGATACGGTTGCCTTGGATACTGCATTCTAGAATGCGGTGTGTCAGGGTCTAGAATCTTCTGGTGCGGGTTCTGAGCACAATGGCCTCCTGAGATAAGCGGTTTCCTAGGATACGGTTTCCAAGGATACGGTTGCCTTGGTTACTGCATTCTAGAATGCGGTGTGTCAGGATCTAGAATCTTGTGGTGCGGTTTCTGAGCACAATGGCCTCCTGAGATAAGCGGTTTCCTAGGATACGGTTTCCAAGGATACGGTTGCCTTGGATACTGCATTCTAGAATGCGGTGTGTCAGGATCTAGAATCTTGTGGTGCGGGTTCTGAGCACAATGGCCTCCTGAGATAAGTGGTTTTCTAGGATACGGTTTCCAAGGATACGGTTGCCTTGGATACTGCATTCTAGAATGCGGTGTGTCAGGATCTAGAATCTTGTGGTGCGGGTTCTGAGCACAATGGCCTCCTGAGATAAGCGGTTTCCTAGGATAAGGTTTAAAAGGATACGGTTGCCTTGGATACTGCATTCTAGAATGCGGTGTGTAAGGATCTAGAATCTTGTGGTGCGGGTTCTGAGCACAATGGCCTCCGGAGATAAGCGGTTTCCTAGGATAAGGTTTCCAAAGATACGGTTGCCTTGGATACTGCATTCTAGAATACGGTGTGTCAGGATCTGGAATCTTGTGGTGCGGGTTCTGAGCACAATGGCCTCTAGAGTAAGCCGTTTCCTAGGATACGGTTTCCAAGGATACGGTTGCCTTGGTTACTGCATTCTAGAATGCGGTGTGTCAGGATTTGGAATCTTGTGGTGCGGGTTCTGAGCACGATGGCTTCCTGAGATAAGCGGTTTCCTAGGATACGGTTGGAAGGATATGGTTGCCTTGGATACTGCATTCTAGAATGCGGTGTGTGAGGATCTAGAATCTTGTGCTGCGGGTTCTGAGCACAATAGCCTCCTGAGATAAGCGGTTTCCTAGGATACGGTTTCCAAGGATACGGTTGCCTTGGTTACTGCATTCTAGAATGCGGTGTGTCAGGATCTAGAATCTTGTGGTGCGGGTTCTGAGCACAACGGCCTCCTGAGATAAGCGGTTTCCTAGGATAAGGTATCCAAGGATACGGTTGCCTTGGATACTGCATTCTAGAATACGGTGTGTCAGGATCTGGAATCTTGTGTTGCGGGTTCTGAGCACAATGGCCTCCAGAGTAAGCCGTTTCCTAGGATACGGTTTCCAATGATACGGTTGCCTTGGATACTGCATTCTAGAATGCGGTGTGTCAGGGTCTAGAATCTTCTGGTGCGGGTTCTGAGCACAATGGCCTCCTGAGATAAGCGGTTTCCTAGGATACGGTTTCCAAGGATACGGTTGCCTTGGTTACTGCATTCTAGAATGCGGTGTGTCAGGATCTAGAACCTTGTGGTGCGGGTTCTGAGCACAATGGCCTCCTGAGATAAGCGGTTTCCTAGGATACGGTTTCCAAGGATACGGTTGCCTTGGATACTGCATTCTAGAATGCGGTGTGTCAGGATCTAGAATCTTGTGGTGCGGGTTCTGAGCACAATGGCCTCCAGAGTAAGCCGTTTCCTAGGATACGGTTTCCAAGGATACGGTTGCCTTGGTTACTGCATTCTAGAATGCGGTGTGTCAGGATCTAGAATCTTGTGGTGCGGGTTCTGAGCACAACGGCCTCCTGAGATAAGCGGTTTCATAGGATACGGTTTCCAAGGACACGGTTGCCTTGGTTACTGCATTCTAGAATGCGGTGTGTCAGGATCTAGAATCTTGTGGTGCGGTTTCTGAGCACAATGGCCTCCTGAGAAGAGCGGTTTCCTAGGATACGGTTTCCAAGGATACGGTTGCCTTGGTTACTGCATTCTAGAATGCGGTGTGTCAGGATCTAGAATCTTGTGGTGCGGGTTCTGAGCACAACGGCCTCCTGAGATAAGCGGTTTCCTAGGATAAGGTTTCCAAGGATACGGTTGCCTTGGATACTGCATTCTAGAATACGGTGTGTCAGGATCTGGATCTTGTGGTGCTGGTTCTGAGCACAATGGCCTCCAGAGTAAGCCGTTTACTAGGATACGGTTTCCAATGATACGGATGCCTTGGATACTGCATTCTAGAATGCTGTGTGTCAGGATTAGAATCTTGTGGTGCGGGTTCTGAGCACAATGGCCTCCTGAGATAAGCGGTTTCCTAGGATACGGTTTCCAAGGATACGGTGGCGTTGGATACTGCATTCTAGAATGCGGTGTGTCAGGGTCTAGAATCTTGTGGTGCGGGTTCTGAGCACAGTGGCCTCCTGAGATAAGCGGTTTCCTAGGATACGATTTCCAAGGATACGGTTGCCTTGGTTACTGCATTCTAGAATGCGGTGTGTCAGGATCTAGAATCTTGTGGTGCGGGTTCTGAGCACAATGGCCTCCTGAGATAAGAGGTTTCATAGGATACGGTTTCCAAGGATACGGTTGCCTTGGATACTGCATTCTAGAATGCGGTGTGTCAGGGTCTAGAATCTTCTGGTGCGGGTTCTGAGAACAATGGCCTCCTGAGATAAGCGGTTTCCTAGGATACGGTTTCCAAGGATACGGTTGCCTTGGTTACTGCATTCTAGAATGCGGTGTGTCAGGATCTAGAACCTTGTGGTGCGGGTTCTGAGCACAATGGCCTCCTGAGATAAGCGGTTTCCTAGGATACGGTTTCGAAGGATACGGTTGCCTTGGATACTGCATTCTAGAATGCGGTGTGTCAGGATCTAGAATCTTGTGGTGCGGGTTCTGAGCACAATGGCCTCCAGAGTAAGCCGTTTCCTAGGATACGGTTTCCAAGGATACGGTTGCCTTGGTTACTGCATTCTAGAATGCGGTGTGTCAGGATCTAGAATCTTGTGGTGCTGGTTCTGAGCACAACGGCCTCCTGAGATAAGCGGTTTCATAGGATACGGTTTCCAAGGACACGGTTGCCTTGGTTACTGCATTCTAGAATGCGGTGTGTCAGGATCTAGAATCTTGTGGTGCGGTTTCTGAGCACAATGGCCTCCTGAGAAGAGCGGTTTCCTAGGATACGGTTTTCAAGGATACGGTTGCCTTGGTTACTGCATTCTAGAATGCGGTGTGTCAGGATCTAGAATCTTGTGGTGCGGGTTCTGAGCACAACGGCCTCCTGAGATAAGCGGTTTCCTAGGATAAGGTTTCCAAGGATACGGTTGCCTTGGATACTGCATTCTAGAATACGGTGTGTCAGGATCTGGATCTTGTGGTGCTGGTTCTGAGCACAATGGCCTCCAGAGTAAGCCGTTTACTAGGATACGGTTTCCAATGATACGGATGCCTTGGATACTGCATTCTAGAATGCTGTGTGTCAGGATCTAGAATCTTGTGGTGCGGGTTCTGAGCACAATGGCCTCCTGAGATAAGCGGTTTCCTAGGATACGGTTTCCAAGGATACGGTGGCGTTGGATATTGCATTCTAGAATGCGGTGTGTCAGGGTCTAGAATCTTGTGGTGCGGGTTCTGAGCACAGTGGCCTCCTGAGATAAGCGGTTTCCTAGGATACGATTTCCAAGGATACGGTTGCCTTGGTTACTGCATTCTAGAATGCGGTGTGTCAGGATCTAGAATCTTGTGGTGCGGGTTCTGAGCACAATGGCCTCCTGAGATAAGAGGTTTCATAGGATACGGTTTCCAAGGATACGGTTGCCTTGGATACTGCATTCTAGAATGCGGTGTGTCAGGGTCTAGAATCTTCTGGTGCGGGTTCTGAGCACAATGGCCTCCTGAGATAAGCGGTTTCCTAGGATACGGTTTCCAAGGATACGGTTGCCTTGGTTACTGCATTCTAGAATGCGGTGTGTCAGGATCTAGAATCTTGTGGTGCGGGTTCTGAGCGCAATTGCCTCCTGAGATAAGCGGTTTCCTAGGATACGGTTTCCAAGGATACGGTTGCCTTGGATACTGCATTCTAGAATGCGGTGTGTCAGGATCTAAATCTTGTGGTTCGCGTTCAGAGCACAATGGCCTCCTGAGATAAGCGGTTTCCTAGGATACGGTTTCCAATGATACGGTTGCCTTGGATACTGCATTCTAGAATGCGGTGTGTCAGGATCTAGAATCTTGTGGTGCGGGTTCTGAGCACAACGGCCTCCTGAGATAAGCGGTTTCCTAGGATACGGTTTCCAAGGATACGGTTGCCTTGGTTACTGCATTCTAGAATGCGCTGTGTCAGGATCTAGAATCTTGTGGTGCGGGTTCTGAGCACAACGGCCTCCTGAGATAAGCGGTTTCATAGGATACGGTTTCCAAGGACACGGTTGCCTTGGTTACTGCATTCTAGAATGCGGTGTGTCAGGATCTAGAATCTTGTGGTGCGGGTTCTGAGCACAATGGCCTCCTGAGAAGAGCGGTTTCCTAGGATACGGTTTCCAAGGATACGGTTGCCTTGGTTACTGCATTCTAGAATGCGGTGTGTCAGGATCTAGAATCTTGTGGTGCGGGTTCTGAGCACAATAGCCTCCTGAGATAAGCGGTTTCCTAGGATAAGGTTTCCAAGGATACGGTTGCCTTGGATACTGCATTCTAGAATACGGTGTGTCAGGATCTGGAATCTTGTGGTGCTGGTTCTGAGCACAATGGCCTCCAGAGTAAGCCGTTTACTAGGATACGGTTTCCAATGATACGGATGCCTTGGATACTGCATTCTAGAATGCTGTGTGTCAGGATCTAGAATCTTGTGGTGCGGGTTCTGAGCACAATGGCCTCCTGAGATAAGCGGTTTCCTAGGATACGGTTTCCAAGGATATGATGGCCTTGGATACTGCATTCTAGAATGCGGTGTGTCAGGGTCTAGAATCTTGTGGTGCGGGTTCTGAGCACAATGGCCTCCTGAGATAAGCGGTTTCCTAGGATACGGTTTCCAAGGATACGGTTGCCTTGGTTACTGCATTCTAGAATGCGGTGTGTCAGGATCTAGAATCTTGTGGTGCGGGTTCTGAGCACAATGGCCTCCTGAGATAAGCGGTTTCATAGGATACGGTTTCCAAGGATACGGTTGCCTTGGATACTGCATTCTAGAATGCGGTGTGTCAGGGTCTAGAATCTTCTGGTGCGGGTTCTGAGCACAATGGCCTCCTGAGATAAGCGGTTTCCTAGGATACGGTTTCCAAGGATACGGTTGCCTTGGTTACTGCATTCTAGAATGCGGTGTGTCAGGATCTAGAATCTTGTGGTGCGGGTTCTGAGCGCAATTGCCTCCTGAGATAAGCGGTTTCCTAGGATACGGTTTCCAAGGATATGGTTGCCTTGGATACTGCATTCTAGAATGCGGTGTGTCAGGATCTAAATCTTGTGGTTCGCGTTCTGAGCACAATGGCCTCCTGAGATAAGCGGTTTCCTAGGATACGGTTTCCAAGGATACGGTTGCCTTGGATACTGTATTCTAGAATGCGGTGTGTCAGGATCTAGAATCTTGTGGTGCGGGTTCTGAGCACAATGGCCTCCTGAGATAAGCGGTTTCCTAGGATACGGTTTCCAAGGATACGGTTGCCTTGGTTACTGCATTCTAGAATGCGGTGTGTCAGGATCTAGAATCTTGTGGTGCGGTTTCTGAGCACAATGGCCTCCTGAGATAAGCGGTTTCCTAGGATACGGTTTCCAAGGATACGGTTGCCTTGGATACAGCATTCTAGAATGCGGTGTGTCAGGATCTAGAATCTTGTGGTGCGGGTTCTGAGCACAATGGCCTCCAGAGTAAGCCGTTTCCTAGGATACGGTTTCCAAGGATACGGTTGCCTTGGTTACTGCATTCTAGAATGCGGTGTGTGAGGATCTAGAATCTTGTGCTGCGGGTTCTGAGCACAATAGCCTCCTGAGATAAGCGGTTTCCTAGGATAAGGTATCCAAGTATACGGTTGCCTTGGATACTGCATTCTAGAATACGGTGTGTCAGGATCTGGAATCTTGTGTTGCGGGTTCTGAGCACAATGGCCTCCAGAGTAAGCCGTTTCCTAGGATACGGTTTCCAATGATACGGTTGCCTTGGATACTGCATTCTAGAATGCGGTGTGTCAGGATCTAGAATCTTGTGGTGCGGGTTCTGAGCACAACGGCCTCCTGAGATAAGCGGTTTCCTAGGATACGGTTTCCAAGGATACGGTTGCCTTGGATACTGCATTCTAGAATGCGGTGTGTCAGGATCTAGAACCTTGTGGTGCGGGTTCTGAGCACAATGGCCTCCAGAGTAAGCCGTTTCCTAGGATACGGTTTCCAAGGATACGGTTGCCTTGGTTACTGCATTCTAGAATGCGGTGTGTCAGGATCTAGAATCTTGTGGTGCGGGTTCTGAGCACAATGGCCTCCTGAGATAAGCGGTTTCCTAGGATACGGTTTCCAAGGATACGGTTGCATTGGATACTGCATTCCAGAATGCGGTGTGTCAGGGTCTAGAATCTTGTGGTGCGGGTTCTGAGCACAATGGCCTCCTGAGATAAGCGGTTTCCTAGGATACGGTTTCCAAGGATACGGTTGCCTTGGATACTGCATTCTAGAATGCGGTGTGTCAGGGTCTAGAATCTTGTGGTGCGGGTTCTGAGCACAATGTCCTCCTGAGATAAGCGGTTTCCTAGGATACGGTTTCCAAGGATACGGTTGCCTTGGTTACTGCATTCTAGAATGCGGTGTGTCAGGATCTAGAATCTTGTGGTGCGGGTTCTGAGCACAATGGCCTCCTGAGATAAGCGGTTTCATAGGATACGGTTTCCAAGGATACGGTTGCCTTGGATACTGCATTCTAGAATACGGTGTGTCAGGGTCTAGAATCTTCTGGTGCGGGTTCTGAGCACAATGGCCTCCTGAGATAAGCGGTTTCCTAGGATACGGTTTCCAAGGATACGGTTGCCTTGGTTACTGCATTCTAGAATGCGGTGTGTCAGGATCTAGAATCTTTTGGTGCTGGTTCTGAGCGCAATTGCCTCCTGAGATAAGCGGTTTCCAGGGATACGGTTTCCAAGGATACGGTTGCCTTGGATACTGCATTCTAGAATGCGGTGTGTCAGGATCTAGAATCTTGTGGTTCGCGTTCTGAGCACAATGGCCTCCTGAGATAAGCGGTTTCCTAGGATAAGGTTTCCAAGGATACGGTTGCCTTGGATACTGCATTCTAGAATGCGGTGTGTCAGGATCTAGAATCTTGTGGTGCGGGTTCTGAGCACAATGGCCTCCTGAGATAAGCGGTTTCCTAGGATACGGTTTCCAAGGATACGGTTGCCTTGGTTACTGCATTCTAGAATGCGGTGTGTCAGGATCTAGAATCTTGTGGTGCGGTTTCTGAGCACAATGGCCTCCTGAGATAAGCGGTTTCCTAGGATACGGTTTCCAAGGATACGGTTGCCTTGGATACTGCATTCTAGAATGCGGTGTGTCAGGATCTAGAATCTTGTGGTGCGGGTTCTGAGCACAATGGCCTCCTGAGATAAGTGGTTTTCTAGGATACGGTTTCCAAGGATACGGTTGCCTTGGATACTGCATTCTAGAATGCGGTGTGTCAGGATCTAGAATCTTGTGGTGCGGGTTCTGAGCACAATGGCCTCCTGAGATAAGCGGTTTCCTAGGATAAGGTTTCCAAGGATACGGTTGCCTTGGATACTGCATTCTAGAATGCGGTGTGTCAGGATCTAGAATCTTGTGGTGCGGGTTCTGAGCACAATGGCCTCCGGAGATAAGCGGTTTCCTAGGATAAGGTTTCCAAAGATACGGTTGCCTTGGATACTGCATTCTAGAATACGGTGTTTCAGGATCTGGAATCTTGTGGTGCGGGTTCTGAGCACAATGGCCTCCTGAGATAAGCGGTTTCCTAGGATACGGTTTCCAAGGATACGGTTGCCTTGGTTACTGCATTCTAGAATGCGGTGTGTCAGGATCTAGAATCTTGTGGTGCGGGTTCTGAGCACAATGGCCTCCTGAGATAAGCGGTTTCATAGGATACGGTTTCCAAGGATACGGTTGCCTTGGATACTGCATTCTAGAATGCGGTGTGTCAGGGTCTAGAATCTTCTGGTGCGGGTTCTGAGCACAATGGCCTCCTGAGATAAGCGGTTTCCTAGGATACGGTTTCCAAGGATACGGTTGCCTTGGTTACTGCATTCTAGAATGCGGTGTGTCAGGATCTAGAATCTTTTGGTGCGGGTTCTGAGCGCAATTGCCTCCTGAGATAAGCGGTTTCCAGGGATACGGTTTCCAAGGATACGGTTGCCTTGGATACTGCATTCTAGAATGCGGTGTGTCAGGATCTAGAATCTTGTGGTTCGCGTTCTGAGCACAATGTCCTCCTGAGATAAGCGGTTTCCTAGGATAAGGTTTCCAAGTATACGGTTGCCTTGGATACTGCATTCTAGAATGCGGTGTGTCAGGATCTAGAATCTTGTGGTGCGGGTTCTGAGCACAATGGCCTCCTGAGATAAGCGGTTTCCTAGGATACGGTTTCCAAGTATCCGGTTGCCTTGGTTACTGCATTCTAGAATGCGGTGTGTCAGGATCTAGAATCCTGTGGTGCGGTTTCTGAGCACAATGGCCTCCTGAGATAAGCGGTTTCCTAGGATACGGTTTCCAAGGATACGGTTGCCTTGGATACTGCATTCTAGAATGCGGTGTGTCAGGATCTAGAATCTTGTGTTGCGGGTTCTGAGCACAATGGCCTCCGGAGATAAGCGGTTTCCTAGGATAAGGTTTCCAAAGATACGGTTGCCTTGGATACTGCATTCTAGAATACGGTGTGTCAGGATCTGGAATCTTGTGGTGCGGGTTCTGAGCACAATGGCCTCCTGAGATAAGCGGTTTCCTAGGATACGGTTTCCAAGGATACGGTTGCCTTGGTTACTGCATTCTAGAATGCGGTGTGTCAGGATCTAGAATCTTGTGGTGCGGGTTCTGAGCACAATGGCCTCCTGAGATAAGCGGTTTCATAGGATACGGTTTCCAAGGATACGGTTGCCTTGGATACTGCATTCTAGAATGCGGTGTGTCAGGGTCTAGAATCTTCTGGTGCGGGTTCTGAGCACAATGGCCTCCTGAGATAAGCGGTTTCCTAGGATACGGTTTCCAAGGATACGGTTGCCTTGGTTACTGCATTCTAGAATGCGGTGTGTCAGGATCTAGAATCTTTTGGTGCGGGTTCTGAGCGCAATTGCCTCCTGAGATAAGCGGTTTCCAGGGATACGGTTTCCAAGGATACGGTTGCCTTGGATACTGCATTCTAGAATGCGGTGTGTCAGGATCTAGAATCTTGTGGTTCGCGTTCTGAGCACAATGGCCTCCTGAGATAAGCGGTTTCCTAGGATACGGTTTCCAAGGATACGGTTGCCTTGGATACTGCATTCTAGAATGCGGTGTGTCAGGATCTAGAATCTTGTGGTGCGGGTTCTGAGCACAGTGGCCTCCTGAGATAAGCAGTTTCTTAGGATACGGTTTGAAAGGATACGGTTGCCTTGGTTATGGCGTTCTAGATTGTGGTGTGTCAGGATCTAGAATGTTGTGGTGCGGGTTCTGAGAACAATGGCCTCCTGAGATAAGAGGTTTCCTAGTATACGGTTTCCAAGTATACGTTTGCCTTGGATACGGCGTTCTAGAATGTGGCGTGTCAGGATCTAGGATCTTGTTGGATGGGTGTGAGCACATTGGTCTCCAAAGATAAGCCGTTTCCTAAGATAGGGTTTCCAAGGATACGGTTGCCTTGGATACTGCATTCTAGAATGCGGTGTGTCAGGATCTAGAATCTTGTGGTGTGGGTTCGGAGCACAATGGCCTCCTGAGATAAGCGGTTTCCTAGGATACGGTTTCCAAGGATAGGGTTGCCTTAGATACGGCGTTCTAGAATGTGGTGTGTCAGGATCTAGAATCTTGTGGGGACGGTTCTGAGCACAATGGCCTCCAAAAATAAGCAGATTCGAAGAATACGGTTTCCAATGATACGGTTGTCTTGGATACGGCGTTCGAGAACGTGGTTTGTCAGGATTTAGAGTCTTGTGGGACGGGATCTGAGAACAATAGTTTCCTGGGATATGGAGTTTCCTAGGATACGGTCTCCAAGGATACGGTTGCCTTGCATACGCCATTATAGAATGTGGTGTGTCAGGATCTAGAATATTGTGCGGCCGGATCTGAGCACAATGGCCTCCAGATATAAGCGTTTTCCTAGGATACGGTTTCCAAGGATACGGTGGCCTTGGATACGGAGTTCTAGAATGTGGTGTGTCAGGATTTAGAATCTTGTGGGGCGGGTTCTGAGCACAATGGTCTCCAGAGATAAGCGGTTTCCTAGGATTCGGTTTCCAAGGATACGGTTGCCTTGGATACTGCGTTTAAGAATGTGTTCTGTCAGGATCCAGAATCTTGTGGAGGGGGTTATGAGTACAAGGGTTTCCAGGGTTACGCGGTTTCCTAGGATACCTTTGCAACGATACGTTTGCGTTGGATACGGCATTCCAGGTTGTGGTGTATCAGGATCTAGAATCTTGTGGGACGGGTTCTGAGTACAATGTTCTCCAGGGATATGCGGTTTCCTAGGATACGGTCTCCAAGTATACGGTTGCCTTGGACAAGGCATTCTAGATGTGGTGTGTCAGGATCTAGAATATTGTGGTGCGGGTTCTGAACACAATGTTCTCTAGAGGTAAGTGGTTTCCTAGGATACGGTTTCCAAGGATACATTTGCCTTGGATACGGCATTCTGTAAAGTGGTGTGTCAGCATATAGAATCTTGTGGGGCGGGTTCTTAGCACAATGGCCTCCTGAGATAAGCGGTTTCCTAGGATACGGTTTGCAAGGATACGTTTGCCTTGGATACTGCATTCTAGAATGCGGTGTGTCAGGATCTAGAATCTTGTGGTGCGGGTTCTGAGCAGAGTGGCCTCCTGAGATAAGCAGTTTCTTAGGATACGGTTTGAAAGGATACGGTTGCTTTGGTTATGGCGTTCTAGAATGTGGTGTGTCAGGATCTAGAATGTTGTGGTGCGGGTTCTGAGCACAATGGCCTCCTGAGATAAGAGGTTTCCTAGGATACGGTTTCCAAGGATACGGTTGCCTTGGATACTGCATTCTAGAATGCGGTGTGTCAGGGTCTAGAATCTTCTGGTGCGGGTTCTGAGCACAATGGCCTCCTGAGATAAGCGGTTTCCTAGGATACGGTTTCCAAGGATACGGTTGCCTTGGTTACTGCATTCTAGAATGTGGTGTGTCAGGATCTAGAATCTTTTGGTGCGGGTTCTGAGCGCAATTGCCTCCTGAGATAAGCGGTTTCCAGGGATACGGTTTCCAAGGATACGGTTCCCTTGGATACTGCATTCTAGAATGCGGTGTGTCAGGATCTAGAATCTTGTGGTTCGCGTTCTGAGCACTATGGCCTCCTGAGATAAGCGGTTTCCTAGGATAAGGTTTCCAAGGATACGGTTGCCTTGGATACTGCATTCTAGAATGCGGTGTGTCAGGATCTAGAATCTTGTGGTGCGGGTTCTGAGCACAATGGCCTCCTGAGATAAGCGGTTTCCTAGGATACGGTTTCCAAGGATACGGTTGCCTTGGTTACTGCATTCTAGAATGCGGTGTGTCAGGATCTAGAATCTTGTGGTGCGGTTTCTGAGCACAATGGCCTCCTGAGATAAGCGGTTTCCTAGGATACGGTTTCCAAGGATACGGTTGCCTTGGATACTGCATTCTAGAATGCGGTGTGTCAGGATCTAGAATCTTGTGGTGCGGTTTCTGAGCACAATGGCCTCCTGAGATAAGCGGTTTCCTAGGATACGGTTTCCAAGGATACGGTTGCCTTGGATACAGCATTCTAGAATGCGGTGTGTCAGGATCTAGAATCTTGTGGTGCGGGTTCTGAGCACAATGGCCTCCAGAGTAAGCCGTTTCCTAGGATACGGTTTCCAAGGATACGGTTGCCTTGGTTACTGCATTCTAGAATGCGGTGTGTGAGGATCTAGAATCTTGTGCTGCGGGTTCTGAGCACAATAGCCTCCTGAGATAAGCGGTTTCCTAGGATAAGGTATCCAAGTATACGGTTGCCTTGGATACTGCATTCTAGAATACGGTGTGTCAGGATCTGGAATCTTGTGTTGCGGGTTCTGAGCACAATGGCCTCCAGAGTAAGCCGTTTCCTAGGATACGGTTTCCAATGATACGGTTGCCTTGGATACTGCATTCTAGAATGCGGTGTGTCAGGATCTAGAATCTTGTGGTGCGGGTTCTGAGCACAACGGCCTCCTGAGATAAGCGGTTTCCTAGGATACCGTTTCCAAGGATACGGTTGCGTTGGATACTGCATTCTAGAATGCGGTGTGTCAGGGTCTAGAATCTTGTGGTGCGGGTTCTGAGCACAATGGCCTCCTGAGATAAGCGGTTTCCTAGGATACGGTTTCCAAGGATACGGTTGCCTTGGATACTGCATTCTAGAATGCGGTGTGTCAGGATCTAGAACCTTGTGGTGCGGGTTCTGAGCACAATGGCCTCCAGAGTAAGCCGTTTCCTAGGATACGGTTTCCAAGGATACGGTTGCCTTGGTTACTGCATTCTAGAATGCGGTGTGTCAGGATCTAGAATCTTGTGGTGCGGGTTCTGAGCACAATGGCCTCCTGAGATAAGCGGTTTCCTAGGATACGGTTTCCAAGGATACGGTTGCATTGGATACTGCATTCCAGAATGCGGTGTGTCAGGGTCTAGAATCTTGTGGTGCGGGTTCTGAGCACAATGGCCTCCTGAGATAAGCGGTTTCCTAGGATACGGTTTCCAAGGATACGGTTGCCTTGGATACTGCATTCTAGAATGCGGTGTGTCAGGGTCTAGAATCTTGTGGTGCGGGTTCTGAGCACAATGTCCTCCTGAGATAAGCGGTTTCCTAGGATACGGTTTCCAAGGATACGGTTGCCTTGGTTACTGCATTCTAGAATGCGGTGTGTCAGGATCTAGAATCTTGTGGTGCGGGTTCTGAGCACAATGGCCTCCTGAGATAAGCGGTTTCATAGGATACGGTTTCCAAGGATACGGTTGCCTTGGATACTGCATTCTAGAATACGGTGTGTCAGGGTCTAGAATCTTCTGGTGCGGGTTCTGAGCACAATGGCCTCCTGAGATAAGCGGTTTCCTAGGATACGGTTTCCAAGGATACGGTTGCCTTGGTTACTGCATTCTAGAATGCGGTGTGTCAGGATCTAGAATCTTTTGGTGCTGGTTCTGAGCGCAATTGCCTCCTGAGATAAGCGGTTTCCAGGGATACGGTTTCCAAGGATACGGTTGCCTTGGATACTGCATTCTAGAATGCGGTGTGTCAGGATCTAGAATCTTGTGGTTCGCGTTCTGAGCACAATGGCCTCCTGAGATAAGCGGTTTCCTAGGATAAGGTTTCCAAGGATACGGTTGCCTTGGATACTGCATTCTAGAATGCGGTGTGTCAGGATCTAGAATCTTGTGGTGCGGGTTCTGAGCACAATGGCCTCCTGAGATAAGCGGTTTCCTAGGATACGGTTTCCAAGGATACGGTTGCCTTGGTTACTGCATTCTAGAATGCGGTGTGTCAGGATCTAGAATCTTGTGGTGCGGTTTCTGAGCACAATGGCCTCCTGAGATAAGCGGTTTCCTAGGATACGGTTTCCAAGGATACGGTTGCCTTGGATACTGCATTCTAGAATGCGGTGTGTCAGGATCTAGAATCTTGTGGTGCGGGTTCTGAGCACAATGGCCTCCTGAGATAAGTGGTTTTCTAGGATACGGTTTCCAAGGATACGGTTGCCTTGGATACTGCATTCTAGAATGCGGTGTGTCAGGATCTAGAATCTTGTGGTGCGGGTTCTGAGCACAATGGCCTCCTGAGATAAGCGGTTTCCTAGGATAAGGTTTCCAAGGATACGGTTGCCTTGGATACTGCATTCTAGAATGCGGTGTGTCAGGATCTAGAATCTTGTGGTGCGGGTTCTGAGCACAATGGCCTCCGGAGATAAGCGGTTTCCTAGGATAAGGTTTCCAAAGATACGGTTGCCTTGGATACTGCATTCTAGAATACGGTGTTTCAGGATCTGGAATCTTGTGGTGCGGGTTCTGAGCACAATGGCCTCCTGAGATAAGCGGTTTCCTAGGATACGGTTTCCAAGGATACGGTTGCCTTGGTTACTGCATTCTAGAATGCGGTGTGTCAGGATCTAGAATCTTGTGGTGCGGGTTCTGAGCACAATGGCCTCCTGAGATAAGCGGTTTCATAGGATACGGTTTCCAAGGATACGGTTGCCTTGGATACTGCATTCTAGAATGCGGTGTGTCAGGGTCTAGAATCTTCTGGTGCGGGTTCTGAGCACAATGGCCTCCTGAGATAAGCGGTTTCCTAGGATACGGTTTCCAAGGATACGGTTGCCTTGGTTACTGCATTCTAGAATGCGGTGTGTCAGGATCTAGAATCTTTTGGTGCGGGTTCTGAGCGCAATTGCCTCCTGAGATAAGCGGTTTCCAGGGATACGGTTTCCAAGGATACGGTTGCCTTGGATACTGCATTCTAGAATGCGGTGTGTCAGGATCTAGAATCTTGTGGTTCGCGTTCTGAGCACAATGGCCTCCTGAGATAAGCGGTTTCCTAGGATAAGGTTTCCAAGTATACGGTTGCCTTGGATACTGCATTCTAGAATGCGGTGTGTCAGGATCTAGAATCTTGTGGTGCGGGTTCTGAGCACAATGGCCTCCTGAGATAAGCGGTTTCCTAGGATACGGTTTCCAAGTATCCGGTTGCCTTGGTTACTGCATTCTAGAATGCGGTGTGTCAGGATCTAGAATCCTGTGGTGCGGTTTCTGAGCACAATGGCCTCCTGAGATAAGCGGTTTCCTAGGATACGGTTTCCAAGGATACGGTTGCCTTGGATACTGCATTCTAGAATGCGGTGTGTCAGGATCTGGAATCTTGTGGTGCGGGTTCTGAGCACAATGGCCTCCTGAGATAAGCGGTTTCCTAGGATACGGTTTCCAAGGATACGGTTGCCTTGGTTACTGCATTCTAGAATGCGGTGTGTCAGGATCTAGAATCTTGTGGTGCGGGTTCTGAGCACAATGGCCTCCTGAGATAAGCGGTTTCATAGGATACGGTTTCCAAGGATACGGTTGCCTTGGATACTGCATTCTAGAATGCGGTGTGTCAGGGTCTAGAATCTTCTGGTGCGGGTTCTGAGCACAATGGCCTCCTGAGATAAGCGGTTTCCTAGGATACGGTTTCCAAGGATACGGTTGCCTTGGTTACTGCATTCTAGAATGCGGTGTGTCAGGATCTAGAATCTTTTGGTGCGGGTTCTGAGCGCAATTGCCTCCTGAGATAAGCGGTTTCCAGGGATACGGTTTCCAAGGATACGGTTGCCTTGGATACTGCATTCTAGAATGCGGTGTGTCAGGATCTAGAATCTTGTGGTTCGCGTTCTGAGCACAATGGCCTCCTGAGATAAGCGGTTTCCTAGGATACGGTTTCCAAGGATACGGTTGCCTTGGATACTGCATTCTAGAATGCGGTGTGTCAGGATCTAGAATCTTGTGGTGCGGGTTCTGAGCACAGTGGCCTCCTGAGATAAGCAGTTTCTTAGGATACGGTTTGAAAGGATACGGTTGCCTTGGTTATGGCGTTCTAGATTGTGGTGTGTCAGGATCTAGAATGTTGTGGTGCGGGTTCTGAGAACAATGGCCTCCTGAGATAAGAGGTTTCCTAGTATACGGTTTCCAAGTATACGTTTGCCTTGGATACGGCGTTCTAGAATGTGGCGTGTCAGGATCTAGGATCTTGTTGGATGGGTGTGAGCACATTGGTCTCCAAAGATAAGCCGTTTCCTAAGATAGGGTTTCCAAGGATACGGTTGCCTTGGATACTGCATTCTAGAATGCGGTGTGTCAGGATCTAGAATCTTGTGGTGTGGGTTCGGAGCACAATGGCCTCCTGAGATAAGCGGTTTCCTAGGATACGGTTTCCAAGGATAGGGTTGCCTTAGATACGGCGTTCTAGAATGTGGTGTGTCAGGATCTAGAATCTTGTGGGGACGGTTCTGAGCACAATGGCCTCCAAAAATAAGCAGATTCGAAGAATACGGTTTCCAATGATACGGTTGTCTTGGATACGGCGTTCGAGAACGTGGTTTGTCAGGATTTAGAGTCTTGTGGGACGGGATCTGAGAACAATAGTTTCCTGGGATATGGAGTTTCCTAGGATACGGTCTCCAAGGATACGGTTGCCTTGCATACGCCATTATAGAATGTGGTGTGTCAGGATCTAGAATATTGTGCGGCCGGATCTGAGCACAATGGCCTCCAGATATAAGCGTTTTCCTAGGATACGGTTTCCAAGGATACGGTGGCCTTGGATACGGAGTTCTAGAATGTGGTGTGTCAGGATTTAGAATCTTGTGGGGCGGGTTCTGAGCACAATGGTCTCCAGAGATAAGCGGTTTCCTAGGATTCGGTTTCCAAGGATACGGTTGCCTTGGATACGGTGTTCGAGAACGTGGTGTGTCAACATCTAGAATCTTGTGGTGCGGGTTCTTAGCACAATAGTCTCTGGGATACGCGGTTTGCTAGGATAAGGTCTCCAAGGATACGGATGCCTTGCATATGCCATTATAGAATGTGGAGTGTCAGGATCTAGAATCTTGGGGACAGATTCTGAAAATAATGGTCGCCAGAGATAAGCGGTTTCCTACGATACGGTTTCCAAATATAAGGTTGCCTTGGATACTGCGTTTAAGAATGTGTTCTGTCAGGATCCAGAATCTTGTGGAGGGGGTTATGAGTACAAGGGTTTCCAGGGTTACGCGGTTTCCTAGGATACCTTTGCAACGATACGTTTGCGTTGGATACGGCATTCCAGGTTGTGGTGTATCAGGATCTAGAATCTTGTGGGACGGGTTCTGAGTACAATGTTCTCCAGGGATATGCGGTTTCCTAGGATACGGTCTCCAAGTATACGGTTGCCTTGGACAAGGCATTCTAGATGTGGTGTGTCAGGATCTAGAATATTGTGGTGCGGGTTCTGAGCACAATGTTCTCTAGAGGTAAGTGGTTTCCTAGGATACGGTTTCCAAGGATACATTTGCCTTGGATACGGCATTCTGTAAAGTGGTGTGTCAGCATATAGAATCTTGTGGGGCGGGTTCTTAGCACAATGGCCTCCTGAGATAAGCGGTTTCCTAGGATACGGTTTGCAAGGATACGTTTGCCTTGGATACTGCATTCTAGAATGCGGTGTGTCAGGATCTAGAATCTTGTGGTGCGGGTTCTGAGCAGAGTGGCCTCCTGAGATAAGCAGTTTCTTAGGATACGGTTTGAAAGGATACGGTTGCTTTGGTTATGGCGTTCTAGAATGTGGTGTGTCAGGATCTAGAATGTTGTGGTGCGGGTTCTGAGCACAATGGCCTCCTGAGATAAGAGGTTTCCTAGGATACGGTTTCCAAGGATACGGTTGCCTTGGATACTGCATTCTAGAATGCGGTGTGTCAGGGTCTAGAATCTTCTGGTGCGGGTTCTGAGCACAATGGCCTCCTGAGATAAGCGGTTTCCTAGGATACGGTTTCCAAGGATACGGTTGCCTTGGTTACTGCATTCTAGAATGTGGTGTGTCAGGATCTAGAATCTTTTGGTGCGGGTTCTGAGCGCAATTGCCTCCTGAGATAAGCGGTTTCCAGGGATACGGTTTCCAAGGATACGGTTCCCTTGGATACTGCATTCTAGAATGCGGTGTGTCAGGATCTAGAATCTTGTGGTTCGCGTTCTGAGCACTATGGCCTCCTGAGATAAGCGGTTTCCTAGGATAAGGTTTCCAAGGATACGGTTGCCTTGGATACTGCATTCTAGAATGCGGTGTGTCAGGATCTAGAATCTTGTGGTGCGGGTTCTGAGCACAATGGCCTCCTGAGATAAGCGGTTTCCTAGGATACGGTTTCCAAGGATACGGTTGCCTTGGTTACTGCATTCTAGAATGCGGTGTGTCAGGATCTAGAATCTTGTGGTGCGGTTTCTGAGCACAATGGCCTCCTGAGATAAGCGGTTTCCTAGGATACGGTTTCCAAGGATACGGTTGCCTTGGATACTGCATTCTAGAATGCGGTGTGTCAGGATCTAGAATCTTGTGGTGCGGGTTCTGAGCACAATGGCCTCCTGAGATAAGTGGTTTTCTAGGATACGGTTTCCAAGGATACGGTTGCCTTGGATACTGCATTCTAGAATGCGGTGTGTCAGGATCTAGAATCTTGTGGTGCGGGTTCTGAGCACAATGGCCTCCTGAGATAAGCGGTTTCCTAGGATAAGGTTTCCAAGGATACGGTTGCCTTGGATACTGCGTTCTAGAATGCGGTGTGTCAGGATCTAGAATCTTGTGGTGCGGGTTCTGAGCACAATGGCCTCCGGAGATAAGCGGTTTCCTAGGATAAGGTTTCCAAAGATACGGTTGCCTTGGATACTGCATTCTAGAATACGGTGTGTCAGGATCTGGAATCTTGTGGTGCGGGTTCTGAGCACAATGGCCTCCTGAGATAAGCGGTTTCCTAGGATACGGTTTCCAAGGATACGGTTGCCTTGGTTACTGCATTCTAGAATGCGGTGTGTCAGGATCTAGAATCTTGTGGTGCGGGTTCTGAGCACAATGGCCTCCTGAGATAAGCGGTTTCCTAGGATACGGTTTCCAAGGATACGGTTGCCTTGGTTACTGCATTCTAGAATGCGGTGTGTCAGGATCTAGAATCTTGTGGTGCGGGTTCTGAGCACAATGGCCTCCTGAGATAAGCGGTTTCCTAGGATACGGTTTCCAAGGATACGGTTGCCTTGGTTACTGCATTCTAGAATGCGGTGTGTCAGGATCTAGAATCCTGTGGTGCGGTTTCTGAGCACAATGGCCTCCTGAGATAAGCGGTTTCCTAGGATACGGTTTCCAAGGATACGGTTGCCTTGGATACTGCATTCTAGAATGCGGTGTGTCAGGATCTAGAATCTTGTGTTGCGGGTTCTGAGCACAATGGCCTCCGGTGATAAGCGGTTTCCTAGGATAAGGTTTCCAAAGATACGGTTGCCTTGGATACTGCATTCTAGAATACGGTGTGTCAGGATCTGGAATCTTGTGGTGCGGGTTCTGAGCACAATGGCCTCCTGAGATAAGCGGTTTCCTAGGATACGGTTTCCAAGGATACGGTTGCCTTGGTTACTGCATTCTAGAATGCGGTGTGTCAGGATCTAGAATCTTGTGGTGCGGGTTCTGAGCACAATGGCCTCCTGAGATAAGCGGTTTCCTAGGATACGGTTTCCAAGGATACGGTTGCCTTGGATACTGCATTCTAGAATGCGGTGTGTCAGGGTCTAGAATCTTCTGGTGCGGGTTCTGAGCACAATGGCCTCCTGAGATAAGCGGTTTCCTAGGATACGGTTTCCAAGGATACGGTTGCCTTGGTTACTGCATTCTAGAATGCGGTGTGTCAGGATCTAGAATCTTTTGGTGCGGGTTCTGAGCGCAATTGCCTCCTGAGATAAGCGGTTTCCAGGGATACGGTTTCCAAGGATACGGTTGCCTTGGATACTGCATTCTAGAATGCGGTGTGTCAGGATCTAGAATCTTGTGGTTCGCGTTCTGAGCACAATGGCCTCCTGAGATAAGCGGTTTCCTAGGATACGGTTTCCAACGATACGGTTGCCTTGGATACTGCATTCTAGAATGCGGTGTGTCAGGATCTAGAATCTTGTGGTGCGGGTTCTGAGCACAGTGGCCTCCTGAGATAAGCAGTTTCTTAGGATACGGTTTGAAAGGATACGGTTGCCTTGGTTATGGCGTTCTAGATTGTGGTGTGTCAGGATCTAGAATGTTGTGGTGCGGGTTCTGAGAACAATGGCCTCCTGAGATAAGAGGTTTCCTAGTATACGGTTTCCAAGCATACGTTTGCCTTGGATACGGCGTTCTAGAATGTGGCGTGTCAGGATCTAGGATCTTGTTGGATGGGTGTGAGCACATTGGTCTCCAAAGATAAGCCGTTTCCTAAGATAGGGTTTCCAAGGATACGGTTGCCTTGGATACTGCATTCTAGAATGCGGTGTGTCAGGATCTAGAATCTTGTGGTGTGGGTTCGGAGCACAATGGCCTCCTGAGATAAGCGGTTTCCTAGGATACGGTTTCCAAGGATAGGGTTGCCTTAGATACGGCGTTCTAGAATGTGGTGTGTCAGGATCTAGAATCTTGTGGGGACGGTTCTGAGCACAATGGCCTCCAAAAATAAGCAGATTCGAAGAATACGGTTTCCAATGATACGGTTGTCTTGGATACGGCGTTCGAGAACGTGGTGTGTCAGGATTTAGAGTCTTGTGGGACGGGATCTGAGAACAATAGTTTCCTGGGATATGGAGTTTCCTAGGATACGGTCTCCAAGGATACGGTTGCCTTGCATACGCCATTATAGAATGTGGTGTGTCAGGATCTAGAATATTGTGCGGCCGGATCTGAGCACAATGGCCTCCAGATATAAGCGTTTTCCTAGGATACGGTTTCCAAGGATACGGTGGCCTTGGATACGGAGTTCTAGAATGTGGTGTGTCAGGATTTAGAATCTTGTGGGGCGGGTTCTGAGCACAATGGTCTCCAGAGATAAGCGGTTTCCTAGGATTCGGTTTCCAAGGATACGGTTGCCTTGGATACGGTGTTCGAGAACGTGGTGTGTCAACATCTAGAATCTTGTGGTGCGGGTTCTTAGCACAATAGTCTCTGGGATACGCGGTTTGCTAGGATAAGGTCTCCAAGGATACGGATGCCTTGCATATGCCATTATAGAATGTGGAGTGTCAGGATCTAGAATCTTGGGGACAGATTCTGAAAATAATGGTCGCCAGAGATAAGCGGTTTCCTACGATACGGTTTCCAAATATACGGTTGCCTTGGATACTGCGTTTAAGAATGTGTTCTGTCAGGATCCAGAATCTTGTGGAGGGGGTTATGAGTACAAGGGTTTCCAGGGTTACGCGGTTTCCTAGGATACCTTTGCAACGATACGTTTGCCTTGGATACGGCATTCCAGGTTGTGGTGTATCAGGATCTAGAATCTTGTGGGACGGGTTCTGAGTACAATGTTCTCCAGGGATATGCGGTTTCCTAGGATACGGTCTCCAAGTATACGGTTGCCTTGGACAAGGCATTCTAGATGTGGTGTGTCAGGATCTAGAATATTGTGGTGCGGGTTCTGAGCACAATGTTCTCTAGAGGTAAGTGGTTTCCTAGGATACGGTTTCCAAGGATACATTTGCCTTGGATACGGCATTCTGTAAAGTGGTGTGTCAGCATATAGAATCTTGTGGTTCGCGTTCTGAGCACAATGGCCTCCTGAGATAAGCGGTTTCCTAGGATACGGTTTCCAAGGATACGGTTGCCTTGGATACTGTATTCTAGAATGCGGTGTGTCAGGATCTAGAATCTTGTGGTGCGGGTTCTGAGCACAATGGCCTCCTGAGATAAGCGGTTTCCTAGGATACGGTTTCCAAGGATACGGTTGCCTTGGTTACTGCATTCTAGAATGCGGTGTGTCAGGATCTAGAATCTTGTGGTGCGGTTTCTGAGCACACTGGCTTCCTGAGATAAGCGGTTTCCTAGGATACGGTTTCCAAGGATACGGTTGCCTTGGATACTGCATTCTAGAATGCGGTGTGTCAGGATCTAGAATCTTGTGGTGCGGGTTCTGAGCACAATGGCCTCCAGAGTAAGCCGTTTCCTAGGATACGGTTTCCAAGGATACGGTTGCCTTGGTTACTGCATTCTAGAATGCGGTGTGTGAGGATCTAGAATCTTGTGCTGCGGGTTCTGAGCACAATAGCCTCCTGAGATAAGCGGTTTCCTAGGATAAGGTATCCAAGTATACGGTTGCCTTGGATACTGCATTCTAGAATACGGTGTGTCAGGATCTGGAATCTTGTGTTGCGGGTTCTGAGCACAATGGCCTCCAGAGTAAGCCGTTTCCTAGGATACGGTTTCCAATGATACGGTTGCCTTGGATACTGCATTCTAGAATGCGGTGTGTCAGGATCTAGAATCTTGTGGTGCGGGTTCTGAGCACAACGGCCTCCTGAGATAAGCGGTTTCCTAGGATACCGTTTCCAAGGATACGGTTGCGTTGGATACTGCATTCTAGAATGCGGTGTGTCAGGGTCTAGAATCTGGTGGTGCGGGTTCTGAGCACAATGGCCTCCTGAGATAAGCGGTTTCCTAGGATACGGTTTCCAAGGATACGGTTGCCTTGAATACTGCATTCTAGAATGCGGTGTGTCAGGATCTAGAACCTTGTGGTGCGGGTTCTGAGCACAATGGCCTCCAGAGTAAGCCGTTTCCTAGGATACGGTTTCCAAGGATACGGTTGCCTTGGTTACTGCATTCTAGAATGCGGTGTGTCAGGATCTAGAATCTTGTGGTGCGGGTTCTGAGCACAATGGCCTCCTGAGATAAGCGGTTTCCTAGGATACGGTTTCCAAGGATACGGTTGCATTGGATACTGCATTCCAGAATGCGGTGTGTCAGGGTCTAGAATCTTGTGGTGCGGGTTCTGAGCACAATGGCCTCCTGAGATAAGCGGTTTCCTAGGATACGGTTTCCAAGGATACGGTTGCCTTGGATACTGCATTCTAGAATGCGGTGTGTCAGGGTCTAGAATCTTGTGGTGCGGGTTCTGAGCACAATGTCCTCCTGAGATAAGCGGTTTCCTAGGATACGGTTTCCAAGGATACGGTTGCCTTGGTTACTGCATTCTAGAATGCGGTGTGTCAGGATCTAGAATCTTGTGGTGCGGGTTCTGAGCACAATGGCCTCCTGAGATAAGCGGTTTCATAGGATACGGTTTCCAAGGATACGGTTGCCTTGGATACTGCATTCTAGAATGCGGTGTGTCAGGGTCTAGAATCTTCTGGTGCGGGTTCTGAGCACAATGGCCTCCTGAGATAAGCGGTTTCCTAGGATACGGTTTCCAAGGATACGGTTGCCTTGGTTACTGCATTCTAGAATGCGGTGTGTCAGGATCTAGAATCTTTTGGTGCGGGTTCTGAGCGCAATTGCCTCCTGAGATAAGCGGTTTCCAGGGATACGGTTTCCAAGGATACGGTTGCCTTGGATACTGCATTCTAGAATGCGGTGTGTCAGGATCTAGAACCTTGTGGTGCGGGTTCTGAGCACAATGGCCTCCAGAGTAAGCCGTTTCCTAGGATACGGTTTCCAAGGATACGGTTGCCTTGGTTACTGCATTCTAGAATGCGGTGTGTCAGGATCTAGAATCTTGTGGTGCGGGTTCTGAGCACAATGGCCTCCTGAGATAAGCGGTTTCCTAGGATACGGTTTCCAAGGATACGGTTGCCTTGGATACTGCATTCTAGAATGCGGTGTGTCAGGGTCTAGAATCTTGTGGTTCGCGTTCTGAGCACAATGGCCTCCTGAGATAAGCGGTTTCCTAGGATACGGTTTCCAAGGATACGGTTGCCTTGGATACTGCATTCTAGAATGCGGTGTGTCAGGGTCTAGAATCTTGTGGTGCGGGTTCTGAGCACAATGGCCTCCTGAGATAAGCGGTTTCCTAGGATACGGTTTCCAAGGATACGGTTGCCTTGGTTACTGCATTCTAGAATGCGGTGTGTCAGGATCTAGAATCTTGTGGTGCGGTTTCTGAGCACAATGGCCTCCTGAGATAAGCGGTTTCCTAGGATACGGTTTCCAAGGATACGGTTGCCTTGGATACTGCATTCTAGAATGCGGTGTGTCAGGATCTAGAATCTTGTGGTGCGGGTTCTGAGCACAATGGCCTCCTGAGATAAGTGGTTTTCTAGGATACGGTTTCCAAGGATACGGTTGCCTTGGATACTGCATTCTAGAATGCGGTGTGTCAGGATCTAGAATCTTGTGGTGCGGGTTCTGAGCGCAATGGCCTCCTGAGATAACCGGTTTCCTAGGATAAGGTTTCCAAGGATACGGTTGCCTTGGATACTGCATTCTAGAATGCGGTGTGTCAGGGTCTAGAATCTTGTGGTGCGGGTTCTGAGCACAATGGCCTCCGGAGATAAGCGGTTTCCTAGGATAAGGTTTCCAAAGATACGGTTGCCTTGGATACTGCATTCTAGAATACGGTGTGTCAGGATCTGGAATCTTGTGGTGCGGGTTCTGAGCACAATGGCCTCCTGAGATAAGCGGTTTCCTAGGATACGGTTTCCAAGGATACGGTTGCCTTGGATACTGCATTCTAGAATGCGGTGTGTCAGGGTCTAGAATCTTCTGGTGCGGGTTCTGAGCACAATGGCCTCCTGAGATAAGCGGTTTCCTAGGATACGGTTTCCAAGGATACGGTTGCCTTGGTTACTGCATTCTAGAATGCGGTGTGTCAGGATCTAGAATCTTTTGGTGCGGGTTCTGAGCGCAATTGCCTCCTGAGATAAGCGGTTTCCAGGGATACGGTTTCCAAGGATACGGTTGCCTTGGATACTGCATTCTAGAATGCGGTGTGTCAGGATCTAGAATCTTGTGGTTCGCGTTCTGAGCACAATGGCCTCCTGAGATAAGCGGTTTCCTAGGATAAGGTTTCCAAGGATACGGTTGCCTTGGATACTGCATTCTAGAATGTGGTGTGTCAGGATCTAGAATCTTGTGGTGCGGGTTCTGAGCACAATGGCCTCCTGAGATAAGCGGTTTCCTAGGATACGGTTTCCAAGGATACGGTTGCCTTGGTTACTGCATTCTAGAATGCGGTGTGTCAGGATCTAGAATCCTGTGGTGCGGTTTCTGAGCACAATGGCCTCCTGAGATAAGCGGTTTCCTAGGATACGGTTTCCAAGGATACGGTTGCCTTGGATACTGCATTCTAGAATGCGGTGTGTCAGGATCTAGAATCTTGTGTTGCGGGTTCTGAGCACAATGGCCTCCGGAGATAAGCGGTTTCCTAGGATAAGGTTTCCAAAGATACGGTTGCCTTGGATACTGCATTCTAGAATACGGTGTGTCAGGATCTGGAATCTTGTGGTGCGGGTTCTGAGCACAATGGCCTCCTGAGATAAGCGGTTTCCTAGGATACGGTTTCCAAGGATACGGTTGCCTTGGTTACTGCATTCTAGAATGCGGTGTGTCAGGATCTAGAATCTTGTGGTGCGGGTTCTGAGCACAATGGCCTCCTGAGATAAGCGGTTTCATAGGATACGGTTTCCAAGGATACGGTTGCCTTGGATACTGCATTCTAGAATGCGGTGTGTCAGGGTCTAGAATCTTCTGGTGCGGGTTCTGAGCACAATGGCCTCCTGAGATAAGCGGTTTCCTAGGATACGGTTTCCAAGGATACGGTTGCCTTGGTTACTGCATTCTAGAATGCGGTGTGTCAGGATCTAGAATCTTTTGGTGCGGGTTCTGAGCGCAATTGCCTCCTGAGATAAGCGGTTTCCAGGGATACGGTTTCCAAGGATACGGTTGCCTTGGATACTGCATTCTAGAATGCGGTGTGTCAGGATCTAGAATCTTGTGGTTCGCGTTCTGAGCACAATGGCCTCCTGAGATAAGCGGTTTCCTAGGATAAGGTTTCCAAGGATACGGTTGCCTTGGATACTGCATTCTAGAATGCGGTGTGTCAGGATCTAGATCTTGTGGTGCGGGTTCTGAGCACAATGGCCTCCTGAGATAAGCGGTTTCCTAGGATACGGTTTCCAAGGATACGGTTGCCTTGGTTACTGCATTCTAGAATGCGGTGTGTCAGGATCTAGAATCTTGTGGTGCGGTTTCTGAGCACAATGGCCTCCTGAGATAAGCGGTTTCCTAGGATACGGTTTCCAAGGATACGGTTGCCTTGGATACTGCATTCTAGAATGCGGTGTGTCAGGATCTAGAATCTTGTGGTGCGGGTTCTGAGCACAATGGCCTCCTGAGATAAGTGGTTTTCTAGGATACGGTTTCCAAGGATACGGTTGCCTTGGATACTGCATTCTAGAATGCGGTGTGTCAGGATCTAGAATCTTGTGGTGCGGGTTCTGAGCACAATGGCCTCCTGAGATAAGCGGTTTCCTAGGATAAGGTTTCCAAGGATACGGTTGCCTTGGATACTGCATTCTAGAATGCGGTGTGTCAGGATCTAGAATCTTGTGGTGCGGGTTCTGAGCACAATGGCCTCCGGAGATAAGCGGTTTCCTAGGATAAGGTTTCCAAAGATACGGTTGCCTTGGATACTGCATTCTAGAATACGGTGTGTCAGGATCTGGAATCTTGTGGTGCGGGTTCTGAGCACAATGGCCTTCTGAGATAAGCGGTTTCCTAGGATACGGTTTCCAAGGATACGGTTGCCTTGGTTACTGCATTCTAGAATGCGGTGTGTCAGGATCTAGAATCTTGTGGTGCGGGTTCTGAGCACAATGGCCTCCTGTGATAAGCGGTTTCATAGGATACGGTTTCCAAGGATACGGTTGCCTTGGATACTGCATTCTAGAATGCGGTGTGTCAGGGTCTAGAATCTTCTGGTGCGGGTTCTGAGCACAATGGCCTCCTGAGATAAGCGGTTTCCTAGGATACGGTTTCCAAGGATACGGTTGCCTTGGTTACTGCATTCTAGAATGCGGTGTGTCAGGATCTAGAATCTTGTGGTGCGGTTTCTGAGCACAATGGCCTCCTGAGATAAGCGGTTTCCTAGGATACGGTTTCCAAGGATACGGTTGCCTTGGATACTGCATTCTAGAATGCGGTGTGTCAGGATCTAGAATCTTGTGGTGCGGGTTCTGAGCACAATGGCCTCCTGAGATAAGTGGTTTTCTAGGATACGGTTTCCAAGGATACGGTTGCCTTGGATACTGCATTCTAGAATGCGGTGTGTCAGGATCTAGAATCTTGTGGTGCGGGTTCTGAGCACAATGGCCTCCTGAGATAAGCGGTTTCCTAGGATAAGGTTTCCAAGGATACGGTTGCCTTGGATACTGCATTCTAGAATGCGGTGTGTCAGGATCTAGAATCTTGTGGTGCGGGTTCTGAGCACAATGGCCTCCGGAGATAAGCGGTTTCCTAGGATAAGGTTTCCAAAGATACGGTTGCCTTGGATACTGCATTCTAGAATACGGTGTTTCAGGATCTGGAATCTTGTGGTGCGGGTTCTGAGCACAATGGCCTCCTGAGATAAGCGGTTTCCTAGGATACGGTTTCCAAGGATACGGTTGCCTTGGTTACTGCATTCTAGAATGCGGTGTGTCAGGATCTAGAATCTTGTGGTGCGGGTCCTGAGCACAATGGCCTCCTGAGATAAGCGGTTTCATAGGATACGGTTTCCAAGGATACGGTTGCCTTGGATACTGCATTCTAGAATTCGGTGTGTCAGGGTCTAGAATCTTCTGGTGCGGGTTCTGAGCACAATGGCCTCCTGAGATAAGCGGTTTCCTAGGATACGGTTTCCAAGGATACGGTTGCCTTGGTTACTGCATTCTAGAATGCGGTGTGTCAGGATCTAGAATCTTTTGGTGCGGGTTCTGAGCGCAATTGCCTCCTGAGATAAGCGGTTTCCAGGGATACGGTTTCCAAGGATACGGTTGCCTTGGATACTGCATTCTAGAATGCGGTGTGTCAGGATCTAGAATCTTGTGGTTCGCGTTCTGAGCACAATGGCCTCCTGAGATAAGCGGTTTCCTAGGATAAGGTTTCCAAGGATACGGTTGCCTTGGATACTGCATTCTAGAATGCGGTGTGTCAGGATCTAGAATCTTGTGGTGCGGGTTCTGAGCACAATGGCCTCCTGAGATAAGCGGTTTCCTAGGATACGGTTTCCAAGTATACGGTTGCCTTGGTTACTGCATTCTAGAATGCGGTGTGTCAGGATCTAGAATCCTGTGGTGCGGTTTCTGAGCACAATGGCCTCCTGAGATAAGCGGTTTCCTAGGATACGGTTTCCAAGGATACGGTTGCCTTGGATACTGCATTCTAGAATGCGGTGTGTCAGGATCTAGAATCTTGTGTTGCGGGTTCTGAGCACAATGGCCTCCGGAGATAAGCGGTTTCCTAGGATAAGGTTTCCAAAGATACGGTTGCCTTGGATACTGCATTCTAGAATACGGTGTGTCAGGATCTGGAATCTTGTGGTGCGGGTTCTGAGCACAATGGCCTCCTGAGATAAGCGGTTTCATAGGATACGGTTTCCAAGGATACGGTTGCCTTGGATACTGCATTCTAGAATGCGGTGTGTCAGGGTCTAGAATCTTCTGGTGCGGGTTCTGAGCACAATGGCCTCCTGAGATAAGCGGTTTCCTAGGATACGGTTTCCAAGGATACGGTTGCCTTGGTTACTGCATTCTAGAATGCGGTGTGTCAGGATCTAGAATCTTTTGGTGCGGGTTCTGAGCGCAATTGCCTCCTGAGATAAGCGGTTTCCAGGGATACGGTTTCCAAGGATACGGTTGCCTTGGATACTGCATTCTAGAATGCGGTGTGTCAGGATCTAGAATCTTGTGGTTCGCGTTCTGAGCACAATGGCCTCCTGAGATAAGCGGTTTCCTAGGATACGGTTTCCAAGGATACGGTTGCCTTGGATACTGCATTCTAGAATGCGGTGTGTCAGGATCTAGAATCTTGTGGTGCGGGTTCTGAGCACAATGGCCTCCGGAGATAAGCGGTTTCCTAGGATAAGGTTTCCAAAGATACGGTTGCCTTGGATACTGCATTCTAGAATACGGTGTTTCAGGATCTGGAATCTTGTGGTGCGGGTTCTGAGCACAATGGCCTCCTGAGATAAGCGGTTTCCTAGGATACGGTTTCCAAGGATACGGTTGCCTTGGATACTGCATTCTAGAATGCGGTGTGTCAGGATCTAGAATCTTGTGGTTCGCGTTCTGAGCACAATGGCCTCCTGAGATAAGCGGTTTCCTAGGATACGGTTTCCAAGGATACGGTTGCCTTGGATACTGCATTCTAGAATGCGGTGTGTCAGGATCTAGAATCTTGTGGTGCGGGTTCTGAGCACAATGGCCTCCAGAGTAAGCCGTTTCCTAGGATACGGTTTCCAATGATACGGTTGCCTTGGATACTGCATTCTAGAATGCGGTGTGTCAGGGTCTAGAATCTTCTGGTGCGGGTTCTGAGCACAATGGCCTCCTGAGATAAGCGGTTTCCTAGGATACGGTTTCCAAGGATACGGTTGCCTTGGTTACTGCATTCTAGAATGCGGTGTGTCAGGATCTAGAACCTTGTGGTGCGGGTTCTGAGCACAATGGCCTCCTGAGATAAGCGGTTTCCTAGGATACGGTTTCCAAGGATACGGTTGCCTTGGATACTGCATTCTAGAATGCGGTGTGTCAGGATCTAGAATCTTGTGGTGCGGGTTCTGAGCACAATGGCCTCCAGAGTAAGCCGTTTCCTAGGATACGGTTTCCAAGGATACGGTTGCCTTGGTTACTGCATTCTAGAATGCGGTGTGTCAGGATCTAGAATCTTGTGGTGCGGGTTCTGAGCACAACGGCCTCCTGAGATAAGCGGTTTCATAGGATACGGTTTCCAAGGACACGGTTGCCTTGGTTACTGCATTCTAGAATGCGGTGTGTCAGGATCTAGAATCTTGTGGTGCGGTTTCTGAGCACAATGGCCTCCTGAGAAGAGCGGTTTCCTAGGATACGGTTTCCAAGGATACGGTTGCCTTGGTTACTGCATTCTAGAATGCGGTGTGTCAGGATCTAGAATCTTGTGGTGCGGGTTCTGAGCACAACGGCCTCCTGAGATAAGCGGTTTCCTAGGATAAGGTTTCCAAGGATACGGTTGCCTTGGATACTGCATTCTAGAATACGGTGTGTCAGGATCTGGATCTTGTGGTGCTGGTTCTGAGCACAATGGCCTCCAGAGTAAGCCGTTTACTAGGATACGGTTTCCAATGATACGGATGCCTTGGATACTGCATTCTAGAATGCTGTGTGTCAGGATTAGAATCTTGTGGTGCGGGTTCTGAGCACAATGGCCTCCTGAGATAAGCGGTTTCCTAGGTTACGGTTTCCAAGGATACGGTGGCGTTGGATACTGCATTCTAGAATGCGGTGTGTCAGGGTCTAGAATCTTGTGGTGCGGGTTCTGAGCACAGTGGCCTCCTGAGATAAGCGGTTTCCTAGGATACGATTTCCAAGGATACGGTTGCCTTGGTTACTGCATTCTAGAATGCGGTGTGTCAGGATCTAGAATCTTGTGGTGCGGGTTCTGAGCACAATGGCCTCCTGAGATAAGAGGTTTCATAGGATACGGTTTCCAAGGATACGGTTGCCTTGGATACTGCATTCTAGAATGCGGTGTGTCAGGGTCTAGAATCTTCTGGTGCGGGTTCTGAGCACAATGGCCTCCTGAGATAAGCGGTTTCCTAGGATACGGTTTCCAAGGATACGGTTGCCTTGGTTACTGCATTCTAGAATGCGGTGTGTCAGGATCTAGAACCTTGTGGTGCGGGTTCTGAGCACAATGGCCTCCTGAGATAAGCGGTTTCCTAGGATACGGTTTCGAAGGATACGGTTGCCTTGGATACTGCATTCTAGAATGCGGTGTGTCAGGATCTAGAATCTTGTGGTGCGGGTTCTGAGCACAATGGCCTCCAGAGTAAGCCGTTTCCTAGGATACGGTTTCCAAGGATACGGTTGCCTTGGTTACTGCATTCTAGAATGCGGTGTGTCAGGATCTAGAATCTTGTGGTGCTGGTTCTGAGCACAACGGCCTCCTGAGATAAGCGGTTTCATAGGATACGGTTTCCAAGGACACGGTTGCCTTGGTTACTGCATTCTAGAATGCGGTGTGTCAGGATCTAGAATCTTGTGGTGCGGTTTCTGAGCACAATGGCCTCCTGAGAAGAGCGGTTTCCTAGGATACGGTTTTCAAGGATACGGTTGCCTTGGTTACTGCATTCTAGAATGCGGTGTGTCAGGATCTAGAATCTTGTGGTGCGGGTTCTGAGCACAACGGCCTCCTGAGATAAGCGGTTTCCTAGGATAAGGTTTCCAAGGATACGGTTGCCTTGGATACTGCATTCTAGAATACGGTGTGTCAGGATCTGGATCTTGTGGTGCTGGTTCTGAGCACAATGGCCTCCAGAGTAAGCCGTTTACTAGGATACGGTTTCCAATGATACGGATGCCTTGGATACTGCATTCTAGAATGCTGTGTGTCAGGATCTAGAATCTTGTGGTGCGGGTTCTGAGCACAATGGCCTCCTGAGATAAGCGGTTTCCTAGGATACGGTTTCCAAGGATACGGTGGCGTTGGATATTGCATTCTAGAATGCGGTGTGTCAGGGTCTAGAATCTTGTGGTGCGGGTTCTGAGCACAGTGGCCTCCTGAGATAAGCGGTTTCCTAGGATACGATTTCCAAGGATACGGTTGCCTTGGTTACTGCATTCTAGAATGCGGTGTGTCAGGATCTAGAATCTTGTGGTGCGGGTTCTGAGCACAATGGCCTCCTGAGATAAGAGGTTTCATAGGATACGGTTTCCAAGGATACGGTTGCCTTGGATACTGCATTCTAGAATGCGGTGTGTCAGGGTCTAGAATCTTCTGGTGCGGGTTCTGAGCACAATGGCCTCCTGAGATAAGCGGTTTCCTAGGATACGGTTTCCAAGGATACGGTTGCCTTGGTTACTGCATTCTAGAATGCGGTGTGTCAGGATCTAGAATCTTGTGGTGCGGGTTCTGAGCGCAATTGCCTCCTGAGATAAGCGGTTTCCTAGGATACGGTTTCCAAGGATACGGTTGCCTTGGATACTGCATTCTAGAATGCGGTGTGTCAGGATCTAAATCTTGTGGTTCGCGTTCAGAGCACAATGGCCTCCTGAGATAAGCGGTTTCCTAGGATACGGTTTCCAATGATACGGTTGCCTTGGATACTGCATTCTAGAATGCGGTGTGTCAGGATCTAGAATCTTGTGGTGCGGGTTCTGAGCACAACGGCCTCCTGAGATAAGCGGTTTCCTAGGATACGGTTTCCAAGGATACGGTTGCCTTGGTTACTGCATTCTAGAATGCGCTGTGTCAGGATCTAGAATCTTGTGGTGCGGGTTCTGAGCACAACGGCCTCCTGAGATAAGCGGTTTCATAGGATACGGTTTCCAAGGACACGGTTGCCTTGGTTACTGCATTCTAGAATGCGGTGTGTCAGGATCTAGAATCTTGTGGTGCGGGTTCTGAGCACAATGGCCTCCTGAGAAGAGCGGTTTCCTAGGATACGGTTTCCAAGGATACGGTTGCCTTGGTTACTGCATTCTAGAATGCGGTGTGTCAGGATCTAGAATCTTGTGGTGCGGGTTCTGAGCACAATAGCCTCCTGAGATAAGCGGTTTCCTAGGATAAGGTTTCCAAGGATACGGTTGCCTTGGATACTGCATTCTAGAATACGGTGTGTCAGGATCTGGAATCTTGTGGTGCTGGTTCTGAGCACAATGGCCTCCAGAGTAAGCCGTTTACTAGGATACGGTTTCCAATGATACGGATGCCTTGGATACTGCATTCTAGAATGCTGTGTGTCAGGATCTAGAATCTTGTGGTGCGGGTTCTGAGCACAATGGCCTCCTGAGATAAGCGGTTTCCTAGGATACGGTTTCCAAGGATATGATGGCCTTGGATACTGCATTCTAGAATGCGGTGTGTCAGGGTCTAGAATCTTGTGGTGCGGGTTCTGAGCACAATGGCCTCCTGAGATAAGCGGTTTCCTAGGATACGGTTTCCAAGGATACGGTTGCCTTGGTTACTGCATTCTAGAATGCGGTGTGTCAGGATCTAGAATCTTGTGGTGCGGGTTCTGAGCACAATGGCCTCCTGAGATAAGCGGTTTCATAGGATACGGTTTCCAAGGATACGGTTGCCTTGGATACTGCATTCTAGAATGCGGTGTGTCAGGGTCTAGAATCTTCTGGTGCGGGTTCTGAGCACAATGGCCTCCTGAGATAAGCGGTTTCCTAGGATACGGTTTCCAAGGATACGGTTGCCTTGGTTACTGCATTCTAGAATGCGGTGTGTCAGGATCTAGAATCTTGTGGTGCGGGTTCTGAGCGCAATTGCCTCCTGAGATAAGCGGTTTCCTAGGATACGGTTTCCAAGGATATGGTTGCCTTGGATACTGCATTCTAGAATGCGGTGTGTCAGGATCTAAATCTTGTGGTTCGCGTTCTGAGCACAATGGCCTCCTGAGATAAGCGGTTTCCTAGGATACGGTTTCCAAGGATACGGTTGCCTTGGATACTGTATTCTAGAATGCGGTGTGTCAGGATCTAGAATCTTGTGGTGCGGGTTCTGAGCACAATGGCCTCCTGAGATAAGCGGTTTCCTAGGATACGGTTTCCAAGGATACGGTTGCCTTGGTTACTGCATTCTAGAATGCGGTGTGTCAGGATCTAGAATCTTGTGGTGCGGTTTCTGAGCACAATGGCCTCCTGAGATAAGCGGTTTCCTAGGATACGGTTTCCAAGGATACGGTTGCCTTGGATACAGCATTCTAGAATGCGGTGTGTCAGGATCTAGAATCTTGTGGTGCGGGTTCTGAGCACAATGGCCTCCAGAGTAAGCCGTTTCCTAGGATACGGTTTCCAAGGATACGGTTGCCTTGGTTACTGCATTCTAGAATGCGGTGTGTGAGGATCTAGAATCTTGTGCTGCGGGTTCTGAGCACAATAGCCTCCTGAGATAAGCGGTTTCCTAGGATAAGGTATCCAAGTATACGGTTGCCTTGGATACTGCATTCTAGAATACGGTGTGTCAGGATCTGGAATCTTGTGTTGCGGGTTCTGAGCACAATGGCCTCCAGAGTAAGCCGTTTCCTAGGATACGGTTTCCAATGATACGGTTGCCTTGGATACTGCATTCTAGAATGCGGTGTGTCAGGATCTAGAATCTTGTGGTGCGGGTTCTGAGCACAACGGCCTCCTGAGATAAGCGGTTTCCTAGGATACGGTTTCCAAGGATACGGTTGCCTTGGATACTGCATTCTAGAATGCGGTGTGTCAGGATCTAGAACCTTGTGGTGCGGGTTCTGAGCACAATGGCCTCCAGAGTAAGCCGTTTCCTAGGATACGGTTTCCAAGGATACGGTTGCCTTGGTTACTGCATTCTAGAATGCGGTGTGTCAGGATCTAGAATCTTGTGGTGCGGGTTCTGAGCACAATGGCCTCCTGAGATAAGCGGTTTCCTAGGATACGGTTTCCAAGGATACGGTTGCATTGGATACTGCATTCCAGAATGCGGTGTGTCAGGGTCTAGAATCTTGTGGTGCGGGTTCTGAGCACAATGGCCTCCTGAGATAAGCGGTTTCCTAGGATACGGTTTCCAAGGATACGGTTGCCTTGGATACTGCATTCTAGAATGCGGTGTGTCAGGGTCTAGAATCTTGTGGTGCGGGTTCTGAGCACAATGTCCTCCTGAGATAAGCGGTTTCCTAGGATACGGTTTCCAAGGATACGGTTGCCTTGGTTACTGCATTCTAGAATGCGGTGTGTCAGGATCTAGAATCTTGTGGTGCGGGTTCTGAGCACAATGGCCTCCTGAGATAAGCGGTTTCATAGGATACGGTTTCCAAGGATACGGTTGCCTTTGATACTGCATTCTAGAATACGGTGTGTCAGGGTCTAGAATCTTCTGGTGCGGGTTCTGAGCACAATGGCCTCCTGAGATAAGCGGTTTCCTAGGATACGGTTTCCAAGGATACGGTTGCCTTGGTTACTGCATTCTAGAATGCGGTGTGTCAGGATCTAGAATCTTTTGGTGCTGGTTCTGAGCGCAATTGCCTCCTGAGATAAGCGGTTTCCAGGGATACGGTTTCCAAGGATACGGTTGCCTTGGATACTGCATTCTAGAATGCGGTGTGTCAGGATCTAGAATCTTGTGGTTCGCGTTCTGAGCACAATGGCCTCCTGAGATAAGGGGTTTCCTAGGATAAGGTTTCCAAGGATACGGTTGCCTTGGATACTGCATTCTAGAATGCGGTGTGTCAGGATCTAGAATCTTGTGGTGCGGGTTCTGAGCACAATGGCCTCCTGAGATAAGCGGTTTCCTAGGATACGGTTTCCAAGGATACGGTTGCCTTGGTTACTGCATTCTAGAATGCGGTGTGTCAGGATCTAGAATCTTGTGGTGCGGTTTCTGAGCACAATGGCCTCCTGAGATAAGCGGTTTCCTAGGATACGGTTTCCAAGGATACGGTTGCCTTGGATACTGCATTCTAGAATGCGGTGTGTCAGGATCTAGAATCTTGTGGTGCGGGTTCTGAGCACAATGGCCTCCTGAGATAAGTGGTTTTCTAGGATACGGTTTCCAAGGATACGGTTGCCTTGGATACTGCATTCTAGAATGCGGTGTGTCAGGATCTAGAATCTTGTGGTGCGGGTTCTGAGCACAATGGCCTCCTGAGATAAGCGGTTTCCTAGGATAAGGTTTCCAAGGATACGGTTGCCTTGGATACTGCATTCTAGAATGCGGTGTGTCAGGATCTAGAATCTTGTGGTGCGGGTTCTGAGCACAATGGCCTCCGGAGATAAGCGGTTTCCTAGGATAAGGTTTCCAAAGATACGGTTGCCTTGGATACTGCATTCTAGAATACGGTGTTTCAGGATCTGGAATCTTGTGGTGCGGGTTCTGAGCACAATGGCCTCCTGAGATAAGCGGTTTCCTAGGATACGGTTTCCAAGGATACGGTTGCCTTGGTTACTGCATTCTAGAATGCGGTGTGTCAGGATCTAGAATCTTGTGGTGCGGGTTCTGAGCACAATGGCCTCCTGAGATAAGCGGTTTCATAGGATACGGTTTCCAAGGATACGGTTGCCTTGGATACTGCATTCTAGAATGCGGTGTGTCAGGGTCTAGAATCTTCTGGTGCGGGTTCTGAGCACAATGGCCTCCTGAGATAAGCGGTTTCCTAGGATACGGTTTCCAAGGATACGGTTGCCTTGGTTACTGCATTCTAGAATGCGGTGTGTCAGGATCTAGAATCTTTTGGTGCGGGTTCTGAGCGCAATTGCCTCCTGAGATAAGCGGTTTCCAGGGATACGGTTTCCAAGGATACGGTTGCCTTGGATACTGCATTCTAGAATGCGGTGTGTCAGGATCTAGAATCTTGTGGTTCGCGTTCTGAGCACAATGGCCTCCTGAGATAAGCGGTTTCCTAGGATAAGGTTTCCAAGTATACGGTTGCCTTGGATACTGCATTCTAGAATGCGGTGTGTCAGGATCTAGAATCTTGTGGTGCGGGTTCTGAGCACAATGGCCTCCTGAGATAAGCGGTTTCCTAGGATACGGTTTCCAAGTATCCGGTTGCCTTGGTTACTGCATTCTAGAATGCGGTGTGTCAGGATCTAGAATCCTGTGGTGCGGTTTCTGAGCACAATGGCCTCCTGAGATAAGCGGTTTCCTAGGATACGGTTTCCAAGGATACGGTTGCCTTGGATACTGCATTCTAGAATGCGGTGTGTCAGGATCTAGAATCTTGTGTTGCGGGTTCTGAGCACAATGGCCTCCGGAGATAAGCGGTTTCCTAGGATAAGGTTTCCAAAGATACGGTTGCCTTGGATACTGCATTCTAGAATACGGTGTGTCAGGATCTGGAATCTTGTGGTGCGGGTTCTGAGCACAATGGCCTCCTGAGATAAGCGGTTTCCTAGGATACGGTTTCCAAGGATACGGTTGCCTTGGTTACTGCATTCTAGAATGCGGTGTGTCAGGATCTAGAATCTTGTGGTGCGGGTTCTGAGCACAATGGCCTCCTGAGATAAGCGGTTTCATAGGATACGGTTTCCAAGGATACGGTTGCCTTGGATACTGCATTCTAGAATGCGGTGTGTCAGGGTCTAGAATCTTCTGGTGCGGGTTCTGAGCACAATGGCCTCCTGAGATAAGCGGTTTCCTAGGATACGGTTTCCAAGGATACGGTTGCCTTGGTTACTGCATTCTAGAATGCGGTGTGTCAGGATCTAGAATCTTTTGGTGCGGGTTCTGAGCGCAATTGCCTCCTGAGATAAGCGGTTTCCAGGGATACGGTTTCCAAGGATACGGTTGCCTTGGATACTGCATTCTAGAATGCGGTGTGTCAGGATCTAGAATCTTGTGGTTCGCGTTCTGAGCACAATGGCCTCCTGAGATAAGCGGTTTCCTAGGATACGGTTTCCAAGGATACGGTTGCCTTGGATACTGCATTCTAGAATGCGGTGTGTCAGGATCTAGAATCTTGTGGTGCGGGTTCTGAGCACAGTGGCCTCCTGAGATAAGCAGTTTCTTAGGATACGGTTTGAAAGGATACGGTTGCCTTGGTTATGGCGTTCTAGATTGTGGTGTGTCAGGATCTAGAATGTTGTGGTGCGGGTTCTGAGAACAATGGCCTCCTGAGATAAGAGGTTTCCTAGTATACGGTTTCCAAGTATACGTTTGCCTTGGATACGGCGTTCTAGAATGTGACGTGTCAGGATCTAGGATCTTGTTGGATGGGTGTGAGCACATTGGTCTCCAAAGATAAGCCGTTTCCTAAGATAGGGTTTCCAAGGATACGGTTGCCTTGGATACTGCATTCTAGAATGCGGTGTGTCAGGATCTAGAATCTTGTGGTGTGGGTTCGGAGCACAATGGCCTCCTGAGATAAGCGGTTTCCTAGGATACGGTTTCCAAGGATAGGGTTGCCTTAGATACGGCGTTCTAGAATGTGGTGTGTCAGGATCTAGAATCTTGTGGGGACGGTTCTGAGCACAATGGCCTCCAAAAATAAGCAGATTCGAAGAATACGGTTTCCAATGATACGGTTGTCTTGGATACGGCGTTCGAGAACGTGGTTTGTCAGGATTTAGAGTCTTGTGGGACGGGATCTGAGAACAATAGTTTCCTGGGATATGGAGTTTCCTAGGATACGGTCTCCAAGGATACGGTTGCCTTGCATACGCCATTATAGAATGTGGTGTGTCAGGATCTAGAATATTGTGCGGCCGGATCTGAGCACAATGGCCTCCAGATATAAGCGTTTTCCTAGGATACGGTTTCCAAGGATACGGTGGCCTTGGATACGGAGTTCTAGAATGTGGTGTGTCAGGATTTAGAATCTTGTGGGGCGGGTTCTGAGCACAATGGTCTCCAGAGATAAGCGGTTTCCTAGGATTCGGTTTCCAAGGATACGGTTGCCTTGGATACTGCGTTTAAGAATGTGTTCTGTCAGGATCCAGAATCTTGTGGAGGGGGTTATGAGTACAAGGGTTTCCAGGGTTACGCGGTTTCCTAGGATACCTTTGCAACGATACGTTTGCGTTGGATACGGCATTCCAGGTTGTGGTGTATCAGGATCTAGAATCTTGTGGGACGGGTTCTGAGTACAATGTTCTCCAGGGATATGCGGTTTCCTAGGATACGGTCTCCAAGTATACGGTTGCCTTGGACAAGGCATTCTAGATGTGGTGTGTCAGGATCTAGAATATTGTGGTGCGGGTTCTGAACACAATGTTCTCTAGAGGTAAGTGGTTTCCTAGGATACGGTTTCCAAGGATACATTTGCCTTGGATACGGCATTCTGTAAAGTGGTGTGTCAGCATATAGAATCTTGTGGGGCGGGTTCTTAGCACAATGGCCTCCTGAGATAAGCGGTTTCCTAGGATACGGTTTGCAAGGATACGTTTGCCTTGGATACTGCATTCTAGAATGCGGTGTGTCAGGATCTAGAATCTTGTGGTGCGGGTTCTGAGCAGAGTGGCCTCCTGAGATAAGCAGTTTCTTAGGATACGGTTTGAAAGGATACGGTTGCTTTGGTTATGGCGTTCTAGAATGTGGTGTGTCAGGATCTAGAATGTTGTGGTGCGGGTTCTGAGCACAATGGCCTCCTGAGATAAGAGGTTTCCTAGGATACGGTTTCCAAGGATACGGTTGCCTTGGATACTGCATTCTAGAATGCGGTGTGTCAGGGTCTAGAATCTTCTGGTGCGGGTTCTGAGCACAATGGCCTCCTGAGATAAGCGGTTTCCTAGGATACGGTTTCCAAGGATACGGTTGCCTTGGTTACTGCATTCTAGAATGTGGTGTGTCAGGATCTAGAATCTTTTGGTGCGGGTTCTGAGCGCAATTGCCTCCTGAGATAAGCGGTTTCCAGGGATACGGTTTCCAAGGATACGGTTCCCTTGGATACTGCATTCTAGAATGCGGTGTGTCAGGATCTAGAATCTTGTGGTTCGCGTTCTGAGCACTATGGCCTCCTGAGATAAGCGGTTTCCTAGGATAAGGTTTCCAAGGATACGGTTGCCTTGGATACTGCATTCTAGAATGCGGTGTGTCAGGATCTAGAATCTTGTGGTGCGGGTTCTGAGCACAATGGCCTCCTGAGATAAGCGGTTTCCTAGGATACGGTTTCCAAGGATACGGTTGCCTTGGTTACTGCATTCTAGAATGCGGTGTGTCAGGATCTAGAATCTTGTGGTGCGGTTTCTGAGCACAATGGCCTCCTGAGATAAGCGGTTTCCTAGGATACGGTTTCCAAGGATACGGTTGCCTTGGATACTGCATTCTAGAATGCGGTGTGTCAGGATCTAGAATCTTGTGGTGCGGTTTCTGAGCACAATGGCCTCCTGAGATAAGCGGTTTCCTAGGATACGGTTTCCAAGGATACGGTTGCCTTGGATACAGCATTCTAGAATGCGGTGTGTCAGGATCTAGAATCTTGTGGTGCGGGTTCTGAGCACAATGGCCTCCAGAGTAAGCCGTTTCCTAGGATACGGTTTCCAAGGATACGGTTGCCTTGGTTACTGCATTCTAGAATGCGGTGTGTGAGGATCTAGAATCTTGTGCTGCGGGTTCTGAGCACAATAGCCTCCTGAGATAAGCGGTTTCCTAGGATAAGGTATCCAAGTATACGGTTGCCTTGGATACTGCATTCTAGAATACGGTGTGTCAGGATCTGGAATCTTGTGTTGCGGGTTCTGAGCACAATGGCCTCCAGAGTAAGCCGTTTCCTAGGATACGGTTTCCAATGATACGGTTGCCTTGGATACTGCATTCTAGAATGCGGTGTGTCAGGATCTAGAATCTTGTGGTGCGGGTTCTGAGCACAACGGCCTCCTGAGATAAGCGGTTTCCTAGGATACCGTTTCCAAGGATACGGTTGCGTTGGATACTGCATTCTAGAATGCGGTGTGTCAGGGTCTAGAATCTTGTGGTGCGGGTTCTGAGCACAATGGCCTCCTGAGATAAGCGGTTTCCTAGGATACGGTTTCCAAGGATACGGTTGCCTTGGATACTGCATTCTAGAATGCGGTGTGTCAGGATCTAGAACCTTGTGGTGCGGGTTCTGAGCACAATGGCCTCCAGAGTAAGCCGTTTCCTAGGATACGGTTTCCAAGGAATCGGTTGCCTTGGTTACTGCATTCTAGAATGCGGTGTGTCAGGATCTAGAATCTTGTGGTGCGGGTTCTGAGCACAATGGCCTCCTGAGATAAGCGGTTTCCTAGGATACGGTTTCCAAGGATACGGTTGCATTGGATACTGCATTCCAGAATGCGGTGTGTCAGGGTCTAGAATCTTGTGGTGCGGGTTCTGAGCACAATGGCCTCCTGAGATAAGCGGTTGCCTAGGATACGGTTTCCAAGGATACGGTTGCCTTGGATACTGCATTCTAGAATGCGGTGTGTCAGGGTCTAGAATCTTGTGGTGCGGGTTCTGAGCACAATGTCCTCCTGAGATAAGCGGTTTCCTAGGATACGGTTTCCAAGGATACGGTTGCCTTGGTTACTGCATTCTAGAATGCGGTGTGTCAGGATCTAGAATCTTGTGGTGCGGGTTCTGAGCACAATGGCCTCCTGAGATAAGCGGTTTCATAGGATACGGTTTCCAAGGATACGGTTGCCTTGGATACTGCATTCTAGAATACGGTGTGTCAGGGTCTAGAATCTTCTGGTGCGGGTTCTGAGCACAATGGCCTCCTGAGATAAGCGGTTTCCTAGGATACGGTTTCCAAGGATACGGTTGCCTTGGTTACTGCATTCTAGAATGCGGTGTGTCAGGATCTAGAATCTTTTGGTGCTGGTTCTGAGCGCAATTGCCTCCTGAGATAAGCGGTTTCCAGGGATACGGTTTCCAAGGATACGGTTGCCTTGGATACTGCATTCTAGAATGCGGTGTGTCAGGATCTAGAATCTTGTGGTTCGCGTTCTGAGCACAATGGCCTCCTGAGATAAGCGGTTTCCTAGGATAAGGTTTCCAAGGATACGGTTGCCTTGGATACTGCATTCTAGAATGCGGTGTGTCAGGATCTAGAATCTTGTGGTGCGGGTTCTGAGCACAATGGCCTCCTGAGATAAGCGGTTTCCTAGGATACGGTTTCCAAGGATACGGTTGCCTTGGTTACTGCATTCTAGAATGCGGTGTGTCAGGATCTAGAATCTTGTGGTGCGGTTTCTGAGCACAATGGCCTCCTGAGATAAGCGGTTTCCTAGGATACGGTTTCCAAGGATACGGTTGCCTTGGATACTGCATTCTAGAATGCGGTGTGTCAGGATCTAGAATCTTGTGGTGCGGGTTCTGAGCACAATGGCCTCCTGAGATAAGTGGTTTTCTAGGATACGGTTTCCAAGGATACGGTTGCCTTGGATACTGCATTCTAGAATGCGGTGTGTCAGGATCTAGAATCTTGTGGTGCGGGTTCTGAGCACAATGGCCTCCTGAGATAAGCGGTTTCCTAGGATAAGGTTTCCAAGGATACGGTTGCCTTGGATACTGCATTCTAGAATGCGGTGTGTCAGGATCTAGAATCTTGTGGTGCGGGTTCTGAGCACAATGGCCTCCGGAGATAAGCGGTTTCCTAGGATAAGGTTTCCAAAGATACGGTTGCCTTGGATACTGCATTCTAGAATACGGTGTTTCAGGATCTGGAATCTTGTGGTGCGGGTTCTGAGCACAATGGCCTCCTGAGATAAGCGGTTTCCTAGGATACGGTTTCCAAGGATACGGTTGCCTTGGTTACTGCATTCTAGAATGCGGTGTGTCAGGATCTAGAATCTTGTGGTGCGGGTTCTGAGCACAATGGCCTCCTGAGATAAGCGGTTTCATAGGATACGGTTTCCAAGGATACGGTTGCCTTGGATACTGCATTCTAGAATGCGGTGTGTCAGGGTCTAGAATCTTCTGGTGCGGGTTCTGAGCACAATGGCCTCCTGAGATAAGCGGTTTCCTAGGATACGGTTTCCAAGGATACGGTTGCCTTGGTTACTGCATTCTAGAATGCGGTGTGTCAGGATCTAGAATCTTTTGGTGCGGGTTCTGAGCGCAATTGCCTCCTGAGATAAGCGGTTTCCAGGGATACGGTTTCCAAGGATACGGTTGCCTTGGATACTGCATTCTAGAATGCGGTGTGTCAGGATCTAGAATCTTGTGGTTCGCGTTCTGAGCACAATGGCCTCCTGAGATAAGCGGTTTCCTAGGATAAGGTTTCCAAGTATACGGTTGCCTTGGATACTGCATTCTAGAATGCGGTGTGTCAGGATCTAGAATCTTGTGGTGCGGGTTCTGAGCACAATGGCCTCCTGAGATAAGCGGTTTCCTAGGATACGGTTTCCAAGTATCCGGTTGCCTTGGTTACTGCATTCTAGAATGCGGTGTGTCAGGATCTAGAATCCTGTGGTGCGGTTTCTGAGCACAATGGCCTCCTGAGATAAGCGGTTTCCTAGGATACGGTTTCCAAGGATACGGTTGCCTTGGATACTGCATTCTAGAATGCGGTGTGTCAGGATCTAGAATCTTGTGTTGCGGGTTCTGAGCACAATGGCCTCCGGAGATAAGCGGTTTCCTAGGATAAGGTTTCCAAAGATACGGTTGCCTTGGATACTGCATTCTAGAATACGGTGTGTCAGGATCTGGAATCTTGTGGTGCGGGTTCTGAGCACAATGGCCTCCTGAGATAAGCGGTTTCCTAGGATACGGTTTCCAAGGATACGGTTGCCTTGGTTACTGCATTCTAGAATGCGGTGTGTCAGGATCTAGAATCTTGTGGTGCGGGTTCTGAGCACAATGGCCTCCTGAGATAAGCGGTTTCATAGGATACGGTTTCCAAGGATACGGTTGCCTTGGATACTGCATTCTAGAATGCGGTGTGTCAGGGTCTAGAATCTTCTGGTGCGGGTTCTGAGCACAATGGCCTCCTGAGATAAGCGGTTTCCTAGGATACGGTTTCCAAGGATACGGTTGCCTTGGTTACTGCATTCTAGAATGCGGTGTGTCAGGATCTAGAATCTTTTGGTGCGGGTTCTGAGCGCAATTGCCTCCTGAGATAAGCGGTTTCCAGGGATACGGTTTCCAAGGATACGGTTGCCTTGGATACTGCATTCTAGAATGCGGTGTGTCAGGATCTAGAATCTTGTGGTTCGCGTTCTGAGCACAATGGCCTCCTGAGATAAGCGGTTTCCTAGGATACGGTTTCCAAGGATACGGTTGCCTTGGATACTGCATTCTAGAATGCGGTGTGTCAGGATCTAGAATCTTGTGGTGCGGGTTCTGAGCACAGTGGCCTCCTGAGATAAGCAGTTTCTTAGGATACGGTTTGAAAGGATACGGTTGCCTTGGTTATGGCGTTCTAGATTGTGGTGTGTCAGGATCTAGAATGTTGTGGTGCGGGTTCTGAGAACAATGGCCTCCTGAGATAAGAGGTTTCCTAGTATACGGTTTCCAAGTATACGTTTGCCTTGGATACGGCGTTCTAGAATGTGGCGTGTCAGGATCTAGGATCTTGTTGGATGGGTGTGAGCACATTGGTCTCCAAAGATAAGCCGTTTCCTAAGATAGGGTTTCCAAGGATACGGTTGCCTTGGATACTGCATTCTAGAATGCGGTGTGTCAGGATCTAGAATCTTGTGGTGTGGGTTCGGAGCACAATGGCCTCCTGAGATAAGCGGTTTCCTAGGATACGGTTTCCAAGGATAGGGTTGCCTTAGATACGGCGTTCTAGAATGTGGTGTGTCAGGATCTAGAATCTTGTGGGGACGGTTCTGAGCACAATGGCCTCCAAAAATAAGCAGATTCGAAGAATACGGTTTCCAATGATACGGTTGTCTTGGATACGGCGTTCGAGAACGTGGTTTGTCAGGATTTAGAGTCTTGTGGGACGGGATCTGAGAACAATAGTTTCCTGGGATATGGAGTTTCCTAGGATACGGTCTCCAAGGATACGGTTGCCTTGCATACGCCATTATAGAATGTGGTGTGTCAGGATCTAGAATATTGTGCGGCCGGATCTGAGCACAATGGCCTCCAGATATAAGCGTTTTCCTAGGATACGGTTTCCAAGGATACGGTGGCCTTGGATACGGAGTTCTAGAA